>NC_141990.1:43343058-43659725 GCF_049901715.1 Pseudonaja textilis
AACTTGGTGAAAATTTTGAATTGGCTCTGCAGAAGATTTTGTTGCTAGTGTTGATGCTATTTTTTATATCTGTGAGATCCTTTCCAGAAGTAATTGTTATTTAATATGGATCTAAATTCCTTCTGCATTAGAAGGAATATTTAGCTCAGTCTTGGCTCTAGAAAATGTGAACATTTAGGAAAGATGGGGAGTTTTTGTTTTTGCATCAAGGTCAGCATTCCCTTAGTCAAGTATACACCTCAGTCAGTTGGGCAGAAGCCAGCCACGG
The DNA here is from genome assembly GCF_049901715.1 of Pseudonaja textilis. NCBI lineage: Eukaryota > Metazoa > Chordata > Lepidosauria > Squamata > Elapidae > Pseudonaja > Pseudonaja textilis. Next base: position 43,343,327 of record NC_141990.1, read on the forward strand.
GCAAGCCTGAGGACAATAGTGGGCAGCACCAATCCCCTTTTCTCCCTTTCATTCTGCCCCTCCCCTTTATTTTCTTCTTTTTTTCTGCCTGCTCATTTTCCTTGCCAGAATTGTAAGTTAATCAGTTTAGGAGGGATTTGGAAAACATAGTGAGAAACTTGAAATTTGTTTCTGAAGCTGAGCTGGGCCATTTGAGGTTTTCCAATTTATGCATACTCCCTATACAGAAGCATAATTTGATATGTGAACTCAGTTCCATTCCTGCCACTTGTATTAGTTTCTGAACACACAAATAATCAAATCTCTTTTGTTTGTAGTAGCAACATTCACCACTTAAGATTGTTTACTGATCACTGAAACAAGTTAGTAGCTCAAGTCTTTGGCATCCTTTTTTGGCTTTCTCCTAGGAATATATTCCTAGGCAACAGAATATAACTGAAATATTTTCATAACTATAACAAGATGGTACTGAGGGAGGGATTGTAGTACCGTTTTAGTATGTGTTCAGATTTATGTAAAATAAAGTTTATGTAACTAGAATTTCCTCACAATATTTAATCATCTAGCACAGTGGTAGTCAACCTGGTCCCTATCACCCACTAGTGGGTGTTCCACCTTTCATAGTGGGCGGTAGGGGTTTTGTCCACTACTTTATAAATCATTATTACTGTGGAACCGGTGGGCAGTTAAAGAAAATTTTACTACTAACAGAGATACAAAAGTGGGTGGTAGGAATAAAAAGGTTGACTACCCCTGATCTAGCATATGAAATTTATGTAAAAGCCAATAATTTGGAATCAGCAATAACCAGACAATCATACAAACAAATTCTTTCATTTCCTGCAGGTTTCCTTTGTTTTCTTTGTGCTGTTCTAAGCAAGCAAGCACTGTTCTTTTAATCAAATTTAAGATGGCCTAAAATGGTAGGACTTGAGGGAGAGACAGATGATAAAGTACATTTGACTTGAATCTGGAGACTAGGAACAAATCTTACCCCCAGGGAAAGAAAAACAAGCCAGGCTATAACATTTCTATCTAAATGGGCTATGTACAATAAATCTCACTTGGGGGTAGCTGCTTCCTATATAGAAGAGAGCATCTTGTGCATTGCTTCAAACAGAGAAACGTACTTGGTGATCTTATTTTGTTGAAACTAAGGAGAAAGAGGAGAATAACTGATGTCATGATGACTGAGTTGCTAAAAAGAGAACATGTGTTTGTACTATTAAATGAGAACTTAATCCTAATTAGTATGTGGAAGTAGGAATGCTAATGGAAGCTCTATAGAATCATAACTGATCCCAGAAACAGTGAGACCCAATATTCCAAAACAATTTCCATGCCTCGTTTCCCGTAGTGGTATTTTTGTTATAAAAAAAGAGATAAGGAAGAGTGATAAACAAAGGGGATAAAATGAGTAAAGTGAGACCAAACAATCCTCTGTTTAGTGTTTAATGGAGTCAGGATTCTAAATATGAAAGTTAGATGAAGAATATCTATAAGATTTAAGAAAAATATTTTAGTACAGAGACAATCCACCCCATTCGTGGACAAATTTGTGACAGTGAAAGGCTGTATAGGTTAAGTCAGATAAAGTCCTTCTCAAATTCAAGATTTGACTCCTTAAATCTATGCAATTTTCCTAGCAGTGTTACTGATATCACTTTCCATTATCTTATTCTGGAATATTTTTTATTTCCAGGTTAGCTTTAGAAAACTTTAGTATTTCTAGACAGTTTCCCACTCAAGTACTTAACAAGAGTTTATTATTTAGCGTATAATGGGACATGACAGAAGACAAATAAACATATACACTGTTCATGTAATTATCAGTTAAACTTCTATTGGGGTATGGCAGTGGCCTCATAACTGGATGTCCAATTCAGCTATCCAGGCAATAATCTCTGGCGTTGCTTCACTTAACAAGAGTGATCCTGTTTAATTTTTGAGAAACATAGAAGCATATGGCTGGAAGGGACCCTGGAAATCTTCAAGTCCAAACCAAAGCCAAGGCAGAAGGTTTTCTGGAATGCTGAAACAGAAATTCTTATAATATGCCAGATAAATGATTGTCCAATCTTTTCCACAACTCTGGGATTTCTGATTAACGCCTCTTCAACCCCTCGCCTAGGTCACTTATGAAGACATTGAAAAGCACTGGACTAAGACAGAACCTTGAAATACCCCAATGCATGCTTCCCTCCACATATGACAATGCTGAAAAAGCACTACGCAATCTAAAACTATCTTAATCTATTGGACCGGATGGAATATGTGCCTATTTCTTTAAAAAGCTATCCACTGCTATAGCAGAACCTCTAAGCATAATCTTTGAAAAATCTTTCAGGACCAGCTCCTTGCCTAACCTATGATCACAAGCCATAGTCATCTCCATCTTCAAAAAGGGAGACCACAGCCTAGTTAAAAATTACAGACCAATCTCCTTATGCTGAGTCACCTGTAAAGTCATGGAATCAATTATTAACCAATCCATTATCCTCCACTTAGAGACAAACAACCTACTCTCTAATAAATAATTTGGTTTCAGAAAAAAACTATCCTGCAATCTGCAACTCTTACACTGCAAAAATATATGGACTACACAACTCGATCAGGGCAAAGTAATAGACGCAATCTACACAGACTTCTGTAAAGCCTTTGATTCAGTGGTACACAACAAACTACTCCTAAAACTAAAATCTTATGGTATCTCTGGACACCTGCATAACTGGACAGAAGCATTCCTGTCAAACAGACAACAAATGGTCAAAATTGGGAATGTCCTATCAAATTCTGTACCTGTCAATAATGGTGTTCCCCAAGGCAGTGTTCTAGGACCAACTCTCTTCATACTCTACATAAATGACCTCTGTGATCATATTAAGAGCAACTGTGTTCTCTTCACTGTTCAATACCACAGACAATACTGCTACCCTTCAAAAAGATCTTGTATCAGAATGGTCAAACAAATGGCAACTTCAAATCTCAACAAATAAATGCTCTGTCTTACATATTGACAAAAAAAAATAATCAGAAAATAAAATACAAACTGAATAATCAAGACCTTGTTGATGATCCAAGCTCTGTAAAGGACCTTGGAATACTCATCTCTAATGATCTAAATGCTAGAGCCCACTGTAACTACATAGCCAAAAAGGCATTAAGAGTTGTTAACATAATCCTATGTAGCTTTTTCTCTGGTAATATCACACTACTAACTAGAGCATACAAAACATTTGCTAGACCAATACTTGAATACAGCTTATCAGTCTAGAACCCACATTACATATCTGATATTAGAACAGTTGAGAAAGTCCAGAAATATTTCACAAGAAGAGTTCTTCACTCCTCTACTTGTTGTAGAATACCTTATGCCACCAGACTTGAAATTCTAGACCTAGAAAACCTTGAATTATGCCGTCTTCAGTCTGATCTAAGTATGGTATATAAAATCATACATTGCAATGATTTACCTGTCAATGAATACTTCAGCTTCAACTATAACAACACAAGAGCACACAATAGATACAAACTCAAGGTTAACCTCACCAAACTTGATTGCAGGAAATATGACTTCAGCAACAGAGTGGTCAATGTCTGGAATACTCTACCTGACTCTGTGGTTTCTTCCCCAAACCCCAAACACTTTAATCTTAGACTGTCTACTATTGACCTCACCCCTTTCCTAAGAAGTCTGTAGCGGGCGTGCATAAGTGCACCAATGTGCCTACCGTCCCTGTCCTATTGTTTCTTTTATTTTTCTTATATGTACCCATTTCATGTATTCATAACTATGTATATACTTATACCTATCATCTTGTAAGCGATTGACAAATCAAAAGAAATAAAGAAAGAAATAATAAAAAATAAAAATATAAAAAAAATATGAAGTATATGAAGACCATACCCTGAGTGTGGTTTTTAAGCTAATTGAAAATCTATCTGGTGGTGGTCCTGTCTATCCCATATTGTTCTATCTAACCAAAAAGCAAACTTTAGTCTGCTTTATTAAATGTCTTACTGAAATCTAAGTATACGATAGCCACAGCATTTCCTTGATCCATTAATTTAGTCACTTTATCAAAGAAGGCAATAATATTTGTTTGGCACGACCTGCTTTCAATAAACCAATCTAACTTCTAACAATCACTTTGTTGATTTTCAGGTGCTCAGAAATCCACTGTTTGATTATCTTTTCCAGGGTTTCCCAGGTATTGGTGTCTAGCTCATTGGTCTGTAGTTTACTAGATCCCCTTTTTGAAGATTAGAACTCTTTTTCATTCCTCTGACATGCTCCAGGTCCTCTGAAGCCTAGATCAGAAACTGAGACCATCTAAGTATTACCATCTACTGAAGCTAGACTCAACTCAGTTGGTGATGCATACTAATACCATGCCAAATCCCTACTTATTCTGGAAATACTTTCCTACCATCTATGTGTATAGTGTGTAGATGCATAAAACTCATCCATGTGAAGGAGGATTTGGCCCAGTGAAGGGAGATAACAGGGTTTCCTTTATGGGAACTTATGGTATGTAGAGTAACAGGATCTCTGAGAAGCTCTGAGCAAATCCCAAACGAAGACAAATAAAACCATAAATCATATTAAAACCAAATTGATTAAACCAATAAAATATCATGGAAAAGGTTTATATGGAATCCAGAATCCCCAAATTATTTTTTAATATGTAAAAGGCTATGGAATGTTGGACAAGAATGGCAAAATATTGAGATTTGACAATTCAGTAAGACCTGTAATACTGTCACATCATATTCAATAACTTTTCAGATCTCCTAGTTAAGAATCATTAGTCTAGGGGATTTTTTATGTGCTCCCCTAGACCTAGATTATTCATCTAAATAAGCTCATTAGGATTCTTTTAACTGGAGATTTAAGAGAGTCATCTTAGGACCTTAAGTATCCAAAGTCCAGGTACTGCAAATTATTGAGTTATTGTCATTTCACTGGACAGTCCCTCTGAACCAGCACAGCCAAATTTATCACATTATCTCACTGCTATCAAAACTAGTCCTATAACAGAAATACAGTTTTAAATCTCTGATTCCATCTTTCAAATCTCCCCCTGCCTTCATATTTACCTCCACTGCCACTTTCCACCTTACTTTTCCTCTCTATTGCAACTGACTGAATAAAATCCCTAAGTCAATCCACTGTGAAATTTAAGTCATAAATGTTTGAAATACCATAATGTGTTTCTTGATTTTGCATGCATATATAAAACCTGAAATTGCATATGTGGGTGATAATGTTGACTTCCTAGGTACCTTCTTAAGAGTAACCAGCACTTATATAATTGAAGTTGCCATGCATGAGAATTGCTTTAACTATAACCCACTGAGATAAATTGGCCTTTTTAAAAATTAGAACTGGTGGATTGGCATTTTGACACAATACAACATTAATGTTGAGTATGAGTAACTGACACAAGGAACATAAAGATAATTGTTACCTCCTGTAGCTTTATTTGTGCTAAATAAGGCAAAAGTAATTGCTTCCTATAGTAACTCATTTTTGCCTTCTCTTCTTCAATTACTGTAATTATGCAATATGCTAAAAATCAATGGACAAAGAAAATTATAATCTCCCATGGTAGAATCATAGTATGGTACTATCTGTTATGTTGTAGAGATATCTAACAGGTTTAATTACCAAGATCAAAGATTCTAAACCTTGTCTTGAAAGAAAAACTATGGCTTGATTTTAAAGATATCAACTGAAAGGATATCAACTTTTCTCCCTGCACCCCAAAGAGCTTTATTTCCCAAAGCATTTTAAGGCTATTGACCTTTACCTATGCAAGGGTAAAGTCTTGTATTATTGGATGTATTAGTCGACAAGCATTCATATATGTATCCATGCATAACTTAGTTGGGTTTTGAATTCCCAGTCATCATTTGAATTATTGTTCTTTTTTAGCAGATGAAATACAAGAGATGGAGGATATTTAAAATGTTTGAACTCTGAAATACAACAATGAGAATTCTGTTTAATAAAGATTAAAAACTTTGGGCAGCAACAAGTGGACTTGTTCACTTGTTTCACTTCTCTGAAATCTTGCATTTCTATAGTACATTATATTCTACAATGTAGTCTATACAGTTAAATAAATTTGATTAAAAGAACAAAGACCACTAATTTAAACCAGTGTTTCTCAAACTTGGCAGCTTTAAGTTTTGTGAACTTCAACTCACAGAATTCCCTAGCCAGCCATTGAGACACTGATCTAGAGGCTGGGACCTATCCTGGTTCTCTGGAATAGAGAAACATGTACCTTCTTACATGCTAAGAGCTTAAAGTAGCAAAACTAGGAGAAAGAGTACATAAGGTCATTGAACTTTATGACTTTACTTGTTTCCTCTTTATGTTGTGTTAAAAATTAAAGCTTGGCTGGAAACTTTAGAAGAGCCCGGGAGGGCTGCATTTTAAAGAGGCCAAGATCTATCCTAATCTGACTATTAATTAAATGAGTCATAATACTTTAGCATATAAACAAAAAAACTATCTCCAGTGAACCTGCAGTGGTACAAGGTTAACATTTTAGCAAGTGATGGGGAGATTAACCAGAATATGCAAAAAGTTAGACAAAAAGAAGAGAAAGTGATTATGAAATTTAGATTGCATTACCAGTACCCACCAAATATTTTGAATTAGAACTTTGCTACACCCAGATAGCATGACAATTCCCTGTTATTCTAAAAGTCATGGAAACATAGAATATGTGGCTTGGAAGAGATCAAGAAGATAATTTAATCCAATATTTTTCAAACTTGGCAACTTTTAGCTGTGTGGACTTCAATTCTCAGAATTCCCTAACCAGCTGACAGTCCAACTCTTTGCTAAGTACAGAAATCCACGAGAAAGCCATCCAGCCTCTGTTTAAACACCTTCAACTTTTATAATTGTTTTTTTTTCTTTGATGTCCAACTGAAACCTACTTCTTGGTAGTTTAAACTCACTGTTTCTTCAACAACAGTGGTTAATTTTGCCACACCTTTTATAATGTCAGTCTTTCAACAGTCTAAAACATCTAGAGAGGACTTAGCTGTGATATTCTACTGAATTCCTGAAGTTGTATTGGAACTGGCAGCATCTGCTGGAGAAAAAATACATCTGGTAACTTCATATAGTAGAAGAGTAGTATGACATGTATATATTCATGTATTCAATTATTACCTATGATAAATTCCAAAATTAACTTCAGCTTTTTATTCACAGAAATCTTTCAATCCTTGCCAAAACTACTACTATAAAGAAACATTATTTTCTCAAGACTGACTGAAAGTTATTCAAACTTAGGCCAAGGAAGGTGAAAAACTAACGATCTGATTAGTGTATGAGAATAGTTATATTTCTGGTCTCAGAACAGAATGACTCGATCTTTATATCCTAAAACATTTATTCAATCTTCTTAAATTTCTTTTTAATACATTATATAGTGTGAATATTATTGTCTTTCAGCTATGTGAGAAAATACATTTCTGACAAGGTTTTCATATTACAAGGAAATACTTTTGAAAACTTACGTGTTCATTCTAGCTGTTAATTGAGGTTTCATAGTAGCTAGTAGATATTTGAAAATTGTACTTTCTTTTAAAACTGTTTACATTAAATATGCTATTCTCTTTTGAAATTGACTGCATAAGTCATAAGGAAGACTGCCATTCTGGAAAAGAGGTAAGAAATATTTTAAATGTACTAAGTACTGTATCATATATAATGTAATGCACAAGGGTATAACATTATATATTATACAAAATATGATTTCATGTGCATTAGAGAATGAGATGGTTGATTTGCTAATACATATTAGATTTGCTCAAATATGCACAAGAGAGAGGAGGGAGGGAGGGAGAAGGGGGAGGGAGAGAGAGGGAGAGTTTTCAAAGCAGTTTTCAAAGATAAAATCAAACAAGACATAATTCTCTCAAGCAAGATTGGTTGTTTAAAAAGCTAATGTTATCCTGAGTTTCTTTCTTTCTCAATAACATAAGTAAACTAAAATTTGTTGTCTGAATAACTTCCATTGTTTTGAAATTGTCTATCATTTGTGGTTTACCACTAATTGAAGCATTTTAGAATGGTTTTAACACCCTATTGCAATTTCCATATTTACCCCAAAGAAAGATGACGTGCCATTAAATTCCCCCCTCCCCAAAAGAAAGAGTGGGAAGGAAAAAAAATACAAAAAAGTAAAACCCAATTATAAATCAACCCAACCATACCAAGTTTGCCCAACTTGTCAATGTAGGATTGCTGGCTCCAACTACAACTTCTTCTAAAGATTCCTTCTCTTTCAGAAATTGCATGCAATGGGCACGCTTGTATATTTATATTTATATATGAAGTTGGGTATATATACCAGCAAATTCCAAATATAGCAAGTCCAGGACAAAAACCATATTTTTTACAGTGGTCATTTATGCATCACAAATTCTGCAATCTAGAAAAATCCTTTTCAACTGTGTTATAGCAGCTGTATCCCAAGACATTGTGCCTGAATAGTACACATCACAGAGCACTGATGTTATATCTGACCCTGTTCTTAAACCCTGGTGACATGGTTGATTTTCCCCTGTTCCCAGAATGAGATAAAGCTTTAAACAAGCAACAGAATAATCCCAGCAAATGATGTCTATGGAGATTCTCAGTCATCCAGGTTATGATTGAAGAAGCTTCATGGTTGAAAAGCGAAACATCTTCAAGCAAAACATCTTCAAGAAACTGCAGTTGCCTTTTGAAAAAGCACCTTTGGGATTCAGCAAGTGATACTCTTAGCAGTCTAACTCTCATTGCTTTGGGGATGGGGAAATCTTTGGGAGAAGTTGCTCAGAAGCAAATATACTTTTGTTGCCCACAATTCCCATGGTTCTTGGCTTTGTGGATCAATGGAACAGCAGAAGGCTGAAAAATACTATGGCCAATGGAATATGCCCACTTTTTAAAGGACATTTTAAAAAGTGTGTAGTGCAGCAATCTCTCAAAGGGAAGAACCATTGTTTAGTAAGAGAAGGGATGTTTGAATAATCAATCATTCAACGACTTGAAAATTTTTTTCATTTTTTTGGCTGTCCTTTTCTTTGTTTCTTTCTTAGCTATATAATTAGCTATTCTAAGAATCTGTTAACACATTAAAAGCATCTCCTTAACATTTAATCATAAAACAGACATATATGCATTAGCTGAATTAAGTAGGAAGGCAAATGTTGCATGACAAAGCTATGAGAGATAGTTTCATATAATAGCATGGAACAAGAACCATTCACATCTGAACCATAAAGTTAAATAATATTTACTTTATTTTTATTTGAATCTTGAGTGTATCAAGGGCATATTATTATCATAGTCTAGAAGCAAAGGAAGCTTAGCTGTACCTTAGTCTGTATTATTCTTAGAAAGGTTATGCCCCACCTTTCATCATCATTATAATAGCACGTAGTAATATTAATCTGTACATACATTTAAATGCATTAATATACACTCAAGCCCCCATTGTCCAGAAATCTCAGTCTTCTTTATGATGAAGCAGATTAGAACTAGTTGAATTGTCTTCTTTTCTGCAATTTGAAAGGAATTGTGAGTTAAAACTGAGTTAGTTGATAGGAAGAAAAGTAAGCCAGTCACCCATGGTTGTTTTTCTTTTAGGCAAAGGATAGATGGAGCAATGCTTGAGATAAGAGGCATAGACTTCCAATGACTGTACAGTTGCCCTAATTAATAGTAGAGACTTGGGAGTGTTTTGCTTCCATTCTCTAATCTCAGAGCAACTCAAAAATATTTTCTCAAAGCTTAGAGAGTAATCACACGTGTATACACTGAAGTACAGACCAAATCACTTCATTCTTGACTCTCAATGTACCTTATAAATTTAGCTGTGCAAAATTGTGCAAGCAAATCTTTTTGATTAAATTCAGAATAGTTCTTTTGGTTGAATTTCAAAAGCCAAGCACTGACTGGGTTTCTTTCAGTACACTTCAATTACCATGACCAGATCAAACTCGAGTTTTCTCATGTAATACTCATTCAGTGTTAAATCCTATTTATTTCCTATTTGAAAACTGGAATGTGTGGAGAATGATTTAATTATGGCCAAGAACCAAAATGTTATTTTCTATGTTCCTTTTCAGAACATCCCAGGTTGACAGAGTGAGAACAGAAGGTCAGTAATACCTATCTCTTATACTAAGTGTCCCAGTCTGGCAAGTTTGCTTTTAAATAGCCATTATTTCTAATTATTTGAATGGTGGTATGGCTAATTTGAACCTGAGACAAAGGTATAAACAGTATTTAAAGCAATTGAAGTTGGGTTTTTTTTTGTTCGAAATAACTAGCCGGAAAGCCTTTTCATGTACAAACTCCTGAACATATCCAAGAGGCAGATTTCATATTTTTATGAATTTTTCAGATTTATCTTCTTATTTCTGTTTATATTAAAATATCTAACAAAAAGATACTAATCCTGAAATAATTCTGCTAAGAGAAAAGTTTAAACTATTACAATAAGTAGAAAACAAAGCAATTGAAATTCCCAAGTGCCTGTCTGGATTTCAATCTTGCATTAAATTAGAAGCATCTGAATAATTTAAGTTAAAGTGCTCAATTATTAACCCAAATCTTCTACTCTACATATATTCCTAACATATGTCATCCACATGTGTCACATTTTTTTTAATCAAATGGGTGATGTTTGAGGTTTGGGGGAAGCATCATTGTACATTGGAAAGCAGCCATTTCTTTACAAGTTCTTCTTATGTGACTTTTGTCTTTATCTGATTTCTTTTAACTTGGGACAAAAGAATGAACAGAAATCTTAAAATCAACTTGATTGCCACCAGAACATTGTTTTATGAAAAGTGGCTGAAGCATGCATTGCTAAACCACATGAAAAACAGAAAGGAGAAGTTAATGAGCTCTTGTATTAGCTGGTTAGATAAAATCACAATCCATCCTTCCACAATTTGGCACTGGGGTAAGAGTTTAATGAACCAGGTCTGTATGTGGAAGAAATAGTGGAATTTTTCAAGCTGCTTCTTTGCCTGCAACATTTCTAATCAGGAAAACATTTCAGCTCTTCATGAATCAGTAGTTACATGCAGAGGTTATTGTCCAAGAAAGCCATATAGGACTCATAGTAGGAAGGCCAGTATAATTGTTGGCTTAGAGTGGAATGGCTACGTTAAAGGCAAATTCCATTCAGGGATCATTAGGATTGTGATTGAAAACTGGCAATTGCAACATGCTTCCCCCCCCCCATTTCCATATTGTGACTTTTTTTTCTTTTTTCATGCTGAATTAATTTTGACGGGGCCCTCCATGGGTTGCCCTTTTATTGTTTCAAGTGCCCCAGTGATTGCTTTGATCCAGAAAAGTGTGGCACAATAAAAAAGACAGGCACAGAGAAAATATAAGTAAAGTTAATTATCTTAAAAAATGTTAAATGATATCATTTCAAATAACTTTTTTTATGTCTATCCACTACTCATTGTGTTGAATACATGTAGTCCTCAACTTATGACCACAACTGAGCCCAAAAATTATGTTGTTAAGTGAGAAATTTGTTAAGTGAATTTTGCCCCATTTTACAACTTATCTTGCCACAATTGTTAAGTGAATCACTGCAGCTGTTAAATTAGTAACATAGTTGTAAAGTGAATCTGGTTTCCCGTGTGTCAGTTTGCTTAGTTTGGGGGTCGGGGTGTGTGGCAGCTGGTGATGCAGCCATGATCTGGTTTCTGGACTGTGGTTGCCTTTTGTCTATGGGATGGGTTTGGGTTTGAGTCTGGTGCCACATACCCCGACCCCCAAACTAAGCAAACTGACACACGCCATGAACATGAAGATCCAGCTAGAAAACCAAGGAGTTTATGAAATACCATGCAACAATTGCCCAGCCACATACATTGGACAAACCAACAGGAGAATAAATGCACGTATCACAGAACACAAGAACACAGTCAGAAAAGAAGAAAATACTTCCTCCCTTTTCCAGCACCTTAAAGCCACAGGACATGAAATTAATTTTGAGGGAACCAAATTAATTTCCAATACTGAATACTTCAACAAGAGAATAATTAGGGAAGCCATCGAAATAGAGAAATGCCCCCATAACATGAATAAATGGGACAATACCTCCCACCTACCAGACATCTGGAAACTAGCCCTTATCAACAAATGAGTCCCAGCCAAGAAAACCAAAACCGGACCCAAAACAACACACAATGTCACCGCCAATCTCCTTCACCAGACTTAAACCCAAACCCATCCCATAGACAAAAGGCAACCACTGTCCAGAAACCAGACCACAGCTGCATCACCAGCTGCCACACCCCCAACCCTCAAACTAAGCAAACTGACACATGCCATGAACTTATAGCCAGACCTCAAACATTACATCACAGCCATCCGCTCAGGATATCACATTACAGAACTCAGGAGGTTATACCGCAAAACCTCAGGATGTTACAACACAGCTAACAATGCAGGAGATTACAGCACAAGGCCCAGGATGTCAAAACAATAGAACTCAGAAGGTCATCATACAGTCCATTACCCAGGTTATTTACAACACAGGAGGCTGATAGACATACAGCCAATATTACAGCCACACATGTTCTTATGAAAAAACCAGCCAATCTGCAAACATCAACTCCATCAACCAATCAAGAAATGACAACACGGCCAACCTCCCCACCAGTATTTATAGAGACAGCAGCTCCGATCACGCTTTGCTCATTCAAGCACAAAGCCGAAAGCACCAGCCTGAAGATGGCGAGTGGGACTTCATCAAAACGTCACCAAGATACTCTCAATCTTACACAGGAAAAGACCCAAACATGCCAAGACCTGCACACACACACACACACACACACACAATATACATACATATGTAGTTTAGTTTACTTTATTGTCATTGCACCTTGTACAATGAAATCAAACACCATCTTCAGTGCACATCATGACTATGAAAATAAACACAAACACACATCCTTCACACTCCACAGATTGAACTGAAAACCCTCAACACTGCACTATACAGTAGAATTCAAAAGAGCTACTGCCCTGGGATAGAAGCTGTTTTTCAGCCTAATTGTGCTTGTTTTTATTATTCTGTACCGTCTGCCAGATGGTAAGAGTTCAAAAAAAGGGTGAAAATATATATATATATATATACACACACACACACACACACACACACACACATACATACATACACACACACACACACACACACACACACACCTGTATATATACATAGATACATATACATATATATACATACATATTATACAAACATATACTTATACACTTATACTTTTATACACATATACACTCATATACATATACATACAAACATACATATAAACATACACATACATACACACACACACACACATATATAAATTTTCACTTTATTTTGGAATTCATAATTTCAGAAGATTTGTTGTTGATTACCAGGGAGTGCTGTTCAAAGTATTACCTTTACACAAATCTTACCAAGTGGAAACAATTTGGCTGATGTTATATATTTATGTAAAATTTTGCAAAATGAAAATATAATTTTGATTATTATAAATGATAATTTATTATTATTTTAATTAAAATAATTCATTAACGATTGGAATGGAAAGAATGAAAAAGAGTTGAATTCCTATTTTCTTCCAACCAGTTTTTTTTCCCCTTTTCTTTATTAAAGATATTTGTGCCTGGTGGAATATATTTCTTCTAGAAATTTGTTTATAAGACTTAACATCCAGTTAAAACTTTATGAATAGAAGCTTCCTTCTTTAGTATTTGGTACACTGGAACCAAATAATTTCATAAACAGTTTTTTTTTCAAATGTTCATAATTCTTCAGAGGTTTCTCTGTATGTACTGTACATAATGGTAAAAAAAGCCAAAACATGCTATTTATATTATATATGTGACTATGTATATATTGATATACATTTATAATTTATTGATACTATCTATACCTAGAATGATCTCCCTTAAGAGACTGACTTATTTAAGGAAGATTACTAAAAATTTAAATAAATAAAATTATTTCAAAATAGGGGCATGGGATCCTTAATGGAGCTATTATAATTATATAGCATATTTATTCCATATGTATTATATTATATTATATATGTAATTCACAATACACCAAACATTTCTACTCCAGTTGTCATCTTGATTATTTTTCCAGCATGTTTGCTCGTAATCCCATTCTAGCAACTTGATAATTTCCTAATGACTTGGAAATTCCCTCTTCTTTTGTGGCAAATTGATTCAAAAATATTTCCTTGAGAGAAAAATATGTACCAAGCTTAGGAATAGAATAGAATAACAGAGTTGGAAGGGACCTTGGAGGTCATCTAGTCCAACCCCCTGCTCAAGCAGGAGAGTCTATTCCAAATATTAGCCTCCAATGGCCAGCATCATCAGGGAACTTCAATCCCAAAGACATGTATAAACAGCAGTGGAGATAGGTCCAACTGCTTGCCAACACTTTCTGGAAGTGATGGAAGCAAGAATACCTATTCTACAAGATTGTTGTAAATGGAAGACCAAAGAACTGAATCTTGAAGAAGAAGACCTTGTCTTGTTAAGAGACAAGGATGCACATCAGAACTTGTGGCCCATGGGATGTGTACCAAGTACTACCCAGCTTCTATGGACTAATCTGCCAGGTTGAAGTCCAGATCGTGAAGCCACAAGAGTCCGCCAAGAAGCTCTATACCAGACCGGTCACTGATCTAGTGTTGCTGAGAAAGACTGAACTTGAAGATTGAACCCCAAGCTTTGCATGCTTTGTGTCTACCTCGTGGTTACATTGTTTGATGCTAAGTTACTGTTCACTTGTTTACTTTAGTTAGTAGTTAGCTGGTAGTGGAATTTACCATTCCAGACGGGGAGCGTGCTGGCTGGAGTGGATATTTAGTTTAGGAATAAGAGCTGCCCCCTTAAAGAAATGCTTCATGGGAAATGTAGTTAATGCTTCATAGGAAATGTAGTTTATATCATGTGGTCATATCTGTACTCCTGATTGGCCACTGGGTTAATATCTGGTTGAGCTGGGGGAGTTTTATGCATTCCTGCATGGATTCCAGCATGGAGCAGGATATTTCTTTTGCTCTTGCATGATGGGCTAAAATCAACAGAGTATTATTTAAAGAAACAATTGACTGCTTTTCTTTTTTCGTATTATAGACCAAACTCAAGAGTTAAGAATCTAGCCAAATATCATGGGCTATCACTATAGTGCTAGAAGCTATTTGAATGCCAGCCAACCATCATGTATTTCAGTTCACAGTTTATTCATTAAGCTTCAGTCTTCAAGTGGGCTGGGGGGGACCTTGGAAGCCAACACAGGGGTGCCACATAGAAGTCACTTCTAAAAGAATTTGTGCTCTGACACTTCATCTGAACACTCAACTTGCAAGCAGTTATCAATGCTCCTGGCTCCAAGACCTAAAAAGGTGTTTGCTTTTGCAAGTGACGTCTTTTCACAGTGGTTTTTCTTCTGCCATTTGATAATTCTCACTTAAAGACCAATCTTTTCTATATGGGTGTGCTTCATATGTGAACATTCCTGTAAGCTGTTTCTCTCCATTGCATTCATCATTTATTTCTCAAGTAAAACTTACTAGTGGTCAAAGAATAATTATCAAAGACAAAGATACTAGTTACCAACTCTCTATCTTTTTTCTCTCTTTACCCTCATTTCCTTGGAAATTTTCATGTATGAAAAAAGCATTTGGGACTTATTCCATAATGTATAAAGCAGATGAGTAGTCAGATTCACTCCCATGGCCTTACTCCAAGGAAAGTGTTTTGAAGGCTGTGATTATGGTGTGAAATATGATATCACACCATAAAAAAAGAAAAAGAAAATCCAGACACCAGAAAGGAAAGACAAAACAACCACACATTCTCTTACAATCATTTATACAGATCTTGGGTTGAAGGAGGGAATTCTTTTTATAGTGGTTGCCATCAACTCAGCTTTACTTCCAAGTCAATAAAAGTGCGATTGAAGCTGACTTCGCAATGAAAATCCACAAGTCAAAGTAGGGGGTGAGGGGAGGGAAGGAAGTGGTTTCAAATCTTGCAAAGAGTTCATTGAATGCATAACTCAGCGCATACGAGATTGTGGTTTATCTGTGCTGTGTAATTATTAGGAAAGTCTTTGAAGATTTTTTTAAAGTATATGTGTATGTCTTCATGTATGCAATTATATATCAGTATGTGTTGGTTTGGCATTAAAAGAATGACACAGAGGACTGTGCAAGAGTCTGTGGTATTTTGGAGCTCACATGGAGAAGAGACTATTGTAAACATCTAAAGAACATCTGATCTTACAACTTTTCCAGCCCAATTTCCAAGCCAAATTGGTCTGGTAAAAGATACTAACTTTGGGATGATAGTTATGGTTGTATAATTCCAGATATATTTGCCAAAGCTTGACAGTTTTGACATCTGTTTGAAGAGTTAATGAGAGCTTAGCAAGAGTTTCATTCAATCATTTGCTTAGCTTTTAAAAGTTGGTTCCATGTAGCCAGGTCATGAAATGTTGATGCCTGTGAGCAGTGTTGTTAGTAAAGCACTCAATTTTTTCACTTCTCCAAAATGCAAATAACACTCCTTTGAACATGTACCATTCCAAATTCATTCTTGTTGGCAAGTTAGTGATTGGGTTCGCACACCAAGCTTGTGGTTTGTTTGGGTTTTGGCTTGTTGTGTTATAAGAACCTAGCCATTGTGGTTTGTGAACTGTAATTGATGGCTTAGAAGCATCCAAGAATTAATAACCAAAGCATTGGCAACAAAAGTAGTCTGGGAGTACAGCAAGGTTAGAAACTGATAGCAAGACATTATTTCCAATACTGATGGTGTAGAATTTAGAGCTAAAGAGCACTGTAGCCACAAAGATTCCAATCCCCTAGCTGCCAGCATTAATTCCAACATAAAAATTACCCCTGAGCAGCAGTTCTATTTCCAAGGAAGCCCTCTGTCCTGAGAAAATCAGTTTCTCTAGTGTTCACTGGTCTATCTGACTTTTCCAGGGACTTTGCCTTGGCCCTGCTTGGGACAAAGGTTCCAATTTTAAGTTTCCCGAGCCTTCACATACTTTGTAGTATATCCTAATGAGAAGTTCTCCAGCAGAGAATAATTTATGGAGGAAAACAAATAGGCATATGCTAATCTCTACATGGCATCTTTCATGCTTGAGTGTGGTTAGGGCAGGTCTGCAGAATTTATGATTGAGCAAGCTGATTGCAGCCCAGTAACCAGGTACTGTGGTTCTCCAGGAGATCAACAATCTTCCTTTTATTTCTGCCAGCTGGAACAGCAAAAGAAGGAAAGCAGTCAAAGTCTTGGCTGATCGGTGCATGCAACTGCTAAATCTATACTCAGCTTCATCAGTTAAATGTCAGGCAGGTCTGTTTAAAGATGCTAAAAGAATATTTACAGCTTGCTCCATTTTATTTAACCATGGATTTTTAGTAAGGTACAGTTCCAGACACAAGGCCTCTAAAGCATTCTGATGGAACTGCCAATTGTCCTTTGCTTAATAACATTTGCACCAATGTGCACACCTTGCTTCTTGGTTTCTTTTCCTTTGATTGTCATTCCTCTTCTGGGCATCTTCATGTGGCTGTACAAAGTAATCAAGACAGAGAGATTTTCCTTTGTGCAATGTATAATTCAGACTAATTCAGGCTATTTCATTGATTTCTTCCAGGCTTATCCTGTAAATAGTGTCTTCAAACTGGCAAGATCGAAATGCATTGGGCTACAGCTTCCATAAAAAGACTTATCTGGTGATTCTGGAATAGTATTCCACCATATTGAAGAGAATTGGACTGAAGAAGACTGATCTATTTGCACATGAACTTAGTTGAACTGCCTATGCTCTGGACTCCTGAATACTTTTCTTAAGCACATGCTTTCGATACTCTTAAAGGCTTCACATTTCAAATGAAAATATTTGGTCACATTGATTAACTGTGAGGTCCAAGTTAAGACCATCAAGTATAAAGGGCCTTTTAAAAATGTGAAAGTGTATCCTTGTGTGGGTCTGCTCTTGATAGAGTCCAGATGGAAACGTGACTCTTAAGGTCAGGTTAGTTGTGACCTAGGCTTGTCTTTTGAGAGACCCTTTTCCAACCATCAACACCATACATCTCACACTAGACTGCCATCACCCCAAAGAAGGAGTTGAATTCTCAATCTTTCTCTCTCCCTCTCTAGGAAATAACATTGAAGATATACTTCCTTGCTGTGTTTTTCTCTGAGACTCAAAATGGTAGTGGTTTTTCATGAGTTCCATTCCCTTTGCAGGAAATGGATTCTCCTTTTTCATTTTAAGTGCTCCCACTCCTGCTATTTATTGATTGATTTTTGTTTTACTTGACTTGACAGGAGGAGGCTGTCAGACTTGCACAACCTAGAAAGGGCTACAGACACTTGCTTGTACTTGTCACTTGTCAGGGAGAGAGAGAAAAAAGAGAGAGAAAGAGGCTATATTTAGTTTGAATAAGAACAAATGCCTTTCAACTAGCTGTTGTTTACTTTAAACAAAACACAGATTAGTTCACACATTCATAGCTTAGACCCGTGTTGGCAAACCTATGCCATGCATGCCAGAAATGACACGCAGAGCCTTTTCCCCCGGTACATGAGAGGTCGCCTGAAAGAGCCCCACTGTGCATGCCACGCACCACCATCTGACAGCTAATTGCTGGGTATCTGGCGTGTATGCACAGGGGGCAGAGGGGGGTGCACAGGAGATGTGTGCACATGTGCAGGGATGTGCTGTGCATGAAGGGATTGCGTGCACATGCACAGATGCATGGTGTACAAGAGGGGAATCGTTCACTGCACATCTGCACATGCACACACAATCCCCCTTGTGCACAGCGCATCCCTGCACGTGCGTGCGCATCTCCCGCACACTCCTCTCTGCCCCCTGTGAATGCACGCCAGATAGGTTATTCTCAGAGCACAACAGAATATCTGCTTAACAAGGCCTGGATGGACTCAACAGACTTGTAGAATTTTTACCTAGTTTCCAGTTTTCCCTTTTTAAGGAAGATTGTTGAGAAGGTTGCTGACTTACAGCTTTACAGAGTCCTGGAAGAAGCTCTCTGGAGCTTCTGTTAGTCACTATTCAGGCCTGGTCATAGTAGTGAAACAGCATTGGTCACCCTTATTGTTGAGCTTTGGTAGATTTGGGATGGGGGTACTATATCCATCTATTACCTCCTTAATATCCCCGCAGCATTTAATACCATAGAATACGGGTGTCAAACTCACCGTGTTGCCATCACGTGATGTATTGCAATGTTTTTTTCCCTTCGTGGAGCTGGGGTTGGTGTGGCCTGCATGTGATGTATCCGGCCCATAGACTGCCAGTTTGATACCCCTGCCATAGAACATTCTGGAATAGCTCAGGGGACTGGGATGCACCATACTATGGTAGTTTTTTTCTCTCGATCCAAGGCCAGTTGATGTTGTGGATTAGATCCTGGCAAGACTGAGTATCTGTGGATTCTAAAGCCTCCTGGATCTGGATATTTTCCATCTTTAACTGTGTTTGTGGGTGCACTTTCCCAATCAGAGTGGATGCATAATTTGGGGGAATATTCAAATCTCCTGTTCAAAATGCAGGTGGCAGCTAAAGGATAACCTTTGCACATTTTTAAAAACATGTATCAGTTGGAACTATTTCAAAATTAGGAGGTCCTGTTCAGAGTAATTCATAATTCAGTCACCTCCCTATTGGATTACTGTGATGTGCTCTGGATGGGGCTATCCCTGAAGAATATTTGGAGCCTGCAGCTAATCCAGATTGTAGTGGTGTGGGTAACTTTTGGTGTTTTTCCTTATCCCAAAATAACATTATTATTCTGTGAGCTACACTGGCTTCCATTTGTTTTCTGAATGCGATTTACCTGTAAAGCCATACATGACAGGCCACCAGATTATTTGTGAGACTCTCTTCTTGCTTGTTCCATCAGATCTAGCTAGGAGGGCTTGTTCAGTGCCCCTTCCATTAAAAGATTTCATCATTTTATATCCAGGAGCCATCTTGGCAGTGGAACAGCAATCTTCTGGAGATCTGGAGGACCCCAGTCCTGATATTTTTTCATACAGCCTGGCTGTTCCTTCAGGCATTTGGGCTAGAAGATTAAGGTAAGCTCTTCCAAAGAACACTGTTTTCTTATGCATTGCGGTAGTTGCTTGTGGCTTGGATATTGGGTTTATATTGTTTAATGCTTATTTTTAATCCTGTATGCTGATTACAGCCACTTGTGTGAGATGGGCAATGATATCATAATTTAAATAAATAAATAATGAAATAATGCACAAGAACACTGTTGTAAAAAATTGAGAGTATCCACGTACTGTAAAACCTGTAGGGTAGTGCAATTGCTTTCTGCACTGCAGAAGTATAAGGTTAGCAATTCAAATTATGGATTGATGGGCTTCATTGATGACACTAAAGACACTTAAATTATAATCCTTAGAAATATTTTCAGTTATGTTGAGCCTTCGAAATATCCTAGGCTACTGATGCCAATAGCCAAGTGAGAGAAAAAAAACCATATTACCATTGAGAAGTACAGGAAAAGGAGACCTTATCAAATAAATATTCAGACCCAGGCAGAATCTGGAAAAGGACCTGTGAATGTAGGAATAATGTGGAATTCACACTTGATTGTGAGCCTCCCACCAAGGTGAATTTAGACTATGGCTATAACAGACATAATGCAATCCCAATATTTTAAACAAAAGGCAGAAGATTTCCTGAGCTTTCTGATGGAGTATCAGATAAGACTTGCATTCTGTGTTTCATTTGGTGAATTTGTAACATCCTGTCTTGAGTCTGTGTAAGCTAGCTCAATGGAATTAACTAATTTAAAAACCAAAGTGGGGGGAAAAAATCAATGTTTATTTTAAGAGGTAGTTTTAGCTCTAATTCTGTCTTTGTGTTTTTCTTTCAGGCTTTGAAAATAATGAAAAATGCACAATCTCTGCATGTAATTGCTGAATTAAGAAAAACCGTGGAGCAAATCCCATAAATTAGTACGACCTAAGACCTTCATACAGTATTCTGTGATGCAGGAAATGGAAAAGATTTTTGACTGCAATGTATTTTTATACATTTTTATCCTGCTTTTCTAATGTATCTACATCAGTCAGGGAAGCTTCCAACATTTGAAAATATTATAAAAATATAACTGTTTAAAAGAGAGATGGTGTTGAAGTGCCTAGAAACTGTAAGAGTTTAGATGGGAGAAGACTGCCTTAAATTGAACATTAATAAGCCAGAATTGCTGTTTGTACTTTGCGGCTCTTGTGCCATAAAGGTTGTTCCTTGTCAGGGAAATGGTATCTGTGAATTGGTTTTTCTGGAATCGTGGCTTCTGCACGATTCTATATGTAAAACTGGTGGCAAGTGGAGGGAGATTCAACCTGGAACTAAGGAGGAATTTCCTGACAATGTCAACAATTAATCAATGGACCAGCTTTTCTCCTGGAGTTGTGGGTAGTACATTACTGGAAGTTTTCAAGAAAATCGTCAAGATCTCTTCTAGCCCTATGATTCTAAGTTGTTCAGTTCCTAAAGTCCTTCTGTTTCTCATTTGCATATTTCATATTTCAGTCTCACCAGATGCTTCAATACATGCTGAATAAATGTCTCAAATTTTGTTTCCAAGGCTCAGTGACTAAGGGACATCATGTGACTCCTGAGTCATTTTTTTTTCCAGCTAAGGGTACATTTTATTTTGCCAGATATTTCCACTGTTTGTGCAAGTCTAGTTCGTACAAGAGATGTGGCCATCTGCTTGTCTGAGAGCAGGGGGAGAAGGGAAGTTTTCAGGTTTCATTTTCCTCTTCACACTGTGCTTTTTAAGTTTCCAAAACAGTTCCTAAGTACTAAACATATGCTTGCTGTGCTTATTTCTGGCAAACAGCACTGAGAGTGGGCAAGGAGTGGTTTGTTGATGTGTAATAAAATGTATCTCAAGGGTCTTCAAAGAGGAGCTTAATGAATTTTGTGTAACTTGGGTTGAGTAAAACATTTCTCCAGGTGCCCCCTCCCCCGGTCTTACTTTAGGTTTGTAAAAATAATGGTTCAACCGCACAATTTTGTGTGAGGGTTCATGAAGTATGGAATGTACTTATCTAGACTTGTATTAAATAAGATTTATTATACATGTCCACCCATAATAAGATCAAATGAACATAGCAAGGTCTGTTTAACCAAATAAAATAAATAATCCAACCATCTGCACATTTCAAGCAAACTGAACTAGAAATCAAGCAGTGAATTCAAGCCATATGCATCGCTACAGTAGGCTTTTGTGAATTCTCAAACCTGAAGAATTGGAGATCAGTGATTTATTAACATAGTCTTCCTCAACCACATGTTCACCAGATGTGATGAACTGTAACTCCGAGAATAATTCCAACTATTATGCTAGCTAAGACTTGTAAGTTGAAGTCAAAACATTTGAAGAACTCCATGTTTGGTGTGCTTGAAATAGTAGCATGGACAGTTAACAGAATAACACATTTGAAAGGGATCTTGGAGGTCTTCTAGTCCAACCCCCCCCGCTCAAGAAGGAAATTCTATGCCATTTGATTGTGCTCCAGAGTTGGAGCATTCACAACTTCTGGAGGCAAGTTGTTCCACTGATTAATTGTTCTAATAGTCTGGAAATTTCTCCTTAGTGTTAGGTTGGTTCTCTCCTTGATTAGTTTCCATCCATTGCTTCTTGTCCTGCCTTCAGGTGCTGTGGAGAATAGGTTGACCCCTTTTCTTTGTGGCAGGGTCTTAGATATTGGAACACTGCTATCATGTCATCCCTAATTCTTCTTTTCACTAAACTAGACATATTCAGCAACCGTTCTTCATATGTTTTAGCCTCTGGTCCCTTAATCATCTTTGTTCCTCTTTTCTGCACTTTTTCTCAATAACTTTTTAATATCATGGCAACTAAAACTGGATGCAATATTCCAAGTGTGTGGTATTACCAAGGCATTATAAAGTGGTGCTAACTTTTCATGATTTTGAATCTACCCTCCTGTTAGTACAGTCCACAACTGCATTCATAGTTCATAGACTTGAAGCTCCACTACCTCTCCAACTTGAATCCAGGTCCACATAGCTGAAGTTTCAACTTTCAGAAGAATGAGGAACCTTGAATTTATAACAACTGATTGTTAAGCAGCACTGTTATACTGAGCTATGCTTTGCTTTACCTATGGCTAATAAAAACAGCGACACAGAACCATCTCTTACAGGTGATATGTAGCCCCTATGTCTTTTTGAAGAGTTTTGCTGACAAACATTCAGGAACAAACCACTGAATTATGGTTGGCACAATGTGGTGGATAACCAAGCAGAACTGGAATATGGAATCTCCAGAAAGAAACCTAGGCCTATTGGATCTGGGGTGGAAAAAAAAATCAGGCACCAATGTGTAAGTGGCAAAAGCTGAATCTGTTTACGTCTTTTTACTACTAACTTGTGTTGTCAGGATTTTTGTGGTCAGATATGCCAATTCTATTTAATCTACCTATTAAAGTGAAGAAAAGTAGTTCCTTTACACACAAAGACAGGCCAATTTTTCCAACCATTTTTGTTCCACTTATACCATGTTGTTAGTGTCCCTTTCAGCCACCTAAAAAATTCCTGACTAAGCTAAATTTTCCAAACCACATTTGCTGGCTTCTTACCTCATTCTGAGGCCCAAACCAAAGAAACCACAATATGACTTAAGGTCATTTGTACTTGAGGCTTTCATCAGATCAAGCAGATCAGTACAAATGAAACTGGGATATTTTCTAAAATTTATTTATTTATTGAATTTATATTGTCACCTATTCACCTATGGCTACTCAAGGCGGCTTACAGAATATAAAACCACATTTAAAACAATAAAAACTAACAAAAAGAATCAAATAAATTAATATAGTACAATCGCCTAACTTAGATTTGAATAGAACATTCTGAGCAATGTACCTCTTGTTATAATCTTTATATGAAAAAATGGGAAACTCTCAAATAGAAGATGACAAATGTTCAGACAACCCATGAATGGACATATGGTACCTGTGTAACTGTGGACACGGGCCCATTTCCTCCCAACCTTATTTGGTATGTTATATTTATTTACTTACTTATTTACTTTTCCACTTGGATTTATATGGCACTCCAATCCAGCAGGATCCCAAGCAGTTTACTTGCACAAACAGGTTTCAGTAATTACCACATGAAAATGAGCTACTGTTGTTTGAAAGTCAAATCATATTCCCATGTTTATACATCAACAATATACTGTGAATGGTAAATCATAATGCCTTCCACACACCAATACTGTACCAAAGCAAAAAATGTGTAAGAGAACACTGGCATTTGCAGAGAGATAAACACATTAAAAGGGTGGGGCTTTGATAACAGAATAACAAGTGACATCTTTTTGTCCCCTTCTCCCCAGGGCTATCCACGTAGGAGTCTAAAAATTGAACATAGAAATGGATCCACTGCAGAATTTTCTTGCAGTTCTTTCTGGATTCTATATAATTGGCAAACTCATGACACTGTATTTTTTAAAATTTTGATGAATCAGAAATATATCAAGCTATGTACTCTCCCCACCACCACTCTGAGACTTCTCAACACTCAGGCAAAACTGTCAAATATTATTTTCAGCACCCTTTTTGCCCTTCATTCTGGCCCTTTCATGCAAACATGGATTATTTTTCCTGGGTCTGAAATTGGTTCAAGCTATGCTGCTTCTGCCTGGTCCCTGGAGAACACAATAATCACAAATGCCACAAGACATTCAACAGAACTTCTGGCTTTATTCATATTTTCCTTTTTGTGCATCCCCTCCCCATTTTCCTTAATTTAAAACTGTTTTCCAAAGGAAATGTAAAAAAAATGTGTCTACCTTACAAAGGAAAAAGTGTTATGCAAGCAGACCAGATATATGTTTTTTTTTAAAGCAAGGCTGATTGCTACTTTTATGAAGCATGAGATGGCCCTTATTTTGAAAAGGATAATTCAGAGGAAGGAAAACTTGATATGTATCATAAGTTAATAATACAGCCTGTTTCCCCAAACCACCACATTCTCTCTTAAATCCTTCATATTGATTGGTATCAAATTCTATCCAAAATTATTTATGCCTATATTCCACAGAAGGGCTTAGAATTGGATTTTGGCGTTATTGTACACATCCTACAAGCTGACTTAAGATAGCCAGATGTTAAGTTGCACTTCTTCAGATAATAGATGGGAGGTGATAATAAGAATTGCTGATATTCTATTAGACATGTGGAGCTTGTATATACCACACTTTGATATGTGTAGACAACTGAAAATATGACAATTTCTCTGCTGCATGAAGTAGCATAGCTTAATGTCCACAGTATCATTGTTTACACATAATGGTGCTGTAGAGAACTCCAATATGTGCATTATTTCAGGCAAAACTCAAAAGAAGTACCTTCTAAAATAGTTTTGTGAATCATGTTTCCCTCACTTCCAAGAATAAAGGAAAGCTACTAGTTGCTTTTGTACTTAGAATCACAGGGTTGTATATCACTGCATAACTTATTCCATGTGGACATAGACCTATTAAAGACTATATATTGGCTGCAGTTGTAAATCCATCTGGTAGTAAGATAATTCATTCGCATTGTTTCAGTTTATCAAGAAAGACACTGTAGTCTATCAAATGCCTGACAGAAATCTAAGTATGCTACCTCCACAGCATTCCATTGGTCCATTCATCTCGTCATATTGTCAAGGATGCAGTAATATTTCTTGGGCATAGCCTATTTTTAACAAACCCATGCTGGCTTCTGATAATAACCCTGTTAGTTTCTAAGTGTGTGCAAGCCCATTGCTTGATAATTTTTTCCAAGGATTTCCCAGGTCTAATGTTTTTCCATCCTCTCTAGAAGTTGAGTGTATCTGCCCAGGTTAAATGAAACATGCTCCACTCGTTTTCTCAGCTTCTTGCCCACGGTGCTGCAAAGCTTTTGCTTATTTCCTTCTCTCCTTGAATCTTTAAGTTGAAATGTAGGCACATTGGAATGAAGCTACAACATTTCAGTGAAGGTACTTCGTTTTAATGAAGCTAAACTAGCAGTAGACAGTTTCTGTGGGTCCGTAGTGGAGTGTAGGAATGAAGGAATGAAGCCTATCCTCTTTCCTTTAATCATTAAAGCATCTAAGCTAAGATGGCACAGTAAAAGGGAGAAAAAAAAAGACATGATTAGCATTAATGTCAAAGGAGAGAACCTGGGAGGAGGGTGTGAAGGCAGTAGTATGTGAAAACATCTGTAGCAGTGGAATAGTAAGGAAAAAAACAACCCCTAAAAGAAAAAGGCAAGCATTGGGAGATTTGCTTACAGAAGGTTATGGCTCCCAGAAAGGCTTGCCTTCCTTAAATGGATAAGAAGAGCAAGAGGTAGGTAAGCGATCCACTAAGGCCTTTAATGACCACATTGAACTAAGCACTCTCCCAACTACTTAGCCAATCCATCTGGTCCAGACTAGCATTATTAAACTTGGCTTTAGGAATAGCCAGGTACAGCACGGAAAGAGGCTGATTAGGCTACCACGTAGAATTGCTCTGTGTTTTCCTATTGCCACCTAAAACAGAATTTTCCAATTTGATGCCCTTTAGACATATTAATTGCAGGTCTCATAATTAGCCATGACGAATAGAAATTATGGGCATTTTAATTCAACACATCTGGAAAATACCAGACTGAGAAAGGCTATTCTAGAGAGCTGATTTCTCAATTTGCAGTATTGTGGATTATATGGGGATTAAATTACTGAGTTTGGACAGTTATGTTTTTGCTGCATCAGATAGAAGGCTAAGGCTGAAAGACTTTATCCCCTCCCCAAATGTTGAAATTAATATTTGGGAATGAATAATACTGTACTATTAAAAATTACAATTGGTACAGTAGACCTGTCAACGTTTGTGACAAGAACTCAGACCTTTTCTCCGTACTCTGCATAGTTTTTTAGTTAAAATAAACCTCCAGAATGTTGTAAAACCTGAAAAACCTACTTCAGAAAAGATAATTGTGGTCTTGACAAATAGGCTTGTCATGCTATAAATAGTGACAGATCTAATATATCAATATTAACTCTTAAAAGATCTAATGAAGCTTTCAGGGTTGTTTTTTGGCTTGTTTTTAAATTTATTCCAGGTGCAAGGTTCTGAAGAGCTCAAATCTTCAGAAAAGACTTGTGCTGGTGGCTAAGGAAGGATTTTGGATCCTCTGCTAATGCCCAGATCTCATTTTTACTGCCGTCCAGAAGAACAGAAAGCATTCTGTCTATGGGAATCAATGTATGGCTTTTTAAATATATTTTTCAGGGGCAGTAAACTAAACATTTCTATTGCCTCAACTTTCTTTTCAAAACTAGTCTGCTTGTAACAAAGTATAAAGTTAGTCCAACAATTTACTTGAGAGACAAACTGTTTTCCAGATGGTTCAGTACCAACACATGTTGCTTACAGACAAATGGAAGGATTTAATTAAATCCCAAATATTAGGGCTCAGAATGAGAAGTAGACATCCCTCTCTCTCTCTCTCTCTCTCTCTCTCTCTCTCTCTCTCTCTCTCTCTCTCTCTCTCTCTCTCTCAGAGGAACAGAACTATTTTTACCTTCTTAAGTTATAAATGAGTATAAATTGATCAGTTATTCATGGTTCATTGATCCCATCTTTCCATTAAAAAGACTGTTCAATACAGATTAAATCTAAAGAAATCCCTGTCAGTTGCAGAAAAGAATGGAAACTTTTCCATTCACATGTCTGGGAGAGTCCATTGAAAACTTTACCTGACCAAAGGCCTGCCAGATAAGAAACATCTTTGTATAACATATAGTAGGACAACATGAAAGAGCTAGGCATTAACAGAGGATCCAAAATCTGCATCAGTCATAGAGCAGTAGATCCCTCTCTGACATTTCATCAAACACATCTTATGTGAGATAGCTATGGGATGGTGAAGACAGCCTTTGTAAAATGTTGAATTGACAGGAAGACTCCAAGAGGAAATGGTCCTCATCTTCAACTATTTGGGGATCTATACTTTTAATTATTGGCTTTTTTTTTGCTATCTTATTCTGGAAAAAAGGCCAAATGGACTTGATCAAAGGTCCATTTAGTCCAGCCTCCTATTCCTTTATTCCAGGGGTGTCAAACTCATGTTGTCATGGCAGCATCATGTGATGTATTGGAACTCCCCCCCGCCGCCTGCTTCGTTAAACTGAGGGTGGCCAGCACATGATGCTAGGAGTTTGATAGCTCTGCTTTATTTAGAAGCAAGAAAAGAAAAAGAATTGGGAAGAAACTCAAGCTTCCCTCTAAATAGTTGGGATTTGGGGCATTATATTGCATTATATTGTCTCTGTTTAATATAACATCATTCCAAAAATTGATTATTCTAGATCCGAATCTAATAATTTGCCATTCTTTTAAAGTATTGAGAAGGCCTTTGTTGAGACACTTTCCATTCCCTCAACCACAATATGGGGGAATTTCAACCTTAAGGCTAAATTCAGTGGCAACATGGGGATATACAGAACCCGGTGAGGAATTTCACTAGTGTTGTCAAAATGAAATTCTTCAGATGTTTTGCCCAAGCAGGAACTTCCATATTTGCTTGAGGCAATCTTTGGGGGCAAATATAACATGTTACAAATTCTCTGGCTCTCTGTGCTTTGCGGCTCAGGTTCGGTTAAATGACCTGCCATTTCTGAACATCCAAACAAAATGTGTAGAATTATTGGCATAGAGATAACATATTTCAGTCTTTCGCTGTGATGTATGTTAAACCTTCTAAGCCAGTCTTGAAGAGATGCACTTTTACTCCACTACTGACATATGGTCTTCATCGCTTCCCTCTGTCCTCCTCCCCTTTTTCTTGCTTACAGAAAGAGAAACTCCCCTGTTCGTGCTAAGGCTCCACTGAAGCAGCTTAAAATAAACAAGCTCAAGATAATGCAGCCTTTCTTCCCAGCCAGAAATGCTGGTTTCCTGCTTAAATGCATACCTTTGATGATGGTTCACTGGCAGAATTTGCCTGAGGTAAGAGAAACATAATTATGCAATTTTCAACTCCAGTGTTCCCCACCCCCTCCATATTTCTCCTTTTAAAAGACAGATGAAACCCACAGTTCTGCCTTCTCATGTTTGCTTGGTTTAGGCATTAAGTCTGACTGAGTGGTTTAATCTCACAAATCTTTTTATTGAAAAACAGCACACTAGACATGCAAACGTTCAAATAAAACCAGCAAATATAAACATTCATTTGATATGAATAAAGAAGAAAGTAAACATTTTTATATTAATTTATTACGTGCGAGACTCACATTTGCATCACTTAATTTCTTGATTTCCAAATTTTTACACATTAAAAATGTCAGTGAAGTTAATGAAAAGGTGGCACTAGCCAGCAAAATAATTCCATTGCTAAGAATTGCTGGTGGCTATTGTGAGGCAAACAGTGAATGTTCTTACCCTTCTTTTTGTCCTTTGAAAAAGGCTGTGGGAACAGGAGCTGTTTTACTCCTGTGCTGGTGCACAATTGCTAATTGGACACTGTTCAAAGCATGTACCAAGCATTTCTGTTCAGTCAGCAAATGCACGCTGTTAAGATTCTGCCAGTCTTAGTTCCACTAATTTACTGTTATTTGTATGGATGGACATTCTCTTCCTATTAGACTCTCTGCTATACTGGATGGCAGTGGTTTGACAGTGCTGATCAGCAAACTGATCAATACATCATGTTCATTTCACAAATATTATCTCTGACTTTAATTGAAAATTTTCAAGGCACCAGATAAAAACAATGTGCCCAAAGAGACACAGGTAGTCCTCAATTTATAATCTTTCATTTAACAACCTTATGAAGGTATGATGGCAGAAAATGCAGATAACATATTGTCTAGCCATGTTTACAGGCAATAAATCACACTTATTTTAAGGGAACTTAATTCTCCACCCCAATCTCCAAAAATTAAGACTGAAGCCATCTTCTGTGAACTATAACCAACACAATACTGAGAAGAGAATTTTTACTTCTCCCCCTCCTCAAGCACTAACTTAGGGCAATCTTTGAATCCATTTGCTTTGGAGAACTTCTCACTCTTTTTGACCATGTGTTGGACATACACAAGAGCCTGTAGGGGACTTCCAGTTTGAGCTTCTTCGGTGACAGACCAAAGCCTCGTCTCTCCAAGGCTTCGATCCATGCTCGCCACTGGAGCATCCCGAGCTGGCTGGTTTCAGGGCTAAGCCACCCCGTAGAGGTGGTGAAGAGGGGGGAGACTGCCTGCAGGGTTGAGGAGAGCCACATCTCTCCTCCCCAGCTGGCCATTTCCCAAAGGCGGTTGTAGCGGTGGTCAGAAATGGTCACCACAAAGAAGAATTTGACCAGAAAAGAATGTGCAGGAGGAAGATAAGAAGAGAAAGTTTTGGTTGACCAGGTCAAACAGCAAAAGCAACAAATAAGGTACTCTGGAATTTAAACTTAACAACATTGTTCCCAAAGAAGATTTTGAAGCTACGAAGGAGAGACAGAAGGGAAAGGATTAGGTTTTTTTTCTTCCCTTCCTTATACTGACAGCTAAGAGACTTAAGCAAGAAACTGAAAAAAAAATCCACTTTGACATTAATAGGCATCTAAGCTGAAAATAAAAGTCAAAGGGATAATAAAGATTTCTGGACATTTAAAAGTTTTTAAAAGCTGGAAAGGAGAAAAAAAAAGAATAGAAGGGCAGGATTTGGAAAAATGGAGGAGACTGCCTGGAATTAAGGAATAGAACTGTAATTAAAAGGAATTTACAGTGAAACTTTAACAAGATTCCTCAAAGATACGTTTTAATGGAAACTTGGTAACAAAATAATAGAACCCCAGGAAGAGAAAGTGGAAAAAAGAAGCAAGTAGAAACAGCCTTGGATTATTTGGATTACTTGGTGATTTTTGGTTTTTGCATCTAGATGACTAAAATTAACTGGGTGGTTGTTTAAAAGTTTTTAAAATGGTATCACTCTTAGAAGAACTGAAAACGGAACTTAAAAAATGGAAAGACGACGCACAAGAAGAGAGAAGTTCTTTTGGCTTCGTGTTTCAATTCTTAGAAATGGAGATCTGGAACTATGAGAAGCAACAAGCAATGCTTGCAGAACAAGAAGATTGGGACAAAGAAGAAACCATCTTTAATGATCAAATAATTTTAAGTGGGGGAAAAAAAGAAAAGGGGGGGAAAGAGAGTGAAAGGTTTAAGACTAGAAAAAACAAACAAAAAGAAGAACAATTTGAAAGATAAGTATAATATTAGAAAGCAACAGAAGACGGGATTACAGATGAGAGAGTTAGAAGTAGAGAGACCAGGGGGTAAAAAGGGGAGGGAGATGAAGAGGGGGAAGAAGGCAAGGAAAAGAAGTTGTAAAAGACAGAAACAAGAAATGGAGAAACAGGGAAAAGATATAAGGATTGTGACCATAAGTTTGTTTAGAGATAATGGGTGAAAATTTAATTGTAAAAGGGATTCTGCAAAGGTACATAAGATAGCATTGTTATATTACAAATAGAAATAACTTTAGAAAATATGATGATGGATAAAATATTTATTGTAATGCAGTGGGGTGTTTGTTAATAAATAAATGAATTAAAATGATTGAGATAATTAAAAGGGAACATTTTTAATTATTAGTAATGATTTATAAAAATATAAGTGAGAAATATGGGAAAAAAAGAATTAACTATGGAAAGTTTATAAGTGTTCCCAAGGATGTATGATATTCAATTGAAAAGAAATGTTAAAGATGTGAAGATTTTAATGCATATTAATGATAAAATTGAATTGGAATGGAATGTGTTTTTTATATATATATGATGATGAATGAGACTTCATCGAAACGTTGCCTAGATACTTCGAATCTTACGCGGGAGAAAACCCGAACAACCAAAGATCCACATACAAATACCCGCGAGAACCTCAGAAAACACACACACACACACACACACACAATATATATATATTTCTTTTTTTAAGAATATAGTGTCTATTTTAAGAATGTACCAGGCAGAATTCGATTGGAAGTTATGTATTATATTGAATGCTATAATCTTAAAGCTATACATTGAAGCTTAAATAAGAGCTTGAATGGATAAAATTAAAGGATATAAAGGTGTCATACTCTAATTGGTAACTACAGAGAAAAATTTGCTTAATAAGAAAAGATAATGTGAAATTGTAACAGGACAGACAAAGGTATAAATATAATGATTTGAACTGAGATAATTAAAACAAAGTTGAGAAAATTAAAAGAGGGGAAAATTATATAGAAAATATAAAATGGTAATAAGATATGGAATAGAATATAAAAATGAGCATGAAATTGAGTTTTGTGTCTGTATGAAGAAGTGATAACCTGGGACCATGCTATTTTCAAAAAAGATGTTTTATTTGTATTTTGTTTTGTGAAAACCCAAATAAAATTTTCAAAAAAAAGAAAGCCCTGTAGGCACAAAATCTATTTTCCCAATTGTCAATTCTGCTGGCAGGTAGACACAGATGGACAAAAACAATAGCACATCAACGTTTAACTAAGAGTTTTACTTTGCAGGGCCTAAACTGATGAAATTAGCTAAGTGCCAAACTGCCCTCAAACTATAGCTGAAAATCTATACTTCATATCCACTCTCCAAATTAATAACATCTTATATCATTATCTAGTCATTGATATACTGATAGAATAGAAATAGAAATGGTCACCACTATCTTTATTCATCTCCCCAGAGGAAATTTTCCCACAGTAAAGAGAAACATTAGCTAAGAATTAGCCAAGAATTAGACAAAGACTTAAGAATAATTAAATAGGCATTGTAGAATATAGTGCAGGCTGACCAAAGATTTAGTGTTTTACATGTAGTATCAACATTGTTCTTACTGTAGCTTTTATCTCTGCATATGGAGAGTGATTTTTTAATTGCCTGGAAGAAAAATGAAAATGAACAGTTTCAACTTGTGCCATGAAAAAATTCATCTGCTTGTTAAGAATATTATATACTTTGCTGCACTTCAAAGTGCTTACTAAGATCAAGACAGGAAAATATTTGAAATGTGGCTTTGGCTCTTAATGGGTATAAGAAAATCAACAATTTACAGTATCTCATTTGTTGACCTGTTGACTTTCTGATCAAACCTGTAGCCAGGACCTTTCTCCGATGTACACTGTGTGTTCCTGGTCATGCACAGGATAATTTGATTTATCCCCACCGATGATTTATTAAGAAAATAAACACATTAGGCATAATGTGGCATATGGGACACAGCAATAATCAGAGAAGTGTCTGTGTTTGCTCATGACCTTGTCTTGCTCAATTTGTACCCTATGCAATTTGTCTGCATGAATCCCAAATTCCACATTTAATCAATTAACAGAAAGGATTCATATCTGCCTGGGAACCAAATGATGTCTAGTATAAAAATATGAGAACAATCAAAGCTGCATTCTTAAATTCAATTACTAAAGAGAAAGCCCTACAGAACAAAGGGAAACTTATTTCTGTGTAAATGAAGCATCAAAAAGATGATATTTTGCATAATAAAAAATGTGTCCACTTTCTGAACTGGACCTCTAGAGGTACCTTTATTCTGAAAGTACAAGTGATGGGGAGACAATGTTCCCACTGATCCCTGTCCATCTTAGTACCTGGATATAAGGACAGAAGCTGGATGAGGATAAAATGTGAGAAGGAAAAGATGGCAGTGCAGGGTGTAAGATTTGCTTTGAAAAGGTCTGCAGGAAGTAACCGGGAAAGCTGTGAATATTCAGGAGAGGTCTGTACACAGTAAGCATCCTTGTCTGAAGGCTTTTGAGTGGAAATGAAATATATGAAACTTCCTGCAGACATTAGGAACGGAACAGGATACTGAACACATTTTAGCAAGAAATGTTCAACAGGAATTCTAGTATCAAAGTTCCAGTTCCAATTTCTGGAAAGGAAAAACACCTCAAGATCTGCCTCTCCATTATTTCTGCCTACCTTTAGTTTTTCCTGCCTCAAGGTAATTAGACTGTGGATCCAATGGAAACAGTATTCAGGATCTATAAAGCTTCCAAAGGTGCGCGCACGCGCGCACACACACACACACACACACACACACAGAGAGAGAGAGAGAGAGAGAGAGAGAGAGAATGCATATATACATATATACCGTGAACCTGTAAGATATATCGTGTTTCTCAGAAAATGGCCGGGCCTTATTTTCTTCTGAACCCCGAAAAAGCAGCTAGCTGTCTTTTCGGGGGTGACTTAATTTCTCCCCCCCATGCACTCTCACCTAGACCACCCCATGGGCAGGATGAGAGGGGTGGATCCTTTGGGAGAATCCTCTGGGAAACTTGGTGCTAAGGATCTGTAGGATGATTCCCTTTCTCTTCTGTTTGGAGTGGAAGGTTTGCCTCTGCTCGAAGGGCAAAATGGATAGATGGTTCCCTTTTGAAAACTCCTGGGAGGGGTGGGGAGGAAGCTACTCGGCCAGTATGTATTCTTAGGGAACTGATGGAGGGAATGAGAGTAAAGAAAACTTAAAGAGTGGGAAAAGGTCCATGGTGGGGGTAGTTGGGTCACTGGAGCAAAAGGAGAGTGTCGACCATACAGGGGACAAGACCATGACCCAGAGCTCTGGGACGGGAAGCAAAGTGAGGTGTGTGGGGAGAGAAATGATGGCATCACCCTCCCACCACCGCTTATACCCACCAAACCCCAAAAGACTCATTGACTTGCAGAACGTTGTTGATGCAACCGCTGTCAAATGATGCCCCTGCAGGAGGGCAGATAGTTCTCGTCAGCAGCGGGGTCTGTTCCGTTGGTGCTGCCACTGTTGTTGGAGGCGGTGCTGGCGAGAGAGATGCCAGCACCAGCGGGAACCATGGAAGCTACGGAGGTGGATTCTCTGCCTGAGAAGTGGCTGAAATGCTGCTGGTGGAGGAATGTGCAGCAGTCCAAACATGGCAGCTGCATGGGCAGAAGGGAAAGTGACAGCAGCGGAGGAAGCAGCAGCAGTGGATGCTGAAGTTCTTGTGATGTAAAGTGCCCCACCACTGCCAAGGCCGACATCCATTCTGCCGCCTCCCACCTGCTGACCCGGCCTGCAACCAGCACCATACCCAGATCTGCAACAAAGGCACTTGACAGGGGTAGGGAGCCCTCTGCGGTCTGCCATGATCAGCCATTAGGAAAGGCTGGTGGCAAGGCATGGCTGCCTGCGGGGCACTCCTCATGGCAAGTTTTCCCCACCCTCCTCCCTCTTTCGCATGTTTTAACATGGGGGGGGAAGAGGCTTAATTTCACCTTATGCCTAGAAAACATGCTGGGACTTCCTATTGGGGGGGGGGGGCGTATTGTTGGAGAAACATGGTAGAAGGTCAACACAACTTGTCAATATATCTTGTCCCATAATCATCTTGACATTTGAATTATTCTTGTTGTGATAATCTAGGGTTGGGGAAAATGCTGGTAGGAAACCCAGACAAGGTTTCTTTTTATCCAGATACGCAGGATTTCTCATAGAAGGGGATAGTTGGAACCAGTTAAATACCAGTTAAAAGTTAATATCATTGGAGTTGAACTCAGAGCAAGCAAGAATAAAACTGTTTAGCAAGTAACAAATGCAGCAAAAAAAAAATTGCTTAGCAAATCCAGTAGTCATGGGCTGCTAAAAAAGATCGTCATTCCAGGGGGATTCATGATCACCAGGGAGGAATCTCTATGGAAGGCAAAGAAATCATAAAGTATGGAATCTATCTATAATGTTCTGATTTACAAAGGAAGAAGGGGAACCAGAAATACCAAAAGATGATCAAACTTGTAGCAAGTGGTTGCCAATGAAATTTAATTAAACCCTTTGATTAACTTTTTTGGGAATTTAGCAGCAGCTATATTTGAGCAGGAATAAAATTGCTGCAGGCTAAGAGATAATTGGTAGAGCAATTAGGCCACAAAGGAATTTGAAGACAGAAGCCTGAAGACAAGATACCTTGCATACATTGTATGCCTTAATTGAAAGTTGCTTGAATAATTATCTAACTAAATGACTCACTCAGGCAATTTAATACCTTTGTATTTTTGATAATGCTATCAGTAAATCAGAACTGCCCAGAGTCACTGGGAGTTGGGCAGTGTATGAAACAAGCAAACAAACATTTGCTTTACAGGAAGATCGTTGAGTTCTGTATCTTGTCTGATCAATCCTAAAAATTCACGATTGGTCATATACATTTATAAAATGTAAATATTTTCTACTCAGATTTCAGGAGGGAGCTAAGATTATGAGAATATCCAAGTTTACGAGGCTTTTAATCTGGTTCTACTATCTTAGAGTATGGCAAAGAGGAGGAATACATTGAAATAGATATAAAAGTTAAGATTCTTTTGTAGGTGTCCTTGAAGTTGCTTATAGGAAACCTGACTGGGGAGCATAAGATAATGTGACTTGTAAAAAACAAGGAAACTAGGCATCTGTTTAACAAATATTGTAATAAAAATGCTATGAGACACTTGGAATCATTGCAAGATGTCTGCTCCTGATATTCAGCACTTTTTAGTACCCCATCTTTAAATATGGAGATGTACTTTTATTTTGTGCAAAATGTCTATTGTTATCATTTGTACATTTGTCCAAAGCTATTACTGCTGCTCTTTCTTTCTTTCTTTCTTTCTTTCTTTCTTTCTTTCTTTCTTTCTTTCTTTCTTTCTTTCTTTCTTTCTTTCTTTCCTTCCTTCCTTCCTTCCTTCCTTCCTTCCTTCCTTCCTTCCTTCCTTCCTTCTTCTTTCAGTTCGACCTCATTACCGATCATAAGCTCTTACTGGGCATCCTCGCTGGCGACAAACCCACACCGAACATCCTTTCCCCCAGGATGTTGAGAATGGACAGTATTCTTGGCAGCATACAGGTACACATTAACCCACTGGCCAGGGTTATTGCCCATGGTGATGCCCTCAGTTGTTGCCCCCTTCCAGACACCACCAAAGACCCAGCGCCATCCACGACAGTGCTACTAATAGAGAACATTGGCCTGAGATGATGATGTCCTCAGAGTGGTTGAGGCTCACTGCTCATGACAAAACCATGGCACGGATTTCAAACTGGGTGTGGAGGGGATGGCTGGAGACAACACAGGGGGAGGAATATGAGCCATACCAAAGTAGGCAAGCCAAGCTGTCAGTACTGAAGGGTTGTCTACTATGGGGGGATCGGATAGTTAACCCCCCCCATTAAGGAATACACTTCACGAGGGCCACCCCGGAATAGTCCAGAGGAAAGTCCTAGCCAGAAGCTATGTATGATGGCCGGGGATGGACAAGGAGATAGAAACCTGGGTCACCACTTGTATACCTTGCCAAGAATCCAGGCCAGCACCCCTGTCTGTGAACCCAGAAAATGGGAAGCACGCACCACACCATGGGCCCGAATACATGTCGACTTTGCGGGGCCTTGCCAAGGACAGACATTCCTGATAGTCATCGACGCTTATTCAAAGTGGCTGGAAGTAAACCTAATGCAATCCACCACATCAGAGATGACAATAAAGGCACTCAGGCACCTATTTGCCACCTGTGGACTACCAGATGTCCACGTCTCAGACAACAGCCCGCAATTCACCTCGAAACCATTCGAGGCCTTCCTAGCTGGACTGGGGATCAGGCATGCTCTATCAGTGCCTGCCTATCCGGCCACGAATGGTCAAGCAGAGATTATGGTCTGGTCCACTAAGGAAATGCTACAGTGTATGGGCTGAGAGAACTGGCAGGAGAGGATCGACAAAATGCT
Organism: Pseudonaja textilis; assembly: GCF_049901715.1. Taxonomy (NCBI): domain Eukaryota; kingdom Metazoa; phylum Chordata; class Lepidosauria; order Squamata; family Elapidae; genus Pseudonaja; species Pseudonaja textilis. The sequence continues at coordinate 43,381,231 of NC_141990.1, forward strand.
CCTTGCCCAGCACATCACACCCTACACTACAACACACCACAGCCCTGCAGAACTATTAATGGGTCAGTGGCTGTGGACTGTACTAGACCGGGTCCATTCCAACTACAGCACAGAAACACCCCCACACTCCATGGGGAAATGCAAACAATTCACAATAGGGGACCCAGTCTATGCACACAGTTACACCGGGGGACCAATGTGGGTGCCAGCGAGGGTCATCAAAAACACAGGGCCATGGTCCTACAGAGTAGAGCTGGAGGAAGGGAAGCTATGGGAATGACACATCGATCAACTACAGGGCTGGGTCCCGAGCACAGACAACCAGCCAATCACCCAACATGCAACAACTGAACAATACAGGCCACAAACAACAACCCAGCAGGCACAAACCCCCAAACAACAACAAAAACACTTATCTTGCAAAGAGGTAGTCTCGCGGGGTCCTTCTGAAGCCTCAGGCTCGACAGTCCCTGCTGCGCCAGTAACAAGCTTCAAGACGATTCTACTGGCGCGGACCGGAGCAGCGGCAGATCGGTCTGCTCAGGCCACTGCCCCAGGAACAAGTGAGGTGTGCAGGTCCAGTCACACCCATCGAAGCCCCACCTACTTACACAATTACATACGGTAGGAGGGCACTGGTTGGAGGAACACTAACTAGGAGGGGCGGGGTGTTGTATATGACCAAATATGGCCAAAGAATGGACTCATTGGCCCAGCCGCTGGCAGGAAAAACAAAGTCTCGTCAGTGGCTGAAGCTTTGGACAGCACTGGCTATAAAAGCCGGCGTCTGTTGCGGCTGAGCGGTTTTTCCGAGACCAATTTAAATAAAGGCTGCTTACTAGTTCCCGACATCCTGCCTCTCATTCACCACGCGGACTCATTGAACAAGAACATGCTTTTTTCATTAGGTTAGAGAGAGAGTTTTGGAAGAAAGAGCATTGGTGCTTTATAAATCTTGCTAGGCAGAACAGAAAGAATCATGACAGATAGCTAATTTTACTTTATTGTAAAACTACATTAACAGAATCTTGGAAGTCTGAAAGTACCATGTTTCTCACAAAATAAGGCCGGGCCTTTTTTTTTTTTTGAGCCCGAAAAAACGGCTAGGACGTCTTTTCGTGGTTGAATTAATTTCTCCCCCCGCACACCAGCGCCATCTCCAACAACAGTGTTTGAGTCGTTCCAGCTTTTCCCCTGTCCCTGTAACAACAGGGGAAAAAAAGATGTTGAGGTACCTGGGAGCGCTGCGCGCTGTGTTTTGGTTTAATCCCGAGGGGCTGGGTGGGCGTGGGAAGAGCCGAGTGTCTCTGCTGCTGCTACCCTTGGTGCTCTAGCCTCAGGTTCTGCAAGTTTGCAAAAGTCCCAGTGTGCAGCCCGATCCTGCATTCCAAGCGCCCCGGCTGAGCTGCAGCTGTCCCTCTCTCGCCAGCGCCATCCCCAATAACAGTGGCAGCAGCGGCAGGAACCATGGAAGTTACTGAGGTGGCTCCCCCACCCGAGAAGCGGCTGAAGCCCTTCCTTGGTTTCCGCCGCTTCTCCCACTGTTATTTTGTTCATACAATATTTGTTAGCCAATTAGAGTGAAATGCTGGTGTGGGGTCAAGAGTCAGACTGTCTCAAGCAGATGCCAGATCTGTTAACAATCAGGAATTGCTCAATGTCAAGACTAAAAAGCATGTCAAAAAGTCCTCAACTCTGGGAAATATGGAGAAGAGCAGCACTAGGGCTATGGTGGATATATTATAAAGAACTGGACTTTCAGGCTGATGACAACAATCTATGCTTGTTAGGTAGCTTTGTCCTTGTATGTAATGAATATTCTGGTGAATTACGTTGTATGTCTGAGAGCTTCATAACTAAGTTCCAGATAAAGAGCCTAGTCTAATGGAGCTGAGTGAAATATGGGTAGTCTTCATTTAGGGACTACAATAGGAACTGGCAACTGGGTTGTTATATAAAATGGTTATCAAGAGAAACCACTACTGTGTTATCTTATTCAGCTTACTTTTGCTTTACAGACCTGCAAAAGTTGTATATCTAGTAATTGCTGCAACCCAACAGATGCAATACCAGATTATCTTCAAGAGCTTTGGTATGGCTCTGTATGAGTACACTCTCCCCCCCTCCCATTTTCCATCTTTAAAGAAGAAAGGAAGGAGTAGTTTTTTGCTAAAGCTGAGGCATTCTCAATGTAACATGTGAGTATAATAATCTCATTCATTCATTTCCCTTGTTCATCGTATTATCCGAGACAAATGCAATCAATACATTTGTAGCAGGCTACTTCTTATCAGAACAGATAAGACATAAATTTCTCAAGCATCTTTGAATTACATTAGACAAATCTAACTCTTTGCACATTCTCAGTTTAATTCTATAAAGTGAATTCCTTTTTACTAAGGACATTCTAAAAAAAAGGTCTCTATTCTTCTACCAGCTATAGGTTTGTGAATATCCTGTAGAATGCTTCCCTATTTGCATAGTTAAGGCAACTACTAACAAAAAAGATATTTTCCACCTTGCTTTCATAAGTTACCATAGACATGTGCCAGGTAGTTGCCAAAAAAACTAGCTAGCTTTTTCTTTTTCTGATTTAAGGGCTCCTGTGCTGATTTAATAGGGTGCATTTTCTAATAGCAACTATCTGTTCATTTCCTTCCCTCCCCATTTACCTGTTACAGTTAGAGACTTGACATGTTAACATTGCCTCCCAAACAGCCAAGAAATCACAAATTGCATACAAAAATGCTGATTTGATGGAGCTCCTTTAATTCTGTAAAAGTACATTCTAGATAAAATGTTTCCCTGAAAATAAGATCCTGCTTTATATTTTTCCCACCAAAAAAGGCACCTGGTCTTATTTTTGGGGAGGGGGGATGTCATCCACCGACTCACCTCATTTGATGCCCCCCCTCCTTTGCAATGTCAGAGGCCTTCAGGAACTTCTTGGGCCAGCAAGACTTTCCTGAAGGCATCTGCAGCTGATAACAGAGCTCCAGATCGGTCTGGAGCTCTGTTATCAACTACAGAGGCTTTCAGTAAAGCCTTGCCAGCTGCAGAAAAAAATGGGCCAAGGTGTGTGAGGCTGGCTGCAACTGTCCGAAGGTAAGTAGTAGGACAGCTCTGATCCCCATCCCCACCCTAGCTTAATTTTTACTGGTGTATCATGGAAAGGGTAAGGCCTTATTTTTAGAGCTTATTTGGGGGGTAAGGCTTATATTGGGTGCATGCGTCCCAAATAAAACTAGGACTTACTTTCGGAGTAGGTTGTATTTTTGGGAAAACAAGGGTAAAAAGATGGAGACAGCGTTCTAAAGCTAAAACAGTTACATATTATGATGTGCATGCTATCCAGATTTAAATCTCTGTAGAGGAGTGTCCAAAGCACCCAGAACCACCTGTGCATGAAGGAGGACATTGCTGTAGCATCAAAGTAATGGAGGGCAGGAAGTGGCTATTAACAAGGATTTGGGGGGCAGAAGTGTGTGTTGCAGAAGAGGCTAACAGCCAGTAATCCACAATGAAGGGGATTCTACTCCAAATATGAGGTTTTCATTCTTGTTCTGTTTGGAAATCTTTTTCTTAGGGATGTTGGTGGGTTAGGGTTAATTATGGCCTATGGGGTGCTTTATTTATACCATAAATGGGCCATGTTTTGTGTAACTTATTTTTAGGACCAAGGTTGAAGACAGAGAGATGCAAGATCCCAGTAGTGGTCAAAAAGAAAAGTTTAAAACTTTACCAAAATTGTTCTTAATCCTCAGAAGTCCAGGACTTTGCTGAGCACTCCTTTTATCTTGTGTTCTCAGTAAGCCTCTGCCAAGTCCTGGCTTATAGTCTGAAATTCTGCTTATTGTAATTATTATTTGTTTCACTTACATGTTATGTAAGATGTTGTTAAGCATTAGTCAAGACAGAAACACAATTCTGACTGTGGAGCTTAAGGCATACTCTCTGGTTGGTATGGTTGGCTGCTGAAGGGCAATTTTAGCCTGCTTATGCTTTGAATGTTCACACATTTGATTATGTTTGGAAGGGAAAAATTACTGAACATTCTTCTGTCCTTCCTAGGGGAGTCCTTTGTCCTGCATTACATTATTTAATTAGGTAAAGACTACATGATGAAGAGTGTGGTGCTTTACATCATTTGACCTTTTATAGTCAGAAAAAGTCCTCCACTATCATTAAAAACCCATGTGTATTTCACAGGCCCAATGTATCATAACCCATCTGTCTAAATAGTCTCCCCCTTTACAAGCTTTGGCCTAATTTAGGCACCTTCTAAAGTTTCACTGTATTTTGACCAAAAGGATGACACAAGCTGACTACATAAACATAAAGGCAGTCCACTTGCTCCCTTGCAATGAGCATATACTGTTGAAATAACTCTGCATTTCCCCTCATTTTTATAACATTCTGTGAATAAAACTTCATACTTTTTTCTCTATGGGATGGTCAAGTTATAGAAAAAACAGAGGTGAGATGTAAATTAGGCATGTGTAAATGAACTGAATTTAAAGCCACTACTGTATCCATGTTATATATACAGATATGCACACACTTAAGACACACAAAACTTACGTTGTACCAAAAATATAATTTGTCTAAATTATTTTATGGTCCTGATATTCCAATTGGTAGAGAAGAGTAGGATAACATTTTAGATATTTCAATTTCCTCCCACAGGCCCTTGATCATTAAATAGAAGAAACCAAACACAATTCACATGGTTTCTGTTGTAAAGACTTCTGAGTAAAATGTTCAGGACCATTCAGATTATACTTTGAATTGGGATTAAGTGCAATTATGCTGTGGCCAAGGGCTTTCCAGTGACATCTTTTATATTTTAAATTAATATTTACTGAATTGCCTTGTACATGCCCAGATATTCATTTTCTCAATGATTTCATAAGTATTGCTAATTGATACCATTGGTGTCTTCCCCCATATGAAAACCTTGGTCCACTTCATCATGCAAAGCATAAAATCAAATATAATTTATATATAATTATATAATATAATTTATATATATATATACAAATTAATATACAAATATAATTTATAAATATAATTTATATATTGAAAATATAAGAGAGAACAATCAACCAATGGAACAGCTTGCTTTTGGAAGTTGTGAGAGCTTCATCACTTGAGGCTTTCAAGAAGAGATTGGACTGCCATTTGTCAGAAATGGTGTAGGGTCTCCTGCTTGGGTGGGGGGTTGGACTAGATGATCTGCAAGGTCCCTTCCAACTCTGTTAATCTGTTAATAATCATAATTTTATTTATATAACACTTTTTAAAATTGAAAAGTCTCCCTAAAAATTAATTATACCAGTCCCTTCGACCAAAACAAGAGAATGGAATGATTTAAAAAATGCAGTTTCCTACTAGTATGCCATGCTCATTGATTTGAAAACAGTTCTTGTTGAGTTAGAATAAGCTTCTAACTAGTGAAACAAAGACTTCCAGCTCTTTGAAATGTCAGTAATTGTCATTGTATTGGGTTCCAAGTGCTAATATGCTGCCATACTAAAACAGTTTTTAGGTTCTGAATATCAGAAGTAAACAAATCAGGTTAGATGATTTAAAATAGATAATAAAGGTTAAAATACAGGTGGTTCTCATCCAGCAGTCACTCATTCCAGGATCATTCAAAATTACAACCATGTTGAACCAGTGGTACTTGCCACTGGTCCTGAGAGTTTCCTGAGAGTAGCATCCTGACAATCATACGATCATGATCTAGATATTTGGTGCCCATTGATGTTGATCTTTTAATCTGCAAATGGTTTAGCAAATTGCTGTCTGTGGGGTCATCTCTACTCCAGTGAACTTGGCAAGATCATTCCAACTCACAGCTCTAAGTGAAACTTAGGATCTAACCTTCCACTATTCAACCATTTCCTTGCTTTAGTTTGCTACTCTCTCAACTGCTTGGGAGATTTAGAGTTTTTCTATACTTATACTTTATACCAAAGGAAATCTGGGTTGAGGTTATTTTAGTTGTTTTCTTATTCTTTCCTTTCTGTTGGAACAAAATTATTTTTTTCTGAAATTCCTACCTTAATGGTTTGCTTGATTTTTCTCATTGCCAAAGTCAGTTCTACACTTCTTTACATAAATAAGCATTAAAAAAAAGAATTACCAGTATGCACTAAAAGTCATGGAATAGATTTGATACAATATCAATCTGTAAGATATTTGTAGAGTTGCAAAACTGGATATCTCATATAAATGGCTGTTCGGATGAAAGTTAACTATTGATGGAGGATTTCCAAATCTCTAACGTATTAGTTGCTAATCTTTAAACTGGTCTTGGATGGGAGAACTATTCACAGAGAATGTCTTTCTCTCTGGATCTGTTGGACTATAAATTTCATAATCTGCAGCATTGATAAAGCAGCAATTATGGATTATGCATAGCTGAAGTAGGGAAACAGAGATATTTACTCTTACTTGTGATGACAAGATGGGGATTTAATTTAAGTTTTCTAATGCTAGATTAGGAATAGGATTTATTATTCTGCAACTCAAAATATTGTGGTTGAAACATGAAAAATGTTCCATATTTTAGAAGGAACACATGCTAAAGCTGAAGACAGGTGAAGGCAAAACTTAACTTAAAGATTTCATATGATGAGGTTTTAGTTTTGTTTGTTTTTTAATAGCCAAATTGCTATAGGGATTTACACTGAAATGCCAGCCACCTGGATTCAGATATCTTGGTATATCCATTCTGAGCAATATCCAGGAATGTGAATTACTGAAGAATACAGCTGTTCCTTCTCAATTAGGCCCATAATCTGAGTATTTATATAATAGTAAGCCTTTAAGAAGCTATTGCACGCATCCAAACCATCTGCTCCTACTCAATGAAACCCTTTTTTGCACTTTTTTGGGCTATCTACCACTCTGATCTAGTATAATCATGGAACTCTAATAAGTAGACAGAAACCTATTGTAGCCAAGATTTTCCCATTTAGTTCAATAGAAGAAACCACTCTCTGAGTACAAAGTTATGGGCATGTGCTTGAGTGGCGCACATGTACATATGCTAATAGGAATGGTGTATTCTTAATCCATCAGCCCAAAGATGCCCTTCAAGCGGTAAGTGAGAATGATAGGCATATATTCTTTCAAGTCTGAAACACTGCATCTGAAAGACCAAGAGGAATGATAGCACAACCTGCTCTTCACTCAAGCATTGACCCAGTTGGAATGTTGTAATGGTCTTTAAGAATTTCTTTGAGAGCCAGGAGGGGGAGAAGCCTCAGACTAGGCAATGATCACAAAAGAAGCAATTGGGGAGGCAGTAAATATGTCAGAACAGACCTTTCCTAGTTTTCTGGACTGAAAAAGCCAGGAAGGAAGAGATGTACTTTCATATTTGCAAGATTCTGTTACTGTAACCTTACAGTAAAAGTAATATTATTATTCATTGTTTGAACTTCTTGTCTGGCTATAAATACAGAGTGCTGGACATCAGGTAAAATGAGATGAGGAAACACTAGTTCTTCAGACATTGCAGAGTTTCAGTCTCCAATTATTTACTCAAATCATCAATGCTTATTGGCACAGTTAGGAATAATAATCTGGAGGGGCCACAGGTTCATCAGTTCTACCTTCCATCGTAATGAAAGGTACAGGTATACCTTGGAGATATTGCAGGTTCAGTTTCAGACCATCACAATAAAGTGAATATTGCAATAAAGCAAGTCACGTGACTTTGTGGGTTTCCCAATGCAGATAAAAGTTATATATAGACTATATTATAGTCTATTAAGTACACAGGCTTTAATTAAAAACACCTTGTTGCTAAAAGAAATGCAAATCACCTGAGCCTTTAGTCAGTTGTAATCTTTTTGCTGGAGGAGAGTTTTACAAAAACACAGTATCTATGAAGTGGTAATAAAGTGAATAAATGAGATATGTTTCTATTATCTAAAACAGAAGTTACTTTTACACAATATCTTGGGGATTTTCTATTCTGTATATTGTCTGCTCATTGGACCTTATAATAAAGATGCACCATTTACCAGATATTATGAAAATTTCCTTGGATTTTATCATGATTCATTGCACAATCAGCCAAATGTTCAGACAGGACTTGGAATTTTTATCCACCTATTGAATCCTTCCTAAGGACCTGGAATGGACAGTGATGGTGTTAAAGGCACAGGATATAAGCTGTTTCGAATAAAGCTGCCTTTTGCAATTGACCGGTGATGATTTTGTGAATGCTGATTGTGTTCAAGTGGGGCTCCAGTTGTTTTGGGATTGTACCCAAAGCACTTATTACTTACTATTGGTATTACCTTCACTTTCTTTTGCCACAATAGAATTTTTTTATTCTCAGGTCTCTGTATTTTGTTATCTTCTTCAGTTCCTTCTTATCTATTCTGCTGTCTCTAGGTACTGCCACATCCATTATCCAGATTTTTTTGGTCTTTCTTATAGAGAATTGTTAAGTCTGGGGAGTGAATTAAGTCCCAGAGCACTTAAGCTTCTTAATTTTCTATAAATTTCTTTATTTTATGGTCTCAACAGTTTTGCTTGCAGGCAAATGGCATTTCTTATAGAGCACCATTATTGCTACTTTGTCATGCTATTGCTTGTAGCCAATCTGTGTGATCTTCTTGCAGCAGCTAACCAGAGAGTCCATTATTTCTTCAGCTTCTTTGCAAATGTGGCACTTGCTGTCTATTGCTGTCTTTTCACTTCTGGCTTTGTATGCACTTGTTTATAAGGTATTATCTTGTGCTTTAACCTTTCTGTGTCTTTCCTCAATTTCCCTGCTATTAACCGTTGCCAGGTCATGTTACTATCTGCTTTGTCTGCAGTGTTTTAAATGTACTGGCCATGTAATACTTTGTCATGATTACTATTAATTTCATGTCCAAGAAAATACTGTAGAAAACTTTTGCCAGAAGAAAAAGTTTCTAAATAAAGTTAAGTAATTATTTTAAATAATTTTTGTTTTTAGAAAAGGTACATCAAAATGAACAAGTTTATTGAAACCCATACAATTTACTCTGAGGGATGCATTTGGTCGGTAACTGAACTTCTCAGAGTATGTATAGTTTTGACCTCCACCCTCATGACATCAGAAAAATAGAAGAAAAGTTATAGGCTCAGCAATGTTGAGAGTTGGTGGCTAAATAAAGTCAGATTTGTTCTTGCTGAAAGGGGAGGGGAAATAAACAAATAAAAACTAATTTTCAGAACATTAAATTAATCTGTTTCAAGTCAGCTATAAATAGTAAGCAGGAAGTTGTGAACAAAAGGCTTCTCCCCCTTGGAAAATTAAATCTGATTCATTCACAAACTGTAAATCAACCTTTTATTTAAAACAATAATTAATCAAAGCATTTATCCTAAACAGATGAAGAGGAAAGGACCACAAGGCAGGAAAATGCTTCTCTTAAAAAAACAACATAAAGAAAACTGTAAAACAAAAGCATGAAAGAGTCCTTAAATCACACTCAGAAATGTTTATTTTAGCAACATGTGGTAAAATGCTCCATGACACAATTGGTGTAATGTTTTCACTTTATGTTTCCTAGCACTGTTCCAAAATATGACTCACTTTAAGCAAAATTTCATAGTACATTGCTCCATGATTAAAATGCAACTTCTTTTCTAGCTACTTTGGGTCCATGATGCATCCACATGAGAAAGCAACCATAGTAATAAAATATCATCTCTGTGTGATTAATTCATGTTCACTCAAAATGATTTTATTTACTGAATCTTGAGATGTCTACAAAATAAAACAATGATTGTGTCAGCTACTCAATTAAGAAGGCAAAAGAGTAGCAGCTGACACCCCACCCACAACCCAAAAGGCATGCCTAATAACTTTTCCCTGGTTCAGTTGTCTCTAATCAAGTGAATGCTACTAGGTAATTGTGAAGACTTGATGGAGGAATTCTAATTCAAGCTTAATACAAACATGGGAGAAAATATCTACTCACCTTGAATGAGTTCAGGTTACCAGAGCCAGAGAAAAAGAACTCAAAATGGCAAACCAATGCCAGTCTGAGACTGATATCTGGGAAAATCCTGAAGCATGAATTTGACAAGAATAAATCTTGTAAGAAATGGAAGAAGCTTCTTTGATAGATTGAAGATACACTGTGGAGTATACTGTGGACAATAGATATCTTGATTTCAAGGACCTGATTTTCTACAAGATCTGAAAACCCAGAGGTTCATTATTCCTTTCTATTTGATGTCCAGTATTTCTATTTGATGTCCAGTATCAGCCCTCTGAGGTAACTCAAACTACCGTGTTTCTCATATAATAAGGCTGGGTCTTATTTTTTTTTGAGCCCCGAAAAAATGGCTAGGCCGTCTTTTCAGGGGTGACTTAATTCCCCCCACCTTGCATCTTCGGGTGGGCGGTAACGGATTGGATGTTGACCTCAGCGTTGGTGGGGCACTTCGTATTGGGGTCAACGCAGGCAGCACCATATCCGGGTGTGCAACAAAAGTACTTCCTAACGGCAAGCCCCCCCACTATCCCCCCCCCCCCATTTCGCATGTTTTAATATAGGCCTTAATTTGGGGGGAGGTGCTTAATTTCATTTCATGCCTATAAAACATGCTGGGACTTCCTATTGGGGGAGGCCGTATAGTTGGAGAAACAGGGTAGAATCTCAAACCAATTTCCAACTACCTTCCCCATTGAATTTCCTTGTGGTAAGCTGGCAAGAAGCATTAGAAATCTTCCTTCCTTCCTTCCCTGCCTCCCTCCTCCCTTTTCCCTTCCTTCCTCTCTCTTGTCAGATATAATTTGTTCCACATCTGTCATTCTTTCATCAACATCTTTTTGACACAATTCATCCATAGAAGAATAAATCATTATGGATAGTATTGATACTGCAGTTAATTTCTGGCTCCATTTTTCAACAATTCCCTTTAATGTTTTCATTGTTATAACATTTTATATTATTTTGTACATCCCAGTATTAACTGACAAGAGTGGATTGTACATTTTCCCTTCTGGTTAGAACCTTTTGTCCCCCAAAGTGTCCAGTTTCTGAAGTCTAAAAACTAGCTTATCTTTCTTATGATTTACAATGGCCAGGAAGCCAAAATAAGTTTATTTCTCATAAGAAATCCTTAATATTTTATAGTTAATTCCAAAATCTTACAATAAAAGTTAGTATTCCAAATACATCTGGACTTTTAATTTGTTTATAACTTTCTTATTTAGCTTTCTGCTGTTTGTTTCAAATTCTTTAAGTTCTTAAGCTTATAGTTATTTATTCTTTTGTTCAGAAGTGGAGAAAATGAACTTGAAATTATTTTCTTACACAGATCCAGTTTACATCCCAGAGATCTCCTGGTGGTCTAATATCCAGGATCCAGGTTTGATTTTACTCAGCTGTTTGAGATCAGCCAAATTAGAGGTGGATGGGGGTGGGATTTTGGCATACATGTTTCTTTTAAATCTGGTAATGCAAAGATAGAAATCACTATAAGTGTGTACATGTGCAAAATAACAATTAAATAATTAAACCAATTATAAGTTCATGGATGTGATTTTGATTACAAGTTCATCTTGTCCTCACTTATAATCATGTAGGTCCAATTCCAGATAATCTCCAACATGCTGTGAAAAATTTGGTGTACCCATTGGAGTCTCTTGAATTATACCAAGTAGCTTTTTCACACTGGCTCTATGTTTTGGCATTTTGACTAAAATAACTTTCCCCTCTGTCTCCCAGCCAGTTAGCACTGGCTGCTTTCCTTTTTTTACACAAGGATAATTTGCTGCCCAAATAAGATGCCTATTGTTTTGGCTTGGGTTAATAGCTAAGCCATTTAAAAACATTTGTCGGTAGATGTCATGATAAAACATTAAAAGGGCTCAACCCTAACAGGCAGTTACATTTGTATCCCTGTTTGCTTCCTTTGTTTAACAACCTTGAAATGCATATGTGCAACCAAATTCTTGTGTACCACATTGATAGTTAATATGTAAACAGAATACTGGCAACATTTCCGCCACTGAGAATTTTCCTCTTTAATCACATCTGTCAATCTTTTCTTGAGGAAAAAAAATATGGCATTTGATGTACCAGATAAATGTATCAGCTATGTTGTTATGTAAAAGGTTATAAAATAGAAACAGTACTGTTTTATTCACGTACAAAATTCTCAAACTCTTCCAATTAAATTATCTTCTGGTGCATTTAAAAAAAAAAATCAACTGGCTGACACAGATGTGTTTGCATAACACAGAAAACTAAAAAAAAAACCCTCAGTTTATAAAATTACTTATCAGCCTATAATTCCCTCTTCTCAAGTTCATCCAGATCATTACAAACGTTTGGGAGTTTATGTGTCATCTAAACTAAAACTATCATCATTTTGGGATTTTGGGAAACCGAGACTTGTAAATTATTATAAACCTTGGTAAAAACCTTAGGAAGCCCCCAAAGGCTTATTGGATTATATGGTAAGCCATAAATATGATTAAAGAATCGTGTGTGTAGCGGGTAAAATGGTGACATGTGCACTAAAACTAGTTTGTTATGCGAATATAGGAATGTTGCTCAGGTTAAGCAAATGTACATACAGCTGCAGACTGTTCTTTGGCTTCAGAGAACAAAAGCTAAGGTAGCATGCTTTACAAACAGAAAGAAATATAATATAGTAACTTCTAATATGGCCAGCAAGGTTAAGGTGGACTAGTACAGACCCAGGATCTAGTTTACTTTCCATTATACAAGTCTACTAGGCAAGTTTGGGATAATTGATCTATTTTAGTCCATCTGGGCAAATAGGAGGAGGGAGAACTACATATGCCACATGAACTTCTATATAAAATGTGGGATAGAAATTTAGTTATTGAAGAGACTTACTGAAAAATGAAACACTAGAAGGGATCAGAATTTTTCCATACATTGGCCAATAATTAGGAGGAAGACAAGGAAGAAAGGTGAGAATCATGAATGGGCATGAGCTGCATGGTAGTTATTCATAAGAGTAGGGAAGCAGAAAAAAAGTAATAGTGACAGATACAAAGAACAGTATTTCCTCAATCTATCCTGAGTAGAGTCTAACAATTACCTCAGGGTTCCAAATTAAATTATTTATCACACTAGAAATCTTTTCTGAAATTTAGAAATGAACAAGTCAGCTTCTTACTGGGAGTCTTCTTTTCAAGGCTTGATGATTGAGTATAGCATATTTGGGCTGCAAAATCTGGACAGCTGTTTGCTGGCAGCAAAGATTTAACACATTCTGTGGCATGGCTGCTGTTTAATTATCATCCACATTTTTGCAGCCCAGCTAGGTTATGTTTGAAATGGTCCCATGAATGTAGGCTGCAAAATTGTATAAAATGCAACGATAATGGTAGCAAAACTATTATAATGGTATGTGCAAATGACCCTGGGAAATGGGACATGGAGTGGAGAGGGTGGGAGAGGTGCTATCTAGAGAATAATCAGATAAGAGAGGGAATAGTCTGCAGATGAATAATGGGCAGAGAAAAAGGCTCAGAAAGAAACCTCCCTAACTAATCAGGCTATAAAAGAGATGGGAGATTTGTACTATCAGACTTGCAAGATTCTGTTCATGTAGCCTTACAATAAAGTAGAATTAGCTTATGTGGTCATTTTTTTCCTGTCTGATCTTCCCAGGAAATTCTGGTAACAACAACAATAATAATAAAGCAATAAAGCAGTCAGAATGACTACCAATAAACCAATAAAAACACACTTGAAGGCGGGAGCCTTTCTGGAAATATTGGGGGAGGGAGATTTATGACAGAATCTCAGAGTATAAGGGTTGGAAGATCATCTGGTCCAACTCGTTTATAATGCAGGTACTGATGCATCCCCGACAAATGGCCATTTAGTCTAAACAGTTCAGTTTTCAGGCACTTTTTGTGTATAACCAAAATCTACTTCCTTATAATTTAAATACCATTTCTTTTTCTGTCTTCTGGAACTACTCTGTTTTCTTTCAGGCATTCAATGACAATAATTATATCCCACACAGTTGTTTCTTCTCTAGGCTAAATGAACCAATACCTCTAATAGTCCTCATATTATTCCTCCCAGACCACTTATCCTTTTGGTTCCTCTCTTTTGGACAAATTTCAGCTTGTATTCCTTATTCTAGATCTCTACATCTGTATCCTCATCTGATTTCTAGTATTTAGGCTATTTTATATCTTCTCTACAGGATTCAGTTTTAAATCCTATGAATCAGATTGACCAAATCTCAAATATTGTCTTCCTTGTGCATTTGGCACTCTATGCATATCCAGTTCATTTCCAATATTCTTCTTTCTCTTCTTTGACCACTCTTTCAAGGCAACTCCAGCTACGTCCCTAACAACTTCATCCTCCTGGCCTGTGCTATGTCATACCTTCCAGTATCTTTACTCTTTTGTGTGTGGCTGTTCCCACATGGAGCAGAAGACAGGATATTTGTCAGCAGGTTGATGAGCCTTGTGTGTCCTTCTGTTAACACCCCCCTTCTCCCAAATGCATGCCCCAGAAACAGTACATAATTCTCTTGATAAGCTGCCTGGATGAGCGATTTCTGCTTCAGTTCCTCTCAGTAGGGAGTCTTCAATCATTGCACTCCCTTGTTTTCTTCTCTTCAGAGCAGAGACCTTTCTCTTTATAGATCTTGTAGAGCCTCTTTTCCAGTCTAGGATTCTAGAAACATTATAATCACTGAAGTCCTGGAATCTATTCTATAACTCTGAAGTGTAAGTGTTGTTGTTAGAGGCTTAGAGTAGAAAGTTTAAATAAAAAAGGTGATACACAACAAGATAGTTCATGAAATCTTGCTTAACCAAAAAGGAGAGATAATTACAATAATTTTTGTATATTAATTATATATACTCAATACTTTTTAATCTGTAAAAGAACAATAAGTTTAAAATACTTCTTATAAAGAGAAGTTAGAATCTGTATAGATGATAGGTTGATTTCATAAAGCACCAGAGAGAAGTTGAACATTTAATTATTTCTGTTGCATTAAAAATATGGGGGTAAATCTTTCAGAAAACATTATCTTTAAGTTTTGTAAAACTTTTTTTTATCTAACTCACAGCACTTTCTCAAGAACATTGAAAGCAGCAATAAAACTCTGTGAAAGAATTAGGACTATCTAATTGTAGCAATAAATTAGATATTTATAATAAATTAGATAGATATGTAGCAATAAATTAGAAATTTAATCATTATTTATTATACTGATGTATCATTCTATTTGGAACTTGATTGAATGGTTATTGGTACATTTGGCTCGGCCTAGCCCTCCTCAGCGGTTGAATGCCAAAAGCAAGAACACTTGGGGTGGCCATGGATTGGAAGAAAGGCATGAAAATTGTTTGGCCAGGAAGGATGAAGGTAAGGCTTGGGAGAAGGATGCTGGAATGGGGAAAACTTTGGAAGACAAATGGAAATGGAAATGTCAGAAGAGATATGATGGGAATCTGAGAGCTATCAATTCAGAAGGACAGGGAAATTGATGGCTCAAATCAAACCCACTTTACACTCTTAGTATTCACCTGCAATATTAGGTCACTAGATCCTTGGAAGATATGCTCTCTAATGGTTGGCATTATATGTCAGACAGCTTTGCAGTAAGACTACTCTTATCCATCGGTTGGTAATGGGAAGTATAATATAGACCTCAACAGGTCTAAGGTTGGAGTGGTGGTGTTCTCCTCTTTGAGTTGTTTCAATGAGTTCTTTTTGCATGTGGCATCAGCTACGTTCTTACCCATTCTATTTCCAAGCACCTAAAATAAATACTGCACAATCCGGTAAATCAAAATGTTTCATCCTTTCATTTCCTATACAGAATATTAAATCATTGCATAATCGAGTTTTGACTTTGCTGACTTTATGGTGAATTCCGAGACAATTTAGAAGTGCTTTGCTCTTGTTACTTTCCAGAATATTTTTTCAACTAGAGTGTTATGATGGCTCAACATCCATTATAGCCCTATAGCAGTACAGCATTAAAGGGTTTTTTGATTAACCAAAATATATGCCATCTGCCGTGTTTTGTTTTGTTTTTGAAAGCAGTATTTAACAATCTTTGGGCATAGTTTTAATTTTATCACACAATTCCAAGTTGGCGCCCACTTCAATAGACAATATAACTGAAATTGGCAATATATAAAAAGCTAACCCAATGCAATAGCGTAAGATTCTACTAATTCTCATCTAAATTTAAACTCTGTGTAGATACAAATCAACAACTAATAAAAGAAAGTACAGTTACTACTTATTTAACAAAACCCTATTTGTACATGCTACATTGATTTTTGTAATGAAGCATTAAAGAAATGTAAAACATTACACCCGGAAACGATTCTGTTCAGAAATGTTAATTTACTCCTCAAGGCAGATTGAAACATATCACCATCCAGTTGTAGACATAACAATACTGCATTGCTGTTGTGCTTTATCTTCGACACAGTGGAAATCAGATACATATTGCTGTTATTTTCCTCTTAAACAATCAGCAGCAATGATCTTTATTGACTCCAGGTTCCGTCATAAAAAACATTGCTTCTCCTTCGAACACAAGGATAAAAGTAAAATGAATATCTCCAAGAGATATCAGCCATAATGACTAAGGAAAACCTTCATGTCGAGGGGCAACTGAATAGTTGTTTGGAACTAATGAACAAAGAACTCTTTCCATCCATATTTTGTTTTGGGCCAAAAACATGGGCTTATGGCTGGTCATCCTTAGAAATAGAACCATGGGCGGAAATAAAAAATGAATTTGGAGATTGTTTAATCCACAACCAAATTCAATGTACATGCAGTAGCAGACGGAAGAGCAGGTATAGTGTGCTTGACACGCGTGGTTGATCTGAATACAATTTCTCTTAATGCATCCAAAATTATTATCTTTTTTGGAAGATGTATCAGATTGATGATTTAGTTTCAGGTTGTGATCTGGATTATTTTCAACTGCATAAGAGCAAAATATATGTAGTCCTCGACATATTGTAATGGAGCCTGCCCATTACAGTAATATATCACAATGATTGTAATGTGCCTGACCATTGGATCATTGAAACTTCAAGCCCAGGTTCTGAGTATATCCTTTTTTTTTTTTTTTTGGATAGGTCACAACTTCAAATGGTTGCTAGGCAACCAGTCATAAGTCAACTACTATCTATAGACTTTTCTTATCTTAAAAGAAGTACTGTTTATTTTATTTAATGTTACTTTACATCTAAGTCCAGGAGCTTATATTATTTTCTATCCAATTTTATCTTTGGCTTTCTGCTTATCATGATTCATCTGATCTATGATCATGATCTGAATTTGTTTCTAGATTTATACTGCACATGTTTGTTCACATATTTAAAAGTTAATATATGTTTCTCTATTATAATAAGATATTGTGAGGCAGTTTAGGACATGATGAAATTATGGTTCCAAAGAGGTCCTTGATGATTTAGGATTCAATAGGATCATCATGTAGTCCAACTCATTAATACACAATAGATCCCATCTGATATCTCCAGATGTTCTGAATTTGAACATCCATAATGCTTAGTGTGATTTTGCCCAAACTGCCCCCTATCTGATAGAGTTCCTCTTATATTTTTAATCTTTGAGGTGGAAAAAGGCTACTGTTACATATGATGGGAGAGGATGTGATAAATTATGAGTTTCTTCTTCTCCCCTGGGCCAAAAATGGCTATGAAATAGAATATTTTCTTTTCTTTTTAGTCTGCCTGTAAATTCAGAGGTAGCCTTTACTGAACCCAGTTCCATTTGTTAAAATAATATATTTCCTCTGGCTTGGAGAACATTCAACAGATGTACTGTGTGTGCCTTGGGAGAAGAACTGAAATGAACGATGGGTATTGAAAAGAGCAAACAAATGATCTGAAAGGAGACACTTGGCTTTGATGGATGAAAGCAAGCTTTGCTATGATTAAAAATATATTGCAAATATTGTACAGAATATGAAAACAAATACATAGCATAACATGGAGACTACATCACAGAGATGTTTGCAGGTGGTTAATAGGATGATATATTGCAGTTTTTTTTTTCATATGCACACAGACATGTTTATACAGAAAATTTGTGAAGTATAAGATACATTAGAGAATGGCTCTTAATTTTTCTGCTCAGCTGGTAGTCTGAGACTTGGTTTATAATTTAAGTGTGGAAACTGATGTTCTGGATAAAAAAAATGGCACGTTAAGTCTTCCAGCATGACGTTTTAAATTTCTTGATCCTCAAAATTTGATCCTCAAATTTCTTGATTCTCAAAATAACTTTATCATGCCCTCAAAATAGAGGTAGTTGGGAGCAGTGGTGGAATTCAAATTTTTTTACTACCGGTTCTGTGGGCATGGCTTATTTGGTGGGTGTGGCTTGGTGATCATGTGACTGGGTGGGCGTGGTTTGGTGGTCATGTGACTGGGTGGCATGGCTTGGTGGTCGTGTGACTGGGTGGGCGTGGCCAACTCGACATCACTCATGTCAAGGGGCGTTTCGCCCAGTCCTTCCCCTCCCAGCCACTCCTTGTTACTCCCAGCCTCCATGTATCTATAGTTCTGTAAAAAATTTCACCTTTTTTGACTTTATTATCTGCATCCACATACTATATATGTACTTTTATGGACCACTGAAAGGAGGAAATGGCTCACATTTGTCCAAGAGTGTGATAGGCAGGTCACAAAACAGGGCTTTGAGGGGTTACCACAAAGAAGCGGGGGGAATGTATTTTCCAAAGCAGCAGAATGCAAAACAAGAAGCAATGGATTGAAACTGAACAAAGAAGAAGCAACCTAAAAGTAAGGAGAAATTTCCTGACAGTGAGAACAATTAACCAGTGGATCTGCTTGTCTCAAGAAGTTCTGGGTGCTCCAACACTGGAGATTTTCAAGAAGAGACTGGACAGCCATTTCTCTGAAATGGTATAGGGCAGGCAACCTTGGAAACTTTAAGACTTGTAGACTTCAACTCCCAAAATTCTGGGAGTTGAACTCCAGAAGTCTTAAAGATGCTAAGGTTGGAGGCCCCTGGTATAGGGTCCCTCCAAAGATTATTCTGACATCTTTGCCTGGCCCTCCACTCAGACTTGGCATCCTCATTTTTCCTGCCTGAGCAGAGGGTTGGACTAGAAGACCGTTCTCCCTTCCTCTCTCATTCCCTCTTTTTCTCTCTTTCCCTCTTTTCCCCCCCCCCTCTCTCAAAGCCACAGCTGGCTAAGCGCTTTTCCCTATCTTCCCCGCTCTCTCCCCACCTCTCTCTGTGACTCTCCCTCAAAGCTGTGGCTGGGCTTTCCTTGGTGCTCTTTGCTATTTGCATTTCTTCTTTTGGGAATCAAGACTGGCTGAACAAGGATCGTCAGCCGCACTGGAAGTATCCCTTTGGGTGACACATCTCCCCCTCCTCCTCCTCCTCCTCGGGTGTGCATACCATCCTCCCAGCCCTGCCACAGCTGCTAGTTGTGAGAGGAGGGGGAAGGAGAGATGGGTTGCTTGAAGAGACACTTCCAGCGTGGCTGGTGATCCTTGTTCAGCCAGTCTGGATTCCAAAAAGAAGAAATGAAAATAGCAAAGAGCACCAAGGAAAGCCCAGCCACGGCTTTGAGGGAGACACACGCACACACACACACACACACACACACACACACAGTGGGAGAGAGATGGGGGGAAGATAGGGACCGGCTGCTTTGCTATCCCCTGCCATCACCCTTACCTTCTCAGGCCAGGCGAGGGAGGGGAGGGTGAGGGGCAGGAGGACCTGCTGCTTCAGGCAAGGTGAAAAGGCGTCGACCAAGTACGGGAGAGTAGAAGCCTGGGAATGGTGGCTCCCAGCTCAGCCAGCCCAAGGGGCTGCTGCAGGCATATTGGGACAAAGGAGGCAAGAAGCCCCGGGACATCCACCCACCAACCTGTTGGCTGGCCGGGTTGGGCTGGGCTGGAAGAGGTGCGTCAGCTGGGAGAAGGCAGAAAATGTGCTCTAGAAGGGCAGGCAGGCAGGCAGGCAGATGTCCCGGGGCTGTTGCACATGCATACATGTGGGACATCCACTTGAGCTGCACCATGGCCACCACATGGAAGGGAAAGCTAGGAGAGCAACCGGGAAAAGCAGGTGACCAGGTGAACAGGCGACCCAGTTTGGGGGCATGGCCAGCCAGGGGTCATTACCAGTTCTGCGACCCATGCCAAATCACCACTACCAGTTCTCCCGAATAGGTGTGTACCGGTTGAATAGCACCTCTGCTTGGGAATTATTACTCCCCAAAAGAGCCAACTCAAAAATAAACCTCATATTGTTTTGCCACTCTAGTTATGATCCAACAGGGGATAGTCTTCAAAACTAGCTCCGTTTCTGAAAGAATCAAAACATCTGAAAAAAATGAAAGCTGCTTTCCTTGGACAAGTACCCACAGTTCTTTTCCTTATAGCCTTTAATTATCACTTACAAGCAGTTTCCTAATTCTTATTCTTCTCCAGGATCTAATCAGTTTCTTGGTCCCTCTTTCTGTTGTCCTAGCCCACAATATAGCTGCAAGTCATAGGGCAAGGACTCTTCAAGATGGGAAGAGATGACTCAATAGATACTGCACTGTAATCCCCAGACTCCCCGGTGGGAGCAAACAACAATCTTTTTTGAGTTATTTCTTTGTTGATTTATTTTTACTAATGTGTTCGGCACAAAGTAATCCAGTTAATTTTGTGCAGGTGTTCAGATTATGACATATAATCCTTTCTCTGTGAAATACATTGTTTTTGAAGCAGTTATATTTTTCATTTGCTGCATTCCAGACATAGGAGCTGTCTCAAGTCTCTGCTGTACCGATCAAATTGTGTTTCATTCCTTATACTAGAACTTCAAGCTTACCTTGTTTATTTTTCCCTTACTAAATGCTTTAGAAGATTAGGATAGGTCAGCCATACAGGTGGGAACAAAGGTTGAGGTTGACTGTCAATGGTTCTTACATGTTTTATTGAAATAGGGAACCAAGCTGAATTTTAGTAGGATATGGGAGAACAATTGCTGGTCACTTTGAAAATAAAACAGCCAATGTTTCTAAGAAATGATGTCAAATCTAAATTTCATGGCTTTGTAGAAGGAAACAAGAGAAATACATCTGTGCCCTTCCATACAAGGCCCACTTCAATAATTGTGTCTCATCACATCTTTTTCAGAGCCCATTGGAACTTATTAGAGCAGCCAATAAAATATAATAACAATAGTAATAACAATATTGGATATATTATTTTTTGAACTGATTTAACAGCCAATTTGCTGGATGTTCTGCAGAACTACAACTTTAATAAGTTCAGAGTTCTGACTGCAAAAGAGAAAGAAGTTCTTAGATCAGCAATCCAAGAACAAATTGCTCTTTAATATTTGCAGTCCAAATATTGTTGAATTTTAACTTCCCATAATTCCAGACAGCATGGTTAGCCACTTTGAGGTCAGTTACTTCCTCACCTCTGTGTAGGTATATATAATTCTTTACTTTAAGGTCATCCAATCTCCTATCACCCAAGGACATACTGCATGGTCAAGGATACTTGGCAGTCCAGGATAAAAGAAGTGAGCCAGTTTATTGCCTGTTTGTCATTGTAGAAGACCTGATCCACACTGAAGTATGAATCATATACAAAAAAAGGTTAAACATCATATACCACAGGAGCAACAGGGGCAACAAAGGCATACAGCTCTTGAGTAGCATATGAAGGGGTTTTTCAGAAAAACATATTGTAGTAAGCTGTAGTAACAGTCCGTATAGACAATTTCTATAGCTTTTTCATGATGCAATAACTATAGAATCTCTCTCAGGACTCTGTTGGTAATCAGAAGAATAAGTGGTCTGTTATTGATGCTGCTCACCGGAAATGGTATAGAGGATATTGGACTGTCCTCTCCCTGTCTTGACTAAACAGAAGGATTCTCTCTTCTTTGAGCTGTCCTTGGGAGTCACCAAGCATTGGGCAGGGCAGGAAGGTGAGGTTATAAGCCATACTTTGCAAAATGTTACAAGTCTAGGACATCTTCACATTTTTCTTTTCTCATCATTTTGACAAAAGCAGCATTCTCCTGCAGATGACAATGACCCACTTTAACAAACTTAATAGAGAAATAAGTTGTTTTGCTGAAGTAAGTGTATAAATCTATGTGGTTGCTAAGAATCAACAACAATTTGATGGTATGTACTCAATCAAGCGAGCAATGTGAAATGTATACAGTGATCAACATTTCTGTAACCAACCCACCCATACCTTTTCCCCTTTCAATGAATCCAGCTAATAAGATCATGGGACTCTTGGCTATAAAAGTGGCTGCTGTAAGCTTGATAGCCTGAAAGGCTAAGACAAAGAAAATATTTCTTAATAATAATAAATGATAACAAAAATCCTCATAAGTAAGAAACTGAAATCACTGGTTATGTGTTGTAGACATTCCCAGGATTGGAATGTTTTTTTAAAAAGATCAGTATCTAAAAAGAGCCTTTGAATCTCACATTTCCAGCAGCTCTGTTTCAAAGATGAAACTTTATGAATTATGATTGCACACTGACTTATGGAATAGTATACTAGAAGGCACAGTATTTAATATTTGAAGGATAGAAAAGGAGGAGGAGGAGAAGAGGAGAATCACAGTTAAAGCTGTCAAAAGGTGATTTTCATTCTGTCATAACAACCTGTGTTATCCCCCAGGGTACAAATTATAGTGCTATAATAAAATGGAAGAAAACCCAAAGAAAGCATTTAGGTCTAGTCTTAGTTAATTTAAAAACTCATTTCTAATTACAACAGCAGGACTTTCTGCATTCTAAAATGGTAACCTGCCAAAACATGTTCTTTCTGAAATGGAAGAAAATGATCATTTTGCTCACATAGAAGGTATCTATAATTTGAACAAGCTCATTTAAAAAAAATGACAACTGTCTTTATTTAATAGTATCCCCTAGCAGTTTCTATACTCTTTGTTGTGATTGAAAGTCAGGAATGCAAAAGAACCAGTTGCTTTTGCTCTGATGCTTACTAATAATTTCTGGCTTTTAAAATACCGTCATGCTGCAGACATGCATTTGGTAATGGAACTAATTTATCTAACAATGTCACTCCACAAAAGGGCAATAGATACAAGTTGCAACTTAATTAATATCTCAAATCTAATGGATTGCACTCAAGCAATGAGTAGCTGCCAAGGAAACAAACAAACCAACAATTATAATCAAGGCTTATGATTTGTTCATTAGGTAATTAGACATTTTGTGGAGGAAAGAAGGGAATAAAGTATTTTTATGCATTTATTCAATACCCTGTGCATTGCAAAATAAAATATAATATTGTAGTATCTACCGACATGAAATAAAAGCCAAAATATAAACCAGTGGCAACAGCCACAAAATTTCAAGTCCCACCACTTGTATAGTTAAAAAAAAAATCCAATGATTAATCCATTTTTTAAAAAATTGTCAGAAAAATAAATATCTGTGTCAGGCAACTAAATTACTTCAATATAAGGCATTCGGGTTGAAGAGGTAAGTTCAGGTTAACAAGTAGTATTGGACCCTCATGATTAAAAACAAACTAGCCAGTGGTGGGATTCTAATTTTTTTACTACCGGTTCTGTGGGCGTGGCTTGGAGGGCATGGAAGGGGAAGGATACTTTAAAATCTCCAGTCAGAGGTGGTATTTGCCGGTTCTCTGAACTACTCAAAATTTCTGCTACTGGTTCTCCAGAACTGGTCGGAACCTGCTGAATACCACCACTGAAACTACCTCTCCCTGCTGGAACCCTGAGACCAAATGACAGCAAGGACTTTCTTGTTTACTTATGAAAGCTCTGCTTTGACTTCTTAACTAGGTAACTTACTTTTAACCCAGGGTATATCAAGTGTACAGGTATACTATATTTTGCAAACTACAGTGCTGGAGCCTGCTTGCTAAGAGATCTAATCACACAGGCACCAGGAAATGAAGTGAAGGAATTTTGGCCTGGGGTGTTTCAAGGGGCATTTTAATTCATACAGAAGCTACCTAAAAGAAGCAAAAGTTGCTGTTGAAGCAATGCCCGAACAGCCTCATTATATAACAAGCTGCATTGTGTGCTTGTGCAAAACTGCCCCCCAGAAGAGGAAGGAATATTTGCATTCAACCATGCAGGGGACGAAAGGAAGCATTTGATGTGGAAGGAATAATATTATAAATGCTATAAATGTAACCAGATGAAATTCCAATGGACTAATCACTTTCTCATGAATATTTACTGCTTAGGGTTGAAAAAGGAAACGGCACCTCATTGGTTATAAACAAAACAAAATGTTTTTTATTTTATTCTGAACCTTCTAGTTGGCCTGGCTTGCTTCTGCCTCTTTCTTAGCAGCTTGTATTCTCAATAATCTTTGGGAAGATTTGCTATAATGTCAAGTTTCGCTGACTATTTAACAGAGTTTGATGGGTGGTAGGGACAATGGTATTTTTTTCCTGTGCTGTTTTATATGTTCGTTTCTGGAACTGAATTAAAACACAGGTAACCCTTGATTTACAACTAGCTGCTAATAACCATTCAAAGTTATGACAGACCCTCAGGCTACTTACGATCTGGTTCCTAAGTTATGGCCATTGCAGTACCCCTGCAATTGTTCACTTTTATGACTGACCATTGGGATGCTGCAGGACCCCACTTATCTCTCCCATTCTCGTTCAACAGGTCCTTGCAGGCCTTGAATCTGCTTCCTACCATCAGGCCTCACCCTTCACTTATCTTTCAAAGATCTCTAGCACTCAGATTAGGGAAGCCTGTTTCTGAGCCTCAGGGTACAATCCTGGAAACAGTCGCCATTTTAAGAGCACCTGCATTGAATTGTGGCTGCTCCAAAAATGGTGACCATTTCTGGGATTGCACCACATGGCCCAGGAGCAAAGAGGCCTGTTCTGATTTTTAACATAAGATGTGGACCACTGCAGAGCTCTCATTGCTTCAGCAATCACTGCAGTCAGCAGTATGTAATATGGCCTACCAGGTTATACAAGTCAACTGTTATTCCAAACACCTCAAGTCAGATATACTACATACATGAAATTCATTCTAAATTGTACAACTTACAGTGGTAAAAGAGATAGACTAGACTAGTGACAGAGAGATCTAAATTCAAATCTTGCTCAGCTAGAGCAATATTGAATGGGTTGCACAATCTTGGGTCCAACCAACCTCAAAATCAGCCATCATCACAAAATCATTTGTGGTGCAAATATAAAGGGTGAACTGTAAATTTAAGTCTGGGTATTATTGTTATTGTTGTTGTTGTTGTTGTAGTTATTGTTGTATTTAATTCTGGGTATGTTTTTGTATTTTATATCTAAATATTACTATTTCATTTACGTATTTCATTTGTTCTGCTTTTTTTTTTTACACCACTGGTCTTGAATTGTACTTTAGTTTTCCACAGTGAAGAATATGTACTTGTGGTGGTATTTTATGAGGTACTGCTGTATTTCACTGCTACTGAAGTGAATTAGAGATATAAGAGATGAACTTTTAATTCCTTTGCTCTTAATTTTTCAGGCTTTATAATGTAAAATCCTGCATATAATTTTTAACACCATAGTCCAAAGGGGGGGGGGAATTAATACACCTCATTGTTTGAAAAATAAAAGAGAAATACCTTCAAGCGAGTTATTCAACCTTTCACCTTGTCTTTGTACACTCCTTTGTATACACAGCCTTATATTTAAACACTTTCAGGTTTGCTCTTCTACTTTTTGTATGACTGGTGAAAGCATAGCTATGCTTGCATTGCCTTTGTTGGAAGAAATAATTGCCATAATCTCTTATTTATCTCTTCCTTTGTTTGCCATCTTGGAAAATAAGATGTTGGAACAGGTGAGGCCTGACCTTTAGCTTTTTAACTCTTGGCTTTCAGCTTAGGTGGTAATTATGTTAGAATTGAGGGGGCAATTAGAAAAGGTAGACGTGTTTGGAAACATACACACTGCTGCACAGGATATCCTAAATGGCTCCTCAACTGTCCATTTTCTACCATTGAATCAGGCAATGCTGGCATCCAATTGGATGTGGAAAACGGAAATGGAATAAATCTAGGATAACAGACTACAGGTGTTTCTGAATTTTAAATTTTGGTTTGAAAGCCAATAGAAATATTTTTTAATGTTATTTTTCTTTCTCTGAGTTACCTTCTTCTCTGCTAAGATTTTTTTTTAAATAAATCCACTGGTACATTGCTTCATGATGTTTCAAGTAACCTGAGGTAGAAATGTTTCTTGTCAGCTTTCTTCATGGCAAAGAAAGAAACAGGTAGCTTGGGGGTGAGGGGAACAATAATAAAAATTGGTTTTTGCTACATGTGGCTGTTCAGCATGTGAAGCAACTGTTTTCCACTGAACACAGCTTGCCATAATGAAAACGTACAGCAGACCTTATAGAGAAAAGCTGGAAAAATCAAATGAGGGGACATTTTTATCTCCACTGAATAGCTCAGTGTTTATCAGTGTTGGCAACTTTAGGTTATGTGGATTTCAATTTCCTGAATTCCCCAGCCAGCATCAGGTACCTTGAAGGAAATAAAGTGTGCCAGCAAAACCGAACAGTAACATCTGAGCTCACACAAGCCATAAAACTTTATTTGGAATTTAAACCAGGAATACCTGAATAGGGTCACATTTACTTTAGTCTAGAGCAGTGTTTCTCAACCTTAGCCATTTTAAGATGTACGGATTTCAATTTGGTTAATTCTGGCAGTTAAAGTCTACACATGCTAAAGTGGCTAAAATAAAAAACTACTGATTTTTTTAAAAAGTAGATGACAAAATACTATATGTTGCTGCTTTCCAGAAACTCTTAGTGGTCCATACTGATGACAAGGCAACTGAGCAATATGAAGGTGCCCTAGTTGATGAAAAGTTTCTTGGGGCACTTTTTCAAGATTGCGAAAAAAAAAAAAAGATGAGTTCTCTCTAAGAATCCCTTTCAGGAATGGAACAGATCTCTCCTGTTCTACTGAATCTGAAGGAAAATTTGGGAATATTTTAATATATTTTAAACTTGTTATTCTGAAACATAGTCCCAGACAAAATTATGAATTAAATCAATCAGTTTTTCCCCAAACGCCATCACTCTGCTAAACAAATAATTCCCTCAACACTGTCCAACTATTTACAAAATCTGCACTACTATTACTATTAATCTTCTCATCACTCCTTATCACCCATCCCCTCCCTCTTGTGACTGTATGACTGTAACTTTGTCACTTGTGTCCTTACGATTTATATGGAGTGTTTCCTAATATGATTTGATTGCTTATTGTACCCTATGACTATTATTAAGTGTTGTACCTTATGATTCTTGACGTGTATCTTTTCTTTTATGTACACTGAGAGCATTTGCACCACAACAAGTTTCTCGTGTATCCAATCACACTTGGCCAATAAAGAATTCTATTATATTCTATAAGTTGATAAAGGCAATAACTTTGCTTTTTCAAGTAGAAGGAGAAAATATTGCCTAACACAATATTTGAAAGGTCCTCTAAATGAATTAGATCTTCTCATGGCCCATTTTGATGGACTAAACTTTTGAAGTTTGAGATTTTTGTGGAAAACAATTCTTTAATCCTGTAGTTCTCCCTTAAACATTACAGGCTTGTTCATTTTTTATTCAGACTTGCTGAAAGCACACTCCATACATTAATTATTTCCTGAAGCATAACTGTTTTATTTATTCCCTTGAAGCAAAAACACTGAGTCTTGTAGTACCTTAAAGACAAACCAATTGTAGCTAAAGCATCTGTCAAACACAATCCATTGATTAATAAGTAGGGAGGATCATCTATATTTAATGAGTGAATTTAAAGTGATATTCTAAATGTTGGCTTTTTCATTTGTTTCCATCTCAGTAAAAGCAGTGTCCTCAGTTTTCCGATATAGACATGACCCACTTTCTTTTATTAATTGGCATGTTGATTATTCTTGAGACCAGCTAGAAAGAGGACATTGTTTCAAAGCCAGGCCAAACTCTGACCTTACTAAAACAGCAGTTTTATCTTTTTTTAAAAAAATAAAAAGCCAGTTATAAGTAGCAAACTATGTCACAAAGGTCTTCATGAGATTCATGGAAATGTTGTAGTGGATTTGAAGGGGAGGTATGAAGGAAAACCGTCACAACCAACAAAAGCTGAGAATGTTGTTCAGTCTAATTAAACTATTAAATTGTTCTTGATGGATCACCATTTCATTATGGCAGTGGCTTCCAAACATTAGTTAAATAAGTTTGTATTGATGATTTTACACAAAATTAAGCAAGTGGGGTTTTTTTTAGAGAAAACAAGACAAAATGTAATTTTGAATTTTTTTTTGTCCTGATCCTAAATGCATGAGCTTGGAAGTAATTAAATGGAGTCTTACCCAAACATAACTTTGACTGTTAGGAGAAAATTCCTAACAGTGAGAACAATTAAGTAGTGGAATGGTTTGTCTTCAGAAATCCTGGGTGCTCTATCACTGGAGACTTTTAAGAAGAGATTGTACAGCTATTTGTCTGGAATGGCATAGGGTCTCCTGTTTGTGCAAGACATTGGAGTAGAAGACCTCCAAGGTCCCTTCCAACTCTGTTATTCTGTTATTTTGTTAAATTAGGAATTATTATTTCATATTATTTGCCACTCACGCAGGATAAAATCTTCCAAAGAAGAGATAATAGGCATAATACTGTTTGGTTTTTAATGTACCAGTCTATTTACATTTTAGGATTTTAGAAGCATGATTAAAAGAAAAGATATTCTTAGTTTTAAATACATAATGTTGCCTTACAGTGGGTTGTAACAGCTGCCTATTTATCCTAGTATCACCTGTACTAGCCTTCATAAACATGTTACTAATCACATGGATACCCAAGGACTTTTTCAGGGATTCAAAAAAGTCAAAATGGCACAGCAACCATGTGATTGAAGCCCCATTCTTCCATACCCTTAAGAAAGATGTGAAACTTTGATTGCATGAATTGTGGACTCTATCTTAATAGTTTTGATTTCACTTGCCCCAAATGCCACTGCATATATATATATATATATATATATATATATATATATATATATATATATATATATATATATATATGTGGATCTTTGGTTGTTCGGGTTTTCTCCCACGTAAGATTCGAATCTTACGCGGCAATGCACTCTTTCCTAGACTGGGAGACCTGGTCATCATCTTTAAAGTCCTATATGGCATAGGGCCAGGTTACCTGTGGGATTGCCTTTCCCTAAGGACATCTATCTATCATTTCACATCATATTGGATAGATTCACTGCCAGTCCCTTCCTCTAAATATTGCCATCCACTGGGACCTAGGAAATATGCCCTCTACATGGCATCCCTTGCCCTATGGAAACACTCTACCTGCTGAAGTTTGGCAGGCCTTTAAGGCAGGCCTCCTAGCTTTTCCTAAAGCTTTGAAGACCTGGCTTTTCCCACAAGCACTGGGATAAGATTGGATAACTGTGCATTTGAAGTTTGATTTGGCACCAGGACGTTGTTGTTTTTAATGTTTAATCTGTTTAGTTTTATAGTTTTAATATGATTTTATATGTTTTAACTTTTGACTGGAAGCGAACCAGAGTTAGTCAAAAGATGGGCAACTACATAAACATTTTAAATAAATAAATAAAAATGGGCTGTTAGAACAAACTTGCAGAACAGGAGGAAGAACCACAATCAAATCAACAATCATATACCATAAATAAAAATTGAATCCAAAGCAAAAATGTAATTAGAGAAAATGTGTCAGACCTTACCCTCCCTAATTCTCTTGTCGATAAAAGGAAGGGGAGAGGCATATCCTGACATTCAAGATTCTGTTTGTGTAACCCTATAATGAAAGTAGTGTTAATAGCCATAACTTTGGTATACTACTAGTCTTGTCTAACTGAAAGGCCTGACACTAGTAGGGACCTGGGTAAAGAAGTCTGTCACAGCCTTACTAGCATCAACTCTCTAGAGCATTTCAGGGCAGTCATTTATCACCAACTGAGGCTAAATTCATTTACAAAGCAGATACTTCATTATGGTGTCCTCCCTTGTCATTATTTTAAGATGGATTAGATAATGAGGTTGGAAAAGAAAAGAGCAAAATTAGGGACCACAATGAAGTTGATAAATTTAGACTGGAATGCAAGTAACCTTATCCAGGTAGAAACCTGTTGGGAAGAACAGGACTTAGCCTTAATTAGATATGCACAAATTGCACCGCTCAAGTTTTAGTCCTGTATTGTTGAGGATAAGTTCCACTAATACATTGGCTTTTCTTTTGAGTAATCCTTTTGGTATTTTGCAATAAAGAGACAAAAGAAAATGTCAGTTTTTAAATGTAATATAAAAAGAGGTAATGTTCAGGATTGCTAAGAAGCTTTGTAATTCAGTCATAATATTTCATGTGAAAGATACTGCTTAATTGGATATCAACCATACAATAAAAAAAATCTGGATATTCACTGAATCCAATAAAGACAAATTTCTTTTGTTCTTTATCATAAAAAGTCCATTCCCCAATAAAACAACCAAGTTGATGCATGAGATATCCTATTCTGCCTTTTTGTTTTTCATATTTTAGCTCTGTTGAATGAGTGAGCAATGAAAGGATAAATGTCGAGAAGCAATTCACCTCTCATTTTGAATGCTCAGTAAGTTTGTCACAGAGGAAGAGGTCAAGAGGGTCAAGGTTTCTCTTCAGGGAAAAAAGATTCATTGCCAAGCCCTTCCCCCACCCAAATACTGGAAGCATTCCTGATAATGCATCAAGTGAACTTTGCATATACTTTTGTGTGGTGGAAATGAGTGTAAAGCTACAACTGTCTTTACTCTGTCTTCATTGGCCTGGCAAAGGCATTTGACACCATAAACAGGCAGCCTCTATGGATTATCCTGACATGTTATCAATGCCTGAGGAAATTTGAGAAGTTGATTCAGCTATTCTATGATGGAATGATAGGACAGATTCTTTACAACAGTGATACATCAGCTGCATTTACCATTTTCAATGAGGCAAATCAGGGTTGTGTGCTAGCCCCAATCCTATTCAATCTGTTGTATGTTGTCATGTGCTATCCAGGATCTGAAGGAGTATACATCAGGTACTGATTGAATAGTTGTCTCTTTGTCCTCTAAGTGCCTGCATGCAATCATTCAAAAAATCCTCTTTGCTGGTGACTATGCATTCTTGGCTCATAAGGACGGCGACCTACACTTGATGCTGAACAAATTCTCAAATTCCTTGATGTTTTTCAGCCTGAACAGGGCTGAAATGTGTTATGAACCTATGCCAAATACCAAGCCTGTAGAATCAAAAAAATCATTAATGGGATTCAGCTGATGAACATAAACAGCTTCAAATACTTGGAAGCATAATCTTGAGTGATGGGTCTTTGGACAAAGAAATTGACTCCAGGTTCAGCAAGTTTAGCTAGGCACTAAGATGGCTGCGTATCAGAGTGCTCAATCAATACAACATTCATGTCTACTCAAAGGTGAAAGTCTACAGAGCTGCAATAATTCCATCTCTGCTAAATGGATATTAGTCCTGGATTCTATACAAAGGTATGTCAAAAATCTGGATAAATGTTACATGTACACTCTCAGCTCCATCCTTGAAATTTGTTGACAAGGTAATATTTCCAGTCTGCAAATATTGGATCACCTGAGTCCACCAGCACTGAGTTCCTGATTATTAGAGTTCAAATGGGTGGAACATATGATAAGAATGGATGAACTACTATATGTCTTGTCAGTTGCTATATAATGTACTGGAGACTGGGAGAAGACCTCAAAATCCACCATGAAAGCACTACAAAATACTTTGAAAGAAACCCTACCCCAATGTGACATCCAGCCAAGATAATTAGAAGCTGCAGTTGCTGACAGAACCCACTTGTACTGTGAAGCCTCTACTAGCTTTGAAGATAGGTGCTTCCAAAAACTAATAGAAAACTGAGAATAGTGTCACAGAATAACACCCATACACACAACAATGGACTTTCTGTGCCTCCATTGTGCTAGATTCTGCATTTCCAAACTGGGGCTGCATAGCCATCTCCATGTCTGCACAACAGCATGTCTTCTTTGAATCTGAAGGATGACTATATCCTATGTGAATCAGTGCAATGCACACAGAGTATTCAGATACCAAAAAGGTTTGTTAGAGTTAGAAGCAGAATGTTTACTATTTTTAAGGAGTTTAGGATAGAGTCCAAGAGAAGATTTATCACTGATTTTATTTTGGCTTTGAGATCAAACAGGGGTTAGCTGCTGTATTTTAGATGCCAAACTACCTTATTTTCTTAGGCACAAATAAAAAATTATGTTCTTTAGTAGAAACTTACATTCCAGCGTGTTACTAGTTAATGAGGCTGATACATTTAATTTTGCCATGTTTTATGCTATTAAAATTATACTAACATCAAAGGGCTTTTGGTGTTCTCTAGTCTATGTTTAGAATCTTTAATTTACAATCCTGGGAAACTCAAGAGATATTAGTGCATATTTGGTGCCAGGGGAATAATATGTACTTTGAAAAATGAAAATGAAAGCAAGGAATTTTTGAAGTGGTTATCCACAATTTTTCCTTTAAACATGCCAGGAATAATGGTAGCATTTTTTCCACAATCTGTAAACCAACTCCAGTTTCCACCAAAAATCCCATGAGAAGAAAACATATAGCACTTGTGACACTACAAATCTTCTTTGGTTTCAATCATTCTCTGAAATCACAAGGGATAATCCTAGATAAAGTTTTGTTTCTTTAAAAGATGACAGCATAACATAAATCCATCTTTGCCAACCCAAACCATCTCTCAATCAAATCTACTATGGGTATCTGCAGAAGTGGGTTTATGAGACTGCTGTGGAACAGACAATAGCATTGAATGAGGTCTATTAACATCTTCCTTTTTCTGCCACAAAATTTGCATGTATCCAAACAATTGTTTATGACAGCTGTATTAGGAAATGAATGTATATTTATAAAAGTTATGACAAAAGAGGAATCTTAAATTTTATTTGTAAAAAAGTCTGAATCAAAAATGTTATGTAATAGTGAGTGGCATAAGGGAAATGTGTGTAAATTAAAGAATTCATTGTTTACGTTCATAACCATAAGCTCCGCCTGTTTGTTTGTTTGTTTGTTTCTTTGCTTGCTTTCATGGTTTTACAGTGTTAAAACTATTTTAATGTTCTCTAATGAACTCGTTTGGATGTTTTGGAAGAAAGAATAGTAGCAATAACACCGAATATTGTATGAAACATTTCCATTGATAAAGGAAAATTGTGAACAAATATAGGGTGTTTCTTTTTAAAAAAAATAGATTACAAAATAACAGCAATGAATGGGCCAAAGTACTGCTTTACAATATTTATATTGACCTGCATAATATGAGAAAAAAAAGAATAGAATTTAAAGCTAGAATTACTATCTTAACTTCTTTGCTTTTTCAGGATTATCTCATAAGTGTACTGGGGAGTGTGCAATCTTCATACTGTAGTTTGAAATATTGGCTATTTCCTGTGTCCATTATTAGTAATGTTATTTCAACATGAAGGTTTCTTTAACCTTTACTTCACCTATAAATAATACTGCTTCCTTTAACTCAGCAAATCGTGGACTAAGCAATTGTACAGTTATGTCAGTGGGGCAAAATTTCAGTGACAAAATTAGAAGTTGGAAAGTGTAATAGTAACATCTTCTGTTCAATGATTTTCATTTTAAATATAAACAAGAATAGATCATTTTTAGGGATATGTGCCAATGTTCATAGATCTCCACTATGTAACTAATATTTGAAATGCAAGGTTGCACAGTTGATTAATGCTGGCTCAAATTGACTGGATATTTTTTTATTTCAAATATATAGACCAAATCAGTTTCTTGTAATTATGGTCAATGTTCATGTTACAAATCAGAAGTTTCTAACCACTGTGCTGTGGCATAAGGGTGTGCAGTAAAAGGTCCACAGGTGTGCCACATTAGTGACCCACAAATAAATGATGGGTAGTGCTCTGCAGCTATGTATCCAGAATTTCCATGACATCACCAGGAATGATAACCTCCATTTGCCCTCCTAATTCCGTGTAACATCATAGAACTTCTGCTTTCATGATATGGAAGTCCCATCTATGAGACTATGAGATAAAAAGGTTGAAAACTACTCTTATAGACTGTAGGGTACTGGCTTTTCAATGGCAATTCTTTATGACAGAATGTCTCATTTTATTTATAAATAATAAAGTTATAAATAAATGTTTTTATAACCTATAACAAATAGCTCAAAGCATCTATACAAACATTTCCTTCAGAAGATCAGCAAACCCATGAAATTAGCATAACTGAAGAAGTCTAAGATGCAACTACTGTGTTTGTCCAACAATACGGCCTCCACCAATAGGAAGGCCCAGCATGATTTCTAGGCATGAGGTGAAATTAAGCCCCACCCCCAAAATTTAGGCCTATTCAAACCATGCTTTTCCCTGCCATTTCTCACATCGTTTGTTAGAACTACATGAGGTGAAGAGAAATGGGCGGGGGAAGAGTGGGGAGGGTGGGGAGAAAACTTTCCTTTAGGAGCGCCCTGCAGGTAGCCTAGGCTAGCATACCCCAATAGCCAATAGAAGCTCCCTGAAGGCAGAGTCCCCAGCTGCTTCAGTGCGTGGCATGGCTACCCGTGTCTCCTTGCCTTTAGTGCAGTCTCTTTCGGGCAATGGAAGCTCCCCAAATGCAGTCACCAGCTACTTCAATCGGCCAGTAGAAGTGGCCTCGCAGTGAGGGAAGTGTGTGTGTGCCACGCCTCACCCTGAAGCGGCTGGGGACTCTGCCTTCAAGGGAGCTTCAATCCACCGGTAGAAGCGGCCTCGGGCGAGTGCACACACACACTCCCCTCTCCACGAGGCTGCTTCTATCAGCAGACGAAAGCTCCCTCGAAGGCAGAGTCCCCAGCCACTTCAGGGCAAGGCATGGCTGCCCATGTCCCCTCTCCTTTAGACAGTCTCTTTCGGGCAATGGAAACTCCCCAAATGCAGTCACCAGCCACTTTGATCAGCTGGTAGAAGCAGCCTCGGGGCAAGCACGCACACACACACACACACACACACACACACACACACACACACACACTCCCTTCCATCAGCTGCACAGCAGACAATTCTATTGTTCTTCCCTGCAAGAATAGTTAGGTCATTTGGCCTTCATCAAGAGCAACTCTCTCTCCCATTCCCAGCCCAGCCTTACTTAGCAATGGATGGAGACTCTCCTTGTTTGCTTCTTCCTGACAAGGAACACACACTACTGCATCATTTTTGATTACTGACTGACAAAGAGATTAAACCAGATTTTTGGTGTGAAACTTGACAAAGTTGAAACTTGCCTTCTAGCTTTTCAATCAAATTCCAATCCACTAAAAGGATCTCCCATCAACTTGCAATCTAGTTGCATCTTATTCCTATCCTCTCTTCCCTTGTCAAATTCAAAACAGGTAGTCTTTGTTTAATAGCAACCTATTTTAGTGACTAAGCACTAAGTCTCTTTGTGGCCAATCCTCAGAGTTAAAATTTTTGCAGACGTTTGTAAAGCAAAGGAAAACTGAAGTAAGATTGTAATCACAATCACGATTTCATTTAGAAATCTCTTTGCTGAACTACAAGTTACATAGTTGATAAACAAAGATTACCTATTTGCAGATATTGGGGCAAATTGTCAAAGACTGAGAGTCTGTTTTATTAGATGAAGACCTGCCAGGAAAAAGAAATTACACAGACTGGCTAGAATTCTATCCACGTTTCATTTTAATAGAAGCGAAGTGCAGTATTTGCAGTCTTGCATATTGTAATATAGCCTTTAATTACCATGTTTCTCCAACAATACACCCCCCCAATAGGAAGACCCAGCATGTTTTCTAGGCATAAAATGAAATTAAGCCCCTCCCCCCAAATTTAGGCCTAGTTTAAAACATGCAAATTTGGGGGGAAGGAGGGGGGGAACTTGCCATTAGGAGTCCCCCATGGGCAGCTACGCCTCACCATCATCCACTCCTAACAGCCAATCATGGTGGAGCACGGACGGCTCCCTTACCCTTCCCTTACCTGGGTCAGGAGGCGGGCGGTGTCGGCGTGGATGTCCGACAGTGTTTCAGCCACTTCTCAGGCCTCCGTAGCTTCCACGGTTCCCACCTGTGCTGGCACCTCTCTCGCCAGCGCCGTCTCCATCACCAGCGTCTGAGTCACTCCTGTTTTTCCCCCGTCCCCGTAACAACAGGAAAAATAACATTTTGAGGTACTTAGGAGCACCGCGTGCTGCATTTTGGTTTAATCACAAGTGGATGGGTGGGCATGAGAAAAGCCAAGCGAGCATCTCTGCTGCTGCTATGCTTGGTGCTCCAGCCTTGGGCTCTGCAAGTTTGCCAAAGTCCCAGTGCGCAGCCTGTTCCTGCATTCCAAGCACCATCTCCAATAACAGCGGCAGTAGCAGTGGGAACCATGGAAGCATTTCAGCTGCTTCTCAGGTGGGGGAGCCACCTCTGTAACTTCCACGGTTCCCGCTGCTGCTGCCGCTGTTATTGGAGACAGCATTGGCGAGAGAGGGACAGCTGCAGCTCAGCCTGGGCACTTGGAATGCAAGAACACGCTGCGCACCAGGACTTTTGCAAATTTGCAGAGCCCGAGGCTGGAGGACCAAGGGTAGCAGCAGCAGAGATGCTCGCTCGGCTCTTTTCATGCCCACCCAGCCGCTCGGCATTAAACCAAAATTCAGTGCACGGAGCTCCCAGATACCTCAAAATGTTTTTTTTCCTGTTGTTACGGGGATGGGGGAAAAGTGGGAGCGACTCAGATGCTGTTGTTGGAGATGACTCTGGTGCACGGGGGGGAGGGAGGGTTTAAGTCACCCCCGAAAAGATGTCCTAGTCATTTTTTCGGGGCTCAAAAAAAATAAAATAAGCCCAGCCTTCTTTTGTGAGAAACACGGTATTATTACTTTAGCAAAATAAAGCAAGAAATAGTTATGATTACATTATTAATGAAAGTGTATGGCAGTTCTAAAATAGAAATAAAAAACTTGTCTTTTAACAAACTGGCAACTTAACTAACCATAAAGACTACTACAAAAGGGGGAAAAACACTCCATAAGATTTCGTCTAATAAGTTCAGAGTATGTGGCTTTTTGGACTGCATACTAGCAAAAAAAATTAAAGTGGGGACTTAAGCAGCAGGGATATCATGCGTCATTTCCTTTTGTCTTCAGTTTTTCATATTTATCTTCTTTTTTCTGTTTTTTTTTTGGGGGGGGTGGGAAAAACCTTTCCAGCCAGGTGCCTTTCAGGAACAAAATATAACTCTTTCCAAACTAGCCCAATTCTTAAGAATTTTTGCTGGATAAATATAAGTGCCAGGGTCCCAAATTGGATAGATCCAATGCAAGACAAATCTGTTTAAACTATAAATGGAAATGCCTCTCCAAATTCAAGATCATTTAGGCCCCATCACATTAGACCAGGTTTTGATCAAAAAGGGGAACACTTTCTTGTCCCAAATTATTATATTCCCCACTTGCCCAAATTGTAAATAGATTGAAAATGAAGCTTTCTTATTATGCAATATTTTTATAATGGCAAAAACTAACAAATAATGCTACTCAAGTTACAATGGAGGACAACATAGAGAGGAGAGGAAAGGAGAAGGAGCAGAAGAGTGTAGTACTGGCTCAAATTCTTTAGTTCATCACAATATTGAAGATACCTTTCTTCTAGTAAATTGTACCAATAAATACAAAGTTACTAACTGACAGATACATTTCTGCCCATTCATTAACTGCTATCAGCAGAAGTATCATAGTGTAAATCACAATCTCAATCCAGAGTTCTCCAACTCAGAACATACATCTTTCAAACGATTGCTCAGAGCTGCTTACAGAGTGAATTAAACTACATATCCTCCCTTTAACTAGTCCTCCAGGGCCACACACATTTTCTTGGTTAATCTTTGATTATACTGAACATGGTCTTGCTGGGACATTCTCCCCCTAAGCCCCAATATATTTAATTTCTTAATAGTTAATAAAAAATGGAAATTCCAGAATATTTCTTACAGAAAATTCTCGAATTTTCCCCATCTTCTGAAATAAAATGTTTAGCTTTCAAATAGCAGCAGTATTAGGACAATGTTCTTATAAAAATAACAGGAAAAGTAAGTAGGAAGATAGCAGTCTAGAAAACAAAGCACCAGAGTTTAACATTCTCTTTATTTGATGGATTATTTTACATCCCACAAGATCTCACTGAGAATAAAGTATTCTAAGAGACTGGTTCACCTTTTGAGGTGGGCTATGCTCACTGTGGTGGACATTTTGTCAATAGGCCAAGTTTTAATGGCAGCCACTGTGGGCTAAACCTACTACATGTACTAACAAATTCCCCCCAAATTCTTCCAAAAGTTAAGTACATAAATGGTTTTCCAGTCCATGAACTAGAAAACTGTTCTGTGCTGTATGATATAATATTCCTCCTAGAATGAACAGGTGCCTCGCTGGGAAGTTTGACTTGATTTCATTCTATGAAAGCATAGGTTGCTTCAATTACCATACAAGTAAGTAAATGATGCACCACCTATGAACCTACCTGGCTCAGTATAGTCTAGCCCCAGTAATCTATCCCTAGTAACCTCTTGATTGGATTATGGACTCGGCATAAGTCTGGAGATAGGCTCAAGATTCAGATGGATCTTGACAGACTAGAACACTGAGCCATATCTAACAAAATGAAATTCAATGTAGAGAAAAGTAAAGTCCTACACTTAGGTAAGAAAAACCAAAAGTACACATATAGACTGGGTGGAACCAGGCTCAATAGAAGTAAATGTGTGAGGGATCTTGGAGTCTTGGTGGACAACCAGCTAAATATGAGCCAGCAGTGTGCAGCAACAGCCAAAAAAGCTAATGCAACCCTAAATTGATCCAATCAAGATCAAGTGAGGTACTAATACCACTCTATAAAGCCTTAGTAAGACCACACCTAGAGTACTACATCCAGTTTTGGTCACCACATTATAAAAAAAGATGTTGAGACTCTAGAAAAAGTACTGAGAAGAGCAACCAGGATGATTAGGGGATTGGAGACTAAGGCATATGAAGAACGGTTACAGGTTTGGCTAGTCTAGTAAAGAGAAGGCCCAGAGGAGACATGATAGTGTCTCTCCTCCTTTTAATGTCCTGAAATTCATACTTATGGTGAAATGAAACATCTGCTTATGATTTTTTTTCTAGAAACAGTAAAGAGAAGGCTCTATAATATAATGACAAAAAGGCTGCATTTTCCCACAGTTCTATTAGGGATCTCTGTGATTAACTAAATATAATTTTGCTTTCCTTTAGAAGATAAACACTTTGAATTCATTGGGAAGGGTGTGGACAGTGCATCATTCTCCAGAGAGTATTTAATAAAACATTTTCATTATGTGAATTCAAATTTTATTGATATGTTTTTTTCAGATGCACCCTGGATGTTTTGTCATTAAGGAAGTATTGAGAACATTGTCTTGGGAAGAATATCATTATCAGTCGCATGGGACAACTTTTAACAGGAAACAATCTAGGTTAGAAGAAGCTGACAACCAGAGTCTTTGTGAAGTTTGAATCTCCTTGTTTTAATTTATTTTAAATTTATAGCTGTGGTTTTCCTGACCAAACAAACAAAAATTCAACACCCTGAGGACATCAGAGAACATTTAGCATTTTAACAAAATATTTATTCAGATTTCATAGTTAGATATGAGGTAGACATTTATTAATATCATTGGGAAAAGATTTTCTGTGAGACATCTTAAAATAACAGGAGAGAAATTTACTCCTGCCATATGTTTTCAGAGTATAAAGAAGATGTAGAAATGTTTCATGATTTCTTACCTCATTCACTATGCTTAACTTGCAGTATTAGTGTTTTATAGTTTCATATGACAGGAAACTGGACATTACAACTCAGGTATGGATCTCGTAGTAGGTAATACATTTCTCCAAGAGGTAGTCTATCTCAGAAAGTTAAAGAGTAATATGAGTAAATGCTCACTGATTTATGTGGATGTGAAGAAAGCAGGATGCTAAAAATAATTAATGACTCAGAAATCCACATCTCTTTCTGACAATGCTTAATTCATATATGTTATTACCTGGGAATGTTTTTTTCAATTTGCCTTAATTATTAGAATGATTTGGTATAAATTAAGCATTTAATAAAATAAGTAACTTATAAAGAAGTTGTAGCAAGGACTAAAGTTTTATTTTCTTGTCCAATTCCATTCAAAGTAGCATATATCTTAAGGACAAGGAACATGGCTTGAAATAAAACAATATGAGTGTTTAATCAGACTTAGTCTCATATTTTA
Source organism: Pseudonaja textilis (assembly GCF_049901715.1). Taxonomy (NCBI): domain Eukaryota; kingdom Metazoa; phylum Chordata; class Lepidosauria; order Squamata; family Elapidae; genus Pseudonaja; species Pseudonaja textilis. Next base: position 43,421,651 of record NC_141990.1, read on the forward strand.
ATTATGGACTGTTTCTGCTTTTCAATATCAATTTTCTTATTTTTCTTTGTGCTTATGGTCTTTCTCCTCAGCCACTTAAAGCGATCCATTTGGACATCATCAGGAGGCTGGATTCAGATATAATGGCATAGTATTAAAAGAGCCAGAGCTAACATTCAACAGTCACACTTCCCTTTCCCAAAACTTTGCTTTTCCCAAACGTGAGAAAGTATAGTACATTGTACACAGAATTGCACTGGCCTGCCCTTGATGATCATTCAGAAGTCACAGCTGGTGCAAAATGCATTTGTGCAGACAATAATAGGCGTGCCTCAGTATGTCGATGAGGAGCACAGTGGCTCATGTGGTTAGGATGCTGGGTTGACAAGCAGCAAGCCTGCGTTCGAGACCTGAGTACTCTCTGGGATGGGGTGAACTCCCATCATTTGCTCCAGTTCCTGCTGGGGACATGAAAGCAGTCCCAACTGGGTGTCCCCTGGGCAACAGTAATGTTGCCAATGAATCCTTTCAACCCAGAAGTACCTAGTGTTTCCAACATGAATGCAGTGTGATGCAATGCAAGTAACATGACTGACTCCTAAAATATAGTAGTTTTTAGGGGCTTCCAGATACAAATCAAAGTGCCGCTTAGGAACTATATCTGAAAGAAAGTTTATCTCCAGCAATTTTTGCTTATGCTATATGATTGCAGAGTGGGAATACTCTGGGTCCCATTTATCAAACAATGTCACCTGAGAGGATCCAGGAACTGGTGTTTTCTATCACTTTATCTGCCATCTGGAACAATGTCCTCCCCCCTGAAATCCATATGGCTTTTACTCTGGTTGGGTTTAAAAGGTCTCTGTCCCACAGACATTGAGTCAAGAAGGATGGTGAGCCTTTTCTAGGATTATGTTGGTTTACTGAAACATTTCCTCTTCTGGAATACATTGTTCTTTTGTTTGTATATTTGTTCTGATTGTTTTTAATGTTATATGCCCAGAATTTTTACAGATTTGAGTAAACATCTAAATGTTAATAAATAATAGCAAATCTCCAGTCCTGTTTTATCCTTGCTTGGTTTCACTGAACATAATTTAAACAAACTACATTTTACTAGGAAATGGGAACCGTGTTTTGGAAATTGGAGAAGGAATTTAGGCAGAAATAAAGAAGAGCAATGTGAAAGTGTGCTCGCACAAAGCTTTTCATGACCCATTCCCTAGCAGGAATCCAAGCTTTTTGATTATATCTAAACTTGTTTACAGTGGAAGGATGTGATGAGCATGGCCATGTAACTCACCACAATCAGCACACATCTAAAGGGCAATATGGCCAAAGAAGGAAAGAGAAGGGCCTTCAAAATACAGTGTAAAAATAAACATGCATGTCAGTTCATCAAGGACGATGAAGCATGGAGGACACTTCTGAACATTGGTGCCACAGACATGAGTTCTCTGTGAGGTAAATAATATGGGACAAAATGGTCTCTTAAACGGCCAGGTCTCAAACACTTTAGCATTTTTCTGCTGATTATGATGAACTCTCCAATCGCAGGCTTGCTAAAGGCATTTCAATTCTCCTCATATTTTCCTAGAATGTTAAACATCAACACCCACAGGTAATCCGTTGTTAAATGTTTCAGCCTTACCCTCAGAACAAATGTTGCTTCCATCAGGGGCAATGACAGAAATCCTTTATAATGATCCCTTTGCAGGACAGTTTAATGCAGGGGGGGTGTCTTTAATTCTCAGTGCCGATCATACTTTTCAGAAGCTGGCCTGCTGCAGTATCCTGTTTATACAATGTCCTCCTTTTAATCATTTCAGCAGTGCACTCAATTTATTTTCACATCATTCTTTGCCATGAAATGTACCATTTATAAACATCTTTAAACTACAGTTGCCCTTTCCAAGGTCAGATAGGGCAAGCGGCCCATCAGCCGCACCTCCAACTATAAAGTAGCTTGATGTGTCATCTGACTTAAACCAATAAATAATAAAGATGGATGAAAGCAGCTCTTAAGGGAACCTTCACAATATGTTACATTTGCACAGTTGCCTTAATGATCAGCCATTAAGAAGAGAAACAAAGACAATTTATTTTTAGCATGCATTCAGCTGCACTTGGTATCTGCCAAATATTAACTTTCTCTTGTCTTTCCCAATATCTGCAGGGTAGCTCTAGCTGTTGAAACCATTGGCTTCTTTATAGATTTGCTTTGCAATTTGCCCATGGATATGCTTAGTTTACTGTCCTATTTAAAAACTTTAAAAAAAATTTTTTTACTCCAAATGGGCCACTGGTCCATGGATTTGAAATAAGAAATGTAGAATATTTTTGATGGAAAAGAAGTGTATTTAGCATTATGTGCAATTGTCCAATTCTTTATTTTCCTGGGTTAAGTTTGAATGATATAACTTTAAACTGCAAATAGTGCCATTTTGGCACTATAAGAACTAATTTCAGTAATTCAGCCACACTGTCACTGTATGATGTTTGATTTCTTTTCAAATATATATTGTGAATCTGATGGAAACTTCCTTCAACTTTTTAAAATTACAGTGAAAATGAAAGGAATATGTTTTCTACAATAAAAAATAAAATCAAAAACATTGTGTATCTAATTATTACTGTTGTTATAACTGTTTGAATAATAGTACCATACTGATATGCTAGTTATAAGCACCTTCCAAAGAGTGCAAATGTATATATACTCTAGGGATGGAAAAGAAATTCAATCAGAGATATTTCATTTCTGACTTAGCTAATGTTACACTTTCAAACTCATGTGTGAAAATGCAATTATCGAAAATGTTGTTTTTCTTTATGCTACAAACTTTTTCAAAGCTTACAATGCAATTATCCAGTTTAAAAAGTTATGCAAAATCTTTTATCATTTCTTAGGGGACATGAGGTGAAAGAATGCAGGTAAGATTGAATGTTTGTAACTATATAAAGGTAAGTGTTTCATGTCTGACTCTAGGGAGCGGTGCTCATCTCCGTTTCTTAGCTGAGGGAGACAGCATTGTTTGAAGACAATTTCCTATACACTGTGGGGCATGGAATGCTGTTACCTTCCCCACCAAAATGGTACCTATTTATCTACTTGCATTTTCATATTTTCGAACTGTTAGGTTGGCAGGAGCTGGTACAAGTAATGGAAACTCACCCATGGGGCTCATGTCTCAAACTCAAACTGACAAACTCAGTGTCTTTAACCACTGAACCATCACACCTCCCCTCTAAATATGTAAATGTGCTTTTTATAGGGGGGAATTTGATTGCAAAAAATGTTACTTAGGAAAATCTGTACACCAAAAATCTTATGCATGAACTACATCTATGTGCGTGAATTTTTTGATGAGAGGAAAACATGTTAAAAATACTCACATAATGTGGAATCAGGACAAAACAAATATAAGAAAATGGAAAAATATTTTGAAACTTCTAAATCACTACAATCGCAGAAAAACACTGGTGCATAGGTATGCATAGCAATAAACACAATGGTACTCTAAGCAAATCACCAGTATATTAAATACAGTGAAAGCAATTAATACAAGAACAAGTGACATATTTGTCCATACCTTCATATGAGCTGTAACAAACATACCAGTTACAAGTTCCATTTCTGATTTGCAATTTGTTCTTTATTATAATAGTAATTACTTTTTCATGTGCCAGCTCTACTTGTGTTATTTACATGGAGACACAGTGCTCACCATGCTTATCAATATTCTGTGCTGTACTTCTCTCCTCTGCTGATACTTCTGAGTTTTTCTCAGTTTCCTGGTATAAAAATAGGTATTCATGTCTACCCTGTGACAGTCTTAACTGTCTACATACAGACAAAGTAAGTTAATGGATGTGCTGCTTGTTGCTACAACAGTCCCTAATTTTACACTGACAAAACTTTTTTTCATATTGTTATGTTTACATTTGGCATTTCCTTTCATTCTCCAAGGTGAAAGGTCAAATGCTCCATAATACATTTTTGTGGTCTGTCAGTATTATGAAGTCTTTCATTTCTATGGGTAAGGAATAGAGAGATAGAAAGAGTTTGTTTTTGTCTTTCTCAAGCTGATTATACAAACGTTCAGTTGGCTGAAGATGCCAAAGTCTGATCTTCACAGCTCTGTATAATACAATGAGCTTTTGTATGAGTGTGTGCACTAAAATTTCTCAGCTGGATTGTCCAAATGGTGATGGCCTTTGTTGGATGAGACTGAACATTTGTTTAAAATTAACAGGATGTTGGTAAATGAATCAACAAGAATACACTGGTATAAATATTGTTTTTCTAGAAGATGTCTGCTTAGGGGCTTTTTATCACCAAAGATCATTCTAATGAAGGACAATAACAAAAACTACATTTTAAAATGAAATACTGATATGTCCCACATGTAGTTTATTCAATATTTATATATATGTAAAGAACAAATCATACTTCTGCACATATAATTAAGGTGGATAATGCAAGAATGACTGATGAACAAGTCAACTGGATGGGTAGTAAGCCTTAAAGAGTAATGTCTGCAAGCAAGTGAGAAATAAAGAAGCAAATAGAATTACTGGTGTTGAAAGATTATGACCCTCAGGATTAGCTACCTAATCTCCATATTCTCCAGTTTTACATGGTTTCATTTCATTTCCTGGGATTCGTGTGGGAGTTGATCTGCCTAAAAAGAATGCATCTTAGTACCAAGAAATTTTAGTCTGTAAATACTTATCAAGTTTTCTATCAATCAATTGAAGCAGTTCTTGAGTCTGCTATTCCCTGATTACTATGAAGTTATTATGCTGCTAATTTTCTCTTGACTATTTTCCCCCATCTGTCACTTGCATAGGCAGAACCAATGACATGTATTAAAACTTACTACTTATAGAATGTCATTCAACATTACTATTTAATAAAATTGACAAACAGAAAGCCTAATTCACCAAAGACTAAAGTGTGTAGACTTGTTAAACCAGCAGCAAAAGGAGCCTAATGTTGAAAGTACAAATTATTAAGGTTATTTTCCAAAGAGTTTATCCAGCAAAAAATCTGGACAAATATTCCAGGAAGAGGTGAATTCCTTAAACTGGTTATGCCAAATATTATGTAATATAGAAAATTGGAAGCATTTTCAGCACATAAAAATGTAAATGTTCTTCAAAAGTTATAAACACATGGGCCTTTATTTTTCTAAGGGCATTGCACAGAATGCCCCATATAAATGCTTCAAGTTATATTGAAAAAAAGTGAATCTATCTGGTTGACTGTATTGGAGCTAGCAGCAGAGCCCTGTGTGAAGTGAACACTGCTGCTGCCGTTATCACCACTGATAATGATTATATTCTGATGTGATATTTCTTTAAACAGTGTCATAGTTACCTCAAGAAATCTTTCAAAAGTGGGATGCTGACTTTAGTCTTAGCTAAAGTCATTAGCCAAGTTGATCCTCTGAATCACACATTGAGTGATGTGTATATTTTAAAATGGTCCATTGAGACATTTAAAATTGGAATCCTTCACCAAGATAAGAGTTTTCTAGACAAGTTCTGATAAAATGTTATCAAACTGAAGAGTGGAGGATCTAAAAAAGAGGAAAGAAATAATGAAGAAGCATGTCAAGTATATGCATGGACCAGGCAATTTAGTCTCTATAGGCCTGATATCTCATTTGTTGTAAATTAATAAAAGGAGGTTCTAGGAATTAGTTCCATATATATACTAAATTGAAACATATTTAGATTTTATCATAAAATATGTTTATATTAAAGATATCAAACATTTGCAAATTCAAACTGAATACCAAAAATGTGTAAACAAGTACAGTAAAATCTGATTTACTACATATAAATAGAAGTAATATTTTTTAGAACTTTAATGTTTATAGTAGAGAAAATGAATGCATGTGTGTCTAATCTGCCATGATGAAAATACCAACACTTTGTACTAGACAAATGATGTAATTGCCCTTGCCTTATGCATTGTGTTAATATTGAAAATAATCCCCTGGAGAGAGAGAGAAATGGATGGATGACCAAAATAAATAACCATATGAATTGTGTTTGTTCCTTCATAAGTGTGTGTGTGTGTGTGTGTGTATGCCATGGATTGCAATGGATCCTTTTGAAAGACTCTTTAATTGTTTGAATGAATTTTATAAGCTAGTCTATGGTCTAGATATAAATACAGAAATTTCACTTAGATGTCTAAACTCTTTTTAAAGCTCTTCTAATGCTGAAGAATCCACTGCAATTTTAGGTAAGTAGTTCCACTGTTGAAGTAATCATATAATCAAAAATCCGTGATTTCTCCTAACATTTGAGTTAAATTTACTTCCTGTAATAAAAGCCTGATCCAATTTTTCCTTGAAAGGCAAAAGAAAGAAAAAAAACCTCTGATCTCTTCCATGTGGCAACTCTCAAGATATGGATGGATGGATGGTTAGAATGGATTTAACCAAGTGTCCAACTTTACTTTTCTATTTTAAAATAAACGTATTTCAACTTTTCTTCAGAAAACTAATGTTATCTCTTCTTAATTTTTCTCCTTTCAATCTCCTTTGGCATCTTTGAGGTGGAGCCAACTGGGAATTATCAATTTTTAATCTGTAACATTTAGATAACATACCCATGTCATTTTATGTGGCTTGTAGTAGCTCAACTTACCCTGATCAATGTGTGTGAGAGAGTATGTGGAGAGGAGAGCAAGTATTATCAGATTTTAGATCAAACCATTTCCACATTGATGGGTGCAGGGGCCCTCACTGTCGAAAGGGGCACTGAATTCTCTGAAGTGTCTTTCACACTATAATGCAAATAAGATCTATTTTCTCTGTCCCTCTTGGAGGAGAATCAGTCAAGCAGGGTTTTATCCTTACCATAGTCAATACTGAATGTGGCTACGACGTCAACCCAGAAGACATTTTGAAAAAGCATAAAATCTTGTGAAACATTGTTACTCATTTGCGTGCAGATGTGGTTTGCTAATGTAAATATTTAGGGAAGTGTTTCTCAGCCTTGGCAACTTTAAAATCTATGGTGTCAGCTGTCTCCTTATGCTTGCTCTGCTTCGATGTTATGCGGTGACAGACTGCTATGAACTGTGGAGAGGGGGTACGAGGAGGGGGATGCTTGGATAATTGAAAGTTGAGTCTGTACCTCCTTAAGACACTGTCCCAAGGTCACCCAGCTGGAAGAAGGAGGGACCCGCATACCAAGCTGTTCTTGGGCTGAGAGTTATGAAAATATCTTGTATGGACTTGATTGGTTACAGTAGGGTGGGCAGCGAGGGACAGTTGGCGGGAGAGTAGATCTTAGGGATTTTGTTGCACAATTCTCAGTTCTGGCTATGCTATACTGCAAAATACTTGATTTCTAATAAAACTATGTATTTCTCAACAAATGGAGCCAATTATCATTTCTATTTAGAGATTTAGGCAGTGGTGGTATTCAGCCGGTGGTGTGGGTTGCCGAACAGGTAGTAAGTTCTGGCTGTCCACCCCCCCACTCCACCTGGTCACCCTCCCACTCGATGCTTGCTCATGGTGCCCGCCTTCCTGACATTCACCTAAGGCATTTCTTTCTTTTATTCCCTCCTGACAATCAACTGTAGATAAGATCAGCTGTGCCAGGATTTCCCTGCGTGCCGTTCCCATGCTCTGTTCCTTTTCTTCCAGAGCCCCAGAGGAGCCTTAGGGGAGCAAAAACACACACCCCTAGGCTTCTCTGAGGCTAGGAAGCTCCCAAAATGGAGCTTGGAGGGGTGCTGTGTGCCCCTCCCATGCTCTGTTTCTTTTCTTCCAGAGCCCGAGAGGAGCTTTAGGAGAGCAAAAACACCCCCGAGGCTCCTCTGTGTCTAGGAAGCTCCCCAAAATGGGTGGGGGCTGTAAAAAAAACATGCCCACCCAGTCACGTGGCCACACCCACCAAACCACAGCCACAGAACCAGTAGTAAAAGATTTTGAATCCCACCACTGGGTTTAGGTTGTGGCTAGTCTGACATATGGCCTTCAACTCCCAGAATTCCCCAGCTGGCTCACCTTATTGCCCAACATGGAATATTTAGGTTGCCAGGATTCATATTGCTCGTCATGTGATTCTACCAAAATCAAGCTCCATTTCATTTTTTTTTAATCATTGCTAATCACATCAGTATATTTAAGTGATTTTAAAACACTTCAAAATATTTTTTAAAATCAGTTCGGAAAACAGTTTTGGTCTGTGGCCTGACATATCAGTTATGGAGTCCTTTGTGCTTTCTGGGTTTAATTGTTTTGTTGCAGACATTTCATTACAAAATTAGATAACATTATCAGAGCTAGTAGGGTGTGGGGTTTGCTCTTATTTTTATATACTAGTAACTTGCCCTGTCAGTGCTGGTGGGAGTGGTTTTGGTGGTGAGAATTGTTTATAAAATATTAATGACTATTGTGAAGGGTGAAAAAAAATATATGCATTTAATATGGGGTGGAAAATAGGGATCTACATTCACTGATAAGGGTTTATTTTTATAAACTGAGTGTTATGTATATCAGAGTGAATTATTGGACAATTACTAATATGATACTTATATGAATTTAATATTTTTGTTTGTTTCTATTCTTCCTATTATTAATTGGCAACTATTGAACAATTAGCCAATGGAACAGCTTGCTGAAGTTGTGGGTGCTCCATCACTGGAGATTTTTAAGAAAAGATTGGATAACCATTGGGTTGGGATGGAATATGGACATCATGTCTGGGCAGCAGCTTGAAGTAGAAGACCTCCAAGGTCCCAATGAGCTTTATGGTTGTAGGAGTCTATTATAACATTTTTATAATGCAACACCAATTGTGGAATTCCAACACTAATAGTTTATTAATAGTCTTTTATTACTAATAATGAAATATTTAATATTAATACTCATTAATATTTCTATTAAATTGATCAGAATTAAAACAAACAAATTATTTCATACAGTTGTTTTTTTCCAGTATGCATCCATTACACACAATACAAATAAATCAAAAGAACGGAATGTTACAACAGACTAAGGATGCCTGAATTCTAATAGTAAAATAGTGATAGCAAGGAACTAATGGGCAAACATATTACCGTTTCACTAAATGGGAGGCTAATTAGGAAAAGTCTGCCTATTGAATTAGCATACTTGGGAAGTCTATAAAATAGACTGGTGTATCAGTATCTGGTGTAATGAATAAGAACAAAATATATAATTTAGATGAAAGAGGATATAAAAAGGTGGATGAAAATAGTTTAAAGTTTTCAGGGAAGAATTAGTGTTGGTTAATTAATTGGTTCTTTCAGTGGGCCTGAGAACATAACTGGTGTGAGTTTATTTGTTGATGCCATGGGGCAGAAGATGGGGTTTTATATTGTGAATTTTTAATGTTGCAAGCTTCCCAGAGTCAGTGTGTGAGAGTTGGGTGACCATATAAATTTGTTTATTAAATAAATAAATAATAAAAATGAAGTGAAAATGAAGTTTTTATCAAGACTGATGTCTGCTCTGGCACCAATGTTTAAGATGACTCAAAAAATTCAGTTTAAAATTTTGAAATACATCAGTGACTTAATGGTTAAATTTTTACATGATGCCCAGCATCTCCTGGTTAAAGTTATATCACTTTCATAGTGATGATGTTTTAAACTTTTTAATTTTAAATGTTACAAGAGCACTGTCCCAAAGGTGCTTTCAAGAGGCAACTGGACTTTATTTTTTTTTCTTTTGAAGATGCTTCACTTCTCATTCAAGAAGCTTCTTCAGCTCTGACTGGATGGTGGGGAATGGAAGGGTTTATATTCCTTGCAGACAGCTGGTCATTTGCATCCTTTTAGAGATTCATTGAGGCCCCTTGAAGGTTTATCTGTGTCTTCAGGGTCACCTGGGTAGTGCAAATGGGTGTGGAGCCTTGGGACAATCATGATTTGGATGGCTGAGAATCTCCATAGACTGTTACCAGCGGACTTATTTGCTAACTTCAGTCATGTATTGGAATGGAAACAACACTTACTTGTTACCATTGTTGGCTCAACTTGAGAGTTCCAATTTAGTTCCCGTACAATCCTGGCAAACTTTGGGTTCCACATTTGGTTATGTTTCCAGTACTAAAGCCAACTGGGCAAAAAAAAAATTAAGTTTGGTTTTCCCCTCTTGAGAAATGAACATTTTAAAATGGCAACACAATTTTTTTTTGAAAATGTGTTTATAATAGGTTCATTACAAAAACGTTAAGTATTTTTTTTTATTTTAAACCTTTGAGGTTCTGCCAGAGAATTACAAGGTTGAACAGCAAAATATGCAATTAAAACCCTTGCTATGTACATCATTAAGTCCCAATGGCTTTGTGGCTTCTAAAACCCTAGAGGCATTGAGTGTCCTAGAAAAAGGCTTCTATTAAGTTTGACTGACAGTGTATTGCAATTTTTAAAAAAGATCAAAAAAACATTTGGAGAATATATAAGAAATTTGGAATAAATAATTGGAACATCTTATATCCTATATAGCCCAATGAATGACTTCAGAATTTAGAGATGTTTTAATCCTAAAAACATATTTAGTTCAGGAAAAAAAAATCTCTAGGTTCTTTTGAACCTCTGAAAGAATGTTTTTAAAAGATTGTCTTTGACTGTTTCTGTGCTAGAAATCAATATATTTGAATCAGCTTTGGTAAATATGTTAGGGAAGTGTCCACTTGCAGTTTCTTATTTGTTAGACACTTTTAGTATGATAAACATTTTCTTGGAAGACCAAAGATATTACCTTCAGAGGTGGTATTCAGCAGGTTCTGACCAGTTCTGGAGAACTAGTAGCATAAATCTTGAGTAGTTTGGAGAACTGGACTGCCCCCGACCCCATCTATTCTCTGCCTCCCGAGTCCCAGCTGATCAGCTGGGTCTTCTTTGGTTGCCCTGCACAGGAGAACAGAGCTGGAAAGCAGGTTAGTGGGGTGGGGATGGAATGGGGATTTTGCAGTAACCTTTCCCTGCCATGCCCACCACGCCATGCCCACAGAACTGGTAGTAAAAAAAAATTGAATCCCATCACTGACTACATTAACATAAAACTATATTTTCCAAAGTTGGAATCTTTCAATTTATGAAAAAAACTGTGGGGGAGAGGGAAGTTTAAATATATGCATGTTGATTTAAAGATGCAGATGTAATTTTAAAAATTATCATGTTATTTAAACTGAAATATATTTCTCAATAGTAGAACATGTAGCAATAAGGTTAGAAGGAACATTGGGGGTCTTCTAGTCGAACACCCTGCTCAAGCAGGACATCCTGTACTATTCCGAACAAACAGCTCTCCAGTCTGTTCCCGAAAACCTCCAGTGATGGAGCACCCACAAAATAGATCAGCCCACTTTTCTCTCTGACAGCCACTCAAGTTCTAGAAGACTGTTATCAGATCAACCCTAGTTCTTCTCTTTATTATACTAGATATACCGAGTTCACTCAATTGTTCATATGGAACACTTGGTTTAACCTCCAGACCTCTTATCATCTTTGTTGCTCCTTCTCTTAACTCTTTCTAGGTTCTCAACATCTTTTTTGTATCATGGTGACCAGAATTGGATGCAGTATTCCAAATGTAATCTCACCATTGTAATATAAAACAATACTGTTTCTTCATGTGATCTTGGAAGTATTCCTCTATTGTTGCAGCCTAAAACTGCAGTGGTTTTTGGCAATTGTAACACACTGCTGGCTCATAACTAAGTTATGCTCTACTAAAACACCTAGATCCCTGTCATAGTACTGTTGACACAGGTTTTGGTTTTTCTTGCCTATGTGTAGAACCTTACTTTTCTCACCACTTAATTGCATTTTGTGGAATAGGGTCCAATGTTCAAATCTGTCAAGATTCTTCTGAATCTTAAATCTATATTCTAAAGTGTTAGCTATTCCTCCAAGTTGGTGTATCTGAAACGTTTATGTGCTTCCTTTTTCCCCCCTCATTTAAATATATATGAAGAATTGAAGAGTCCTGGGCCTAAGACAGAATCTTCAATATTTTCTTCTATATAGATTCCATTAAGAACTAGATGCTGATGTGGTTGGCCAGCCACTTGTGAATTCATCTGGTAATGGTGCTATCCATCCCACATTGTTAACCACTAAACAAAAACTTTCAAAGCTCCTAGAACACAGGGGAACTACCACAGCACTGGAAAAGAGATGATGTGGCTCCAATCTACAAAATGGGGAAAAATTGATCTGGGAAACTGCAGACTAATCAGCCAGATATCAATACCTGTGAAAATCCTGAAAAGGGTAATTAAGGTAATTAAGTGAGCACCTAGAAACAAGCAAGACCATTACTAGAAGCCTGATGCTTTGTCAAAACACAATCATTCCAGACAAACCTTATTGCACTCTTTACAAAGTGACTAAATTAGTGGATAACAGAAATGTAGTGGACATAGTTTATGTAGACTTCAGTAAGCTTACCACAGTCTACTCCTTGGTAAAATAGAAGAGTGTGGGATAGGCATTTTTATTTACTAGATTTTCCCTTCTTCAAAGTCTTTATTATGGGATTGTCTGAACAAATAACAGTACCTATCTGGAAAAATCCCATGCAGGGTTAGACCTTGTTAATACTTAGATGGGAGAGCACCAGGAAATCCTAGGGCTGTGTGAGAAAATGAGTAATTAAAAACATCCCGGAACAAGGTCATGGGAAACCACCTTCATATTGCTATTAAAAAATAATAATGGAAGAACATGCCCAGGAAAACAATTACAACAATCTTTTAATCTCTTCTACTTTCAGTAAGGAAAGACAGAATGAGAGAAGCATATTTGCCATATATTAAATAAACAGCACTCTACAATTTGTATTTCCTAAAAGGATACTTCTGAAAATCCATTAATAACAAAAACCTAACCAAAAATTGTAGATAATTTTAATAGCATAACATGAAAATCAATATAAAATAACATTGGAATACAATAGTCACTGATGTTGGCATTACAATGAATATTCCAAAACATAACATATGGTTGTCCTTTTACATGGAAACTATCCAAGATTTATCTGCCTCCACAAACTGTTATAGAATGTCAACTTTATCATCTTGGCATTGGCTCAACTCTTGTAAAGCCATTCATTAAGCCTTAGAATCTTTCTGTTGTTCCGATAACATTTGATTAAATATACTGCATCTGACCTTAGACCACTTGTTATTCTTTTGGCACAGCATTCCTAAAATAATCAGATTGGTTCCATAGGTGAAAACAATTTAAATAAAAATGTCCAAGAGTATAAACATTATAAATATCAAGCATTCAATTTAATTGTATCTCTTTTTCCCAGTCATATTTAAGAAGTAAATTTTCTGATCTTGTAGACTAACTTCTGGAGTGTGACCAATTGCCATATGATGAGGTCCAATCCTGTTAGCTTTTTCACAGTCCTCCAAAATTAGTTAGATGCTGCCACCTGCTTGGAAGATGACTACAAAGCAATTTTTTAATAAAGGTATATTCTTATATATTTCCATATTGCATTAAAGGAATCACAAAAGCATATACCTCTTCAAATCATGATTTTTTTAATGAAATGGAAACACAAATTAAAATGAACAAGTTTTAATTATCAAATCAATAATTCAATTGAAAAGAGTATTGAATGTTACTTAATCCAATCCTTGTCTAATGGCAAATAACCTTCCACACTAAATGTCCAAAGGAACTTAATAAAATTATTTTTAAACATAAGGGAAGGCTAGGAGAATAGAGGCCTGCTGAACTTCGGGGACAGAGTGTCCCATGGGACAGCAGCTGCCATGGAAAAGGCATGCTTTCTATCTCCCAACAAAAGACAATATTTGGGGGAAGGCTTTCCCTATCTGTCCTGGTAGGATGGGTACAAAAAGATGTAAAGCAAAAATCCATAGTCACACAGTTTTACCAGGGTTCACTTAAAGCTGGTTCCACCCTATTTAGAAACACGTAGTCTCCAAGCAGCATCACTTCTCTGTCTAGGGGTGGAGATATATAATTGGGTATCATCAGTATGCTGATAATAATGGACCCCATATCAAGAGATGACCTCCCCTAACTGCAATTGTAGGTAGATGTTAAAAAGGAGTGATGAAAAGCTCAACCCCTGTGGCACCCCACATTGTAAAGGCCTAGGACTCAAGGATCAAGTCCTATACTTTACAGTAATAGAAAACACATTTTGGAAGACGTCTGGGTATCCTATTATCTCTTAATAATTTTTTCTTTAAGTTGTCCATCTTTGGACATGTTCCATTGTCTTAATATTTTCCTGAAACAGTAGTATGCAAAGGTCTAAAAAAGTGTATGCAGTGTAATTACATTTCATTTTCTGGGCACTATTCTTTTGATTATTGTTTTGAATTTCCTTTGCTTTTTTCCTGCTGTGTCTTATTTCTGTTCTCGGTGTTAAGCCTCTAGATTATTATACGCCCCTCCTCTCAATCCTTTTCATTTGATCTAGTATTAAACTCTTTCCTCTATTTGACATCTGATTTTATTTAATTAAATGGAGAATTGTGTTTTATTCATTTATTATGAAGAGAAACATGAAAAAATTATCTCACCATTCAAAGTACAGTATATATGTGAATTTCATTCCACATTTGCAACAAAAAATACAAAAGCTACTTTCCCATACAATTTTATGTGCTTTTCTAGTAATCATATGGATTAATGAAGCCTTAAAAACTAAAATCTTTGTTGAAGTGAAATACCTCTCAAAGATTTGTTCATTTCTACCATCCAAATTATTGTAATTATTCTTGTCATGCTTGTAATGCACAAGAATGATAAGGATTGTGCTCTAACTTCATTTGCACAATTTTCCTATTTATATTATCAATGTACCCAATGTAATGATAATCTTTTGCAAAATACAGCATTTATGAAAACATTACATATAATAGAATCTTAATGGAATTAAACAGTTTACAGAAAATAGCAAAAATTATGAAGATGCAACTGGGACAAGCATTTCACAAATTTTGACTTTTTAAAAAATAATAATTAAAGAAGAATTTCTGATGACCTCAGCCACAGAACTAAGTACATTAGGACTCAAAAACCAGGGAGAAACTAACCTAAAAAAATTGCAAGCTTTTGTTTTTCTACAACAGTGTGAAGCATGAATAGTACATGACTAAGCCTAATATTGAAATAACTATTCTGTTTGTTACATGATGAAAAATATGATTATTTCATTATTTATCAATCTTGAACTATCTTTAATCGAGCTGGGTTCGACTCTATATTTCATGAAATTTCATACACTTTTGGAATATCACGTCAGCCAAACATAACATAATTTAATTTACTTCCAGCCAGACTAGAATTACTGAGATTTAAAAAAAAAATCATAACAAGATCTGTGCTTGATCAGGTCAAAGTGCCAATTAGTCCACCATTATAGTCCTACAATGACCAACCTTGTGCTTCACACAGTCAACCAGGAAAGCATGAGAATGATTCACAACTCCAGTAACTATTTTATTTTAGTGTGGGCTGTCTGTCTGATTTATATTTTTATGTGTTTTTCTCTCTCTAGTTTTCATGCCCAGAGTCTGTTGGAGTTGAGTAGCTAATTCATTCAAATAAACAGATAAACTGGTACTTAGGAATTCTCTAGTCATCTCAAAAACATTATGAACTTAAAACTAAATGTTAGTTTAAATAAAATACATAAACTGGAAATTTACTCATATTCCACCAGTGAAGTAGCCAAGGGAACAGCCTTGTACTATAAGCCTAATGTCATTATTTGGAGAGTATAAGTCTTTGTGCATTCCATCCCATGTGTTATTGCTGGTGGTCTTTATATCTCCAACTTGTATAGTAAATCATTTAGAATCATGATAATAAGTTCTGGCTCTGGATAGTATCAAAGTATGCCTCCTTAATATGTTTTTTACCCCTCCAAAAGAAGCTTTCAAGCTCAGTCTTAATCTATTGAATTAATGTTCTGACTGCTATTGTTTATTAGATCCAGTGAGATATCTCAGCCAGTGGAAGCCACTTCCTGCCTAATATAAAGCAGCCCTGGATCATCTTACTTGAAATCCTGAGAAACTCCAGTAAATAGAAAACTACAGAAAGCTTTTCAGTAAAGCCATCACATGCTTGACATAATTATTCTTGCATCAGATACACCAGATAAAAGAAAAGGCTTTATCAAGGTGATAAATCCATGCCAATGCATTGTAGTTAATTTACTTCAAAAATCAATTAAAGAAGTTCATGTTTCATCTTTTAATGTGAACGTTTATGTTTCATAATAGAAGAGGTTTGTGACAAAGTGAAGCTGATCTGTTAGTTTCTGAAGCACCTTAGAAAACCAGATGTATTGTCTGTTAGTAGTTCAATACTGTTGTTTAGATTCCAAAATGGTTTATGTAATTGTATAACATAGGACGTATACTAGTAGTATATATAGTAACAATATATTAACAAGAAAATATGGGACAAACTTGAATGTTAAGTGCAACATTGTGATTCTTTATGGCTAGGTACTTTGGTGAGAGGGTGGGTTTGGAAGTAAATTGACTGCAAATATTACTGAATATAAGGGCAATTTGCAAATTTATAATGGCTCATATTCTTGGTGAAATTAGTTTTGAATTTTATTTATCCAGGACAGAAAAATCATACTTTCTTTGGCCTGTTTGGATCTATAGTACACTTGTATAGCATTAATTGGCTTGGTTGTCACATCTGAATATCTAATTTATCATATGAACATAAATCAACATTCATGAGATGCACATCATAGAATTTAGCAAGGTAAAAAATGATTGCAATATTTTCCATGCTCAAACAATCGACAATATGGACTCCAAAATTGTCTGTCACACTGCAGGGTTTCTTAATAGATAGTTACAGTAGGCTGTCATTACAGCATGAAATTCTCAACAAGGATATCAGTATTTTGAATTTCTTGAACTCAACTTTTGGCAAATATTATAAGATCACTTACAGATCCATTGAGTTACTCTATTATTTATTATTTTACAATACTGGTTTAACACATTAATTCAGTAGTTAAGACTCTGGGCAGCATACAACCTAAGAGGAGGACCTAAAATCAAATACAACAACTTTTTATATTTTAATCAACATTTAGTTGCCAGGGACATAGATGGAATGGAACATTAGTGAAATATTGATCACTCCATTTAATATTTTATTAAACTAACTTTTTTTAAAAGAATAGAATACTTTATTGGCCAAATGTGATGGGACACACAAGGAATTTGTCTTGGTGCAAATGCTCTCAGTATACATAAAAGAAAAGATACATTTGTCAAGAGTCAAGAATCATAAGGTACAGCACTTAATAATAGTCATAGGGTACAATAAGCAATCAAATCATACTAGGAAACAGTCAATATAAAATAAGGATACAAGCGACAAGTTGCAGTCATACATACACAAGTGCGAGGGGATGGGTGATAAGGAGTGATGAGAAGATTAATAGTAATAGTAATGCAGACTTTGTAAATAGTTGTATAGTGTTGAGGGAATTATTTGTTTAGCAGAGTGATGGCATTTGGGGGAAAAACTGGGATAAGAGTTGAAACAGTTTATGTCCAGGGTATCAGGAGTCTGTAAATATTTTCACATCCCTCTTTTTGACTCGTGCAGTTATACTCGTGCAGTATACAGGTCCTCAATGAAAGGCAGGTTGGTAGTAATTGCTTTTTCTGCAGTTCTAACTATCCATTGAAGTCTATGTCTGTCTTGTTGAGTTGCAGAACCAAACCAGACAGTTATAGAGGTGTAGATTGCAGACTCAATAATTCCTCTGTAGAACTGTATCAGCAGCTCCCTGGGCAGTTTGAGCTTTCTAAGTTGGCAAAGAAACAACATTCTTTGTTGTGCTTTTTTGATGATGTTTTTGATGTTTAGGTCTTGTGATATGATAGAACCTAGAAATTTGAAGGTATCTGTTGTTGATACTGTGTTGTCTAGTATTGTAAGAAATGGTAGTATGGGAGGGTTTCAACATCCTATGTCATCCTATGTCAAAGGCCAACTGAAAAGAAGTGGTCCTGAGGACCTATCAAAATGTCATAAGGCATAAGTGCTCTGTTAGTGACCAGACCAAATGGGCTAAGTCATCTTTATTAAAGAATGTGAGTTGGTATATCTTCTGCAAACTGTAAAATAATGCTTTTTATGTTGTTTTGCCATCTCCTTGATTCCCAAAGAATTTGTTTCATTATCATGGTAGGAACTGCCACCTGGATCACAATAAGGCATTAATGTTATGTATGGTCACAGACATATTTTCAGGAATTGTGACTTTTAGTACAATCATAGCATATTTATTTTGAAGAAATGAATATGCTTCCTGTGTTTCACGGATTCTGACAGTTAACTTTCTCTTTTTATAAAATAAATAATGCACAGAGTCTCCAATATCATTGTTACGATTCTGGGCAGCTAACAATACATTACAATATATTCTTCTGTTACTGATGTAAAATGAAGATGAATAAAAGGAAAAGAGGAAAAGGAGGAGAAATCCCTGGATTAGCTTCTTTATAAAGACCACAACAAGATCAAAATCATTTCTTAGAAATTACTGAGGCAAACAAATTGCAAGAAATTTTTTTTAAAATAAAGAAAATTTCAGAACTTGATGGCGTTTCTGTGCAAGATTGGACAAGTTCTTGACTCCTTCTTGCATGAAAATTGGCAATGATTAGCAAATGACTTGGAAATTATTGCTATAATTAACATGCCTTCAAAGCAGCCACCAGGGATTCACCATGCAGAAGCAGATTAATGAGAATCCACTTATTCAACAAAAGCATTCAACAATTAACAAATTTAGAGCTGTTGCAAAGCAGTTTCTTCTAAACTCACAAACAGCTTTAGGGGAGGAAAGAAACCACAATGTTATCTCAAATCATAGGGGTTGGATCCCCTTCCCTGGACTGCAAGTGTCGCCTAATTGTGAATGCCTGGGAGGATATCTAGTGGATGGATATTGGTTTTCACAAACTGAAATTGTAACAAAGACAAAAGCAATGAGGGAGGGGATGTGCACCAAATGGGAGACTAGGCACAAAAGAGAAGGAAGGACAAAGGGAAGGAAGGTCCTTTGACTATGATTTACGATGTTGTAAATAAATATTCAACCATTGAAAGCTAACTGCATACAAACAGTTTATACTTGCTTTATGTGTTGTGCTTTTCTTCTGTTTCTAGTGGAATTAAGTAATTTCTTTTATCTCTGGTTTACCTTTCATTGCAATTAACAGCAAAATTAATGTGAGGACCATGCTTTTCAAAACAAGTAAACAAACATACAAATAAACCCAACAGATTTGGCATGAATCCTTCAGTTACCTGGCTGTTTTTTCTCTTAAAAAGAAGACAATTGTTTACTTCCCCCATTCTCAGGGGGAAGTAAATGAATGCCTTTGAATGCCTTTCAGTAAAGTTGGTGGTAAGTGCTGGGTCCCCTCATATGTCTTTTCTGTAGTTCTCCTGCCAGCCTCTGTTTCCAAATATAAATAGAGCTCATGATTATTTCTCTTGGGACAATCAAACAGAAACAACCAAAGCTGCAGAGATGATCTAAATTCTCATCTTTGGAAAGAAACAAACAAAAGGAATTTTATTTCCATCAAAATGAATGAAATCATACAAAAATCCAGAAGAAAAGTTCATAATAACAATCAAACAGTCAATACTTTATTTATATCTAGAAAATGGAATCCAGTGAGAACCCAAAGCTCCATGTAACACACATATTTGGGGTGTGTTTTCTTCAATATGACTTCAATGTTTGCAGGATTTTGTCTTAGAATATTGCTGTTGTTGTTGTTGTTGCTGTTGTGCTGTACATTTCCAGAATCTATGGATTTAGTGGGGAGGGATTTACAAAAACTGTAATAAAAATAACTATATAAAAATGATACAAGCACAAGAATTTAAAACAACAAATTGAAAGGGGTAACAGGACAAATGTTAGATAGCAGATGTCACCCAAATAATGGGAAAACATTTGGAATAGATACAGTTAGTAATCTATCCTGTCTTTTCTGGAAGCAGTTTTCCCAGTTTTTAAGAGGTGGTTCAGTTTTCTGACATGATTTCCTTTACTGACTTTCCACTTTCATGCCTGAGGCTTCATTTTGTCTATCTTGAATTGAAAGCTCTCTGTGGATGTTGAAGCAGTTTTTAGCTGACAGACTATATCTGAGACCATATTGCTTTTGCAGTCATAACAACATGGGTACGTAGAAGAAAATCTTCAGTGAACATGGTTAAGATACATGAAATATAATGTGGAGAAAAGCAAGGTTTTACCCTTAGTCAGGAGAAAAACAAAGGTACAAGTACTAATTACAAGTACCTGGCTCAAAAATGATTAATTGATTTGTTTTTATTGATTAGTGTGATTAGAGTGTTTAGTGCATTTTGTGTGATTACTGAATATCTGATTAGTAAAATCAGTGATTTAGTGAATTTAATTGACCAGTGTGATTAGTGATTAATGTAATTAATTAGGTTGTTTGTTGCTTAGCAAAATTATTTGATTAGAGTGATTTGAATAATTGATTGATTGATTGATTTTTAGTGATAAGTAACCTTACTTTTGAATTGATCTCTAACATATCAATTAACATTTATTAATTACCAACATTCATTAAGTAACTGTCTACCTATCACATTAACTAGCTATTGTAATTGTTTAGTGTACTATTGCCATTGACCATGCTAGCCAAAAACTCCAAACCAAAAAAAAAGAAAAATATCTCTACCAATGACCTCCCAGACTCCTGCACGTTACAGATGTCTTGAAACCATCAATGAAAATGAAATTAACATCAAATGCCGCCTATGTGACAATCAAGCCCACCCTGCCTGCTTAAACGCAAA
Source organism: Pseudonaja textilis (assembly GCF_049901715.1). Taxonomy (NCBI): domain Eukaryota; kingdom Metazoa; phylum Chordata; class Lepidosauria; order Squamata; family Elapidae; genus Pseudonaja; species Pseudonaja textilis. Next base: position 43,442,532 of record NC_141990.1, read on the forward strand.
CAAAAGCCTAGCTGAAATCATTAAGAATTCCGATACATTCTTTTGTCTATGTCCGTCATGTTTTCCTAAGCTAAACAGAGTTGAAAGCATATAACCACTCATTCACTCAATAGAAGAATGCTTAGCAACAAGTTTTGAAAGAACTATACAAGCAAGCCTAATCTCTCTTGAAAAAAAATACAGCACAGATAAGTGATTACCTATCAGTTCCAAATCAAATCACACAACTATCACAACCACTACCTCAACTACAATCACAACTACAACCAAAAATAACCACCAAACCACAGCCACAAACCATTACTATCCAATCAAATAATTCCACAAATAATATCCTCTTACTCATCAGAGACATCATGGAACATGAACAAAAGTGTCCAAATGCCATCTTATTTGGTCTCGAAGACACCAACAAATCAGACAACATCACCAAAGTTCGTGATATCATAAGCAACTCAAATACAACAAACATTTCTCCTGAAGATATCATTGAAATAACCACAGATGGCCCTGGGTACAAATACAATGACAGCTTTGTGGCTCCAAGATTTTGTAGAGTTGTTTGCAAAAATGAGTCCAGCAAACGTATATTCATTCATACAATAAATGCCATTGCAAAATCCAATCCCACCCATAAAAAACTTCGCTCAAGACCAGACTTATCCATACTGCAAAGAATCTGCTCCCGTGAACTCCGCGCAGAACTCAAAAAACGTCTAGACAATGGAGAAAAGGACCTATACATTGACTACAGAGCTGATTCCATCAAAAGAAAGTCACACAACCCACAACTCTGCATCCAACCCCACCCCATCCAATCCAACATCACTCAAAACTAGGCACACATGCCCCTAACTACCTCTATTCCAACCACAACTGGCCTTAAATGCAAGCTACTCAATGCAAGAAGCCTTGTGAATAAAATACCTCCTCTTACTAAATACAGCTAAATTCGACATTATATTTGTCTGTGAAACATGGCTCAATGCATCTCTCTCTGACTCCATTACCACAGTAATAGACTATCATGTTTACCGATCAGATCATGAAATCTGTAGAGGAGGTGGTGTTGCTATCTTCTATAAAAAGTCCCTACATCTAACAAACATCCAAGTTACCCAGGAGCTTACTATTCCTGAGACTATCGTCTGTGAACTGTCCTTAAATATAACATTTCGGTTCTTACTATGTTACAGAGCCCCTGATTATGACATCAAACATGTAAACAAGCTAAATACACTACTAATATGGGCAGCATTCTGCCCACACACTTTTATCTTTCTTGATGACTTCAATCTACCTCATATTAACTGGACCCTTAATGAATGTACAACTGAACCCACACATGCAACCTTCTACAATGCAGTAACAAATCTGGGACTAGAACAACTAGTAACCAATAACACTAGACTTAACAACTGCCTCAATCTCATCTTCTGCAATAGTTTGAATTCAGTTTATGGAATACAAATTAAAGAACTCTTTTCCAACAGTGACCACAACATGATTGACTTTTGTCTCAACATTCATCCACACAAAAATAACCACAATGATGGAATCCCCAATTATAAGTTCAAAAAAGGCAACTATGATCTTGTAAACAATCTCTCATCCCTTGATTGGCAATTTCTATTCACTAGATGCAATACTGTAGAAGACCATTACAGCATATTTTTACTTGAAGTCAAAAGAGTCATCAAACTATATGTACCAATAACAACTCCCAAAACCAGGAAAAACAAACTACCCATAACAATAAAGTAGTTCCAATCCAAAAAGAAATCCCTTTGGCAGAAAAACAAATCTGGTCACGTTGCCAATTTCAAAAGCCGATACAAAAATATATGCTACCAGATAAAAGACTGAATATACCAATTATCACATTAAACAAGAGGAAAACCTTCTATGCACCAATTCCACCCATGCTTTCTACAATTTTTGTAAACAACAAACTAAAAGAATCAAGGTCCATCCCACCCCTGAAAGGACCTAATGGTAAAGACTGCAACAACAACACCATTAAAGCCAATCTCTTTAACACATTCTTTGGCTCAGTATTTGTAAACAGCAATGGATCATGCCCAGTATTTCCTAGTCAAACCACAGACAACTACAATGATCTAATACATATTGATTTTACAGAAGACAATGTTGAAAAAGCACTACGCAATCTAAAACCATCTCTATCTATTGGACCGAACAGAATATGTGACTACTTCTTTAAAAAAAGCTATCCACTGCCATAGCCAAACCTCTAAGCATAATCTTTGAAAAATCTTTCAGGACCAGCTCCTTGCCAAAACTATGGTCACAAGCCATGGTTATCCCCATCTTCAAAAAGGGAGACCCCAGCCTAGTTGAAAATTACAGACCAGTCTCTTTAAGCTGTGACACCTGTAAAGTCATGGAATCAATTATTAACCAATCCATCATCCTCCACTTAGAGACAAACAACCTACTCTCTAATAAACAATTTGGTTTCAGAAAAAAATTATCCTGTAATCTGCAACCCTTACACTGCAAAAACATATGGACTACACAACTCAAGGGCAAAGCAATAGACAAAATCTATATAGACTTCTGTAAAGCCTTTGATTCAGTGATACATGACAAACTACTCTTAAAACTAAAATCTTAAGGTGTCTCTGGACACCTGCATAACTGGATAGAAGCATTCCTGTCAAACAGACAACAAATGGTCAAAATTGGGAACGTCCTATCAAATTCTGTACCTGTCAACAGTGGTGTCCCCCAAGGCAGTGTTCTAGGACCAACTCTTTTCATACTCTACATAAATGACCTCTATGATCATATCAAGAGCTACTGCATTCTTTTCACTGATGATGTAAAGCTATTCAACAGCACTGACAATACTGCTACCCTTCAAAAAGACCTTGACTATGTATCATAATGGTCAAACAAATGGCAACTTCAACTCTCGACAAATAAATGCTCTGTCCTACATATTGGCAAAAAAAAAAACACCAGAAAATAAAATATAGGCTGAATAGTCAAGACCTTGTTGATGATCCAAACTCTGTCCAGGATCTTGGAGTACTCCTCTCTAATGACCTAAGTGCTAGAGCCCACTGTAACTACATAGCAAAAAAGGCATTAATCTAATCTTACGTAGCTTTTTCTCTGGTAATATCACAATACTAACTAGAGCACACAAAACATTTGCTAGACCAATACTCAAATACAGCTCATCAGTCTGGAACCTACATTATGTATCTGATATTAACACAGTTGAGAAAGTCCAGAAATATTTCACAAGAAGAGTTCTCCACTCCTCTACTCATTGCAGAAGACCTTATGCCACCAGACTCGAAATTCTAGATCTAGAAAACCTTGAACTACACTGCCTTCAGTCTGATCTAAGTATAGTATATAAAATCATACATTGCAATGTCCTACCTGTCAATGAATACTTCAGCTTCAATCATAACAATACAAGAGCAAACAATAGATACAAACTCAAGGTTAATCGCACCAAACTTGATTGCAGGAAATATGACTTCAGCAACAGAGTGGTCAATGTCTGGAATACTCTACCAGGCTCTGTAGTTTCTTCCCCAATCCGCAAAAACTTTAACCTAAGACTGTCTACTATTGACTTCACCCCTTTCCCAAGAGATCTGTAGAGGGTGTGCATAAGCGCACCAACGTCCCTGTCCTATTGTTTCGTTTATTTTTTTATTTGTATTTATCTTATATGTATAATCTTATATGTATTCATAACTATGTTTTTACTTATACCTATTATCTTGTAAGCAATTGACAAACCAAATAAATAAATAAATAAATAAATAAATACAGTAACAGTGAGAGGGATCTTGGAGTTCTAGTGGGCGATCATTTAAATATGAGACAGCAACAGCAGCCTAAAAAACTAATACCACTTTATAAAACCTTAGTAAGACCACACCTGGAATACTGTATCCAGTTTTGGTCACCACATTACAAAAAAGATGTTGAGCCATTGGAAAAAGTGCAAAGAAGAGCAACTAAGATGATTAAAGGCCTGGAGACTAAAACATATGGAGAACAGTTGCAGGAATTGGGTATAGCTAATCTAGAGAAAAGGACTAGAGGGGACATGATAGCAGTATTCCAGTATTTGAGAAGCTGCCACAAAGAGGAAGGGTAAATTTATTTACCAAAGGACCAGAAAGCAGGATAAGAAACAATGGATGGAAACTAATCAAGAGAAGCAACCTGGAATGGAGGAGAAACTTCCTAATAGTGAGGGTTATTAAACAATGGAACAACTTGCTGTTAAAAGTTGTGGGCACTTCATTAATAGAGCTTTTTAAGAAGAGACTGGACTGTTCCTTGTCTGGAATGGTATAGGATCTCCTGCTTGAGCAGGGAGTTGGACTAGAAGACCTCCAAGGTCCCTTCCAACTCTATTCTGATTGATTGATTGAGAGGAAATCTGTTGGCTCAGAAATTATCTGGAAGCCAATAAAGACTAAAAAGGGCAAGCCATGGTGTATTTCAGAGGCCAATGCAGGCCAGTTAGAACTTCAGTTTTGGTTGCCAAATCAGCTAAAGTTTTCTGGTTATGTGCTTCCCACCAACATGTGTCCCAATCCTAATATTTGGCTTACTTGCTGATCTGTTTCACCTTGATTCCCTGAAAACATTTTTCACTCATTACGTTGGTTTTGAAGAGATTAGCTTCTAATATACTATTGCTTTATTGAGAAATCATGGCGTTTGCTACCATATATAAAACTTAAAATGTAACAATGGTCAGCCTGTATCTCCCAGTCAGAACACCAGGTTGGTTGTGTGGCCCTTGATTACCATTTTTTCTATTCATTAATGTGTGATTACAGAACAGTAATTATAACTTAACAAAATATTGGCTTAGTCTCACAGCGGAAACAAAAGGATACAAATTGCCATGTAGATTCTCCTTAGTTATATCAGGAACAAAAGAGTGCAAAAGTTTGCAACTCCATGAAGCAATCAATGAAATAATGATGAAACACAAAAAGCTTCATCAGAACAAAGGAGAAAAGCAGATTTATAAGCTATTGCGCTATGATTGAAACAGTCTGTCTTTTTCATTCAAAATTATATTAAATGTAGACAATCTGTATATCAATCGTTAGAAAATGGTTAGAAAATATAACTTTGCTGGTTTCAGCTGATCAGACTTAAATTATTTCTGAAGCTGCTTTTGACTGTTGGGGAAGGGGAATAACCCAATAACAAAACTTTTCATTCTTTAAAGGTACAATGAATATTTTTCACGCACTGTATTTTTGGATCTCCAGGCTACTGAATAAAATATGAAGCATGTGGTGATTGGCTATGAATGCTATTTTTGTCATCATGAAAAAGGAAAACTTCCTAGCAGAAGTATTTGATTTCATAACACGATAGGACTGTTCAAGAATTAATTTTAGAATCTCCTTTGGAATAAATAACACAGTATTCTTCCCCACCCTGTTATCAACATATACTCTGCATTTTATTACTAAAGTGGTGGTACTAAATGGCTTAATGTCCTAAAAATAAAAATAATTGATGTTACAGAAAACAAAGGAAAAGCATACAGCATGAGCAATATCACTTCATAATTCAGGGAAGGAAATTGATTCTGTTAGTCAATTATTGTTCCTTGACCAGAAGAGAAATGTAAATAAACAAAAGTAAATCTTCTTTTAATTATAGTTATAAAGTTGTAGGAAGGTTTTTTTGCGTAGGAAAACCTCAGACAAAAAAAATCTCCAATAGATGTCTGTCTAGTTTCTGCCTTGAAGACCTTCACCAACTTAGATGAAAAAAAGGGGTGGGAAAGAAATATGGCAATATAATTAGGAGAAAAATATTAGTTTTCCTTTTTTATGATGATGATACATAAATAGGATTTTTCCATATCCATTATATAGTTAGCATCATTTGTGTACAACCACACATTTTCCTGCTCAATTTGCTACCTTTATATATCAGATATAAAAGGGTTTTTTTAAAAAAATAATCATAGAATTGTAGAATATCAGCATTTGAAGGGACTTTGGCAATCACCTGGTCCAACCTGCTGTGCAGTACAGAAATCCACCACTACCGCATCCAGTTAGATGGTTATCTAGCCTTAGCTTAAATATCTCCACTTCCTCAGGAGTCCACAACCTCCTGATGCCGTCTGTTCTACTGCTGAACAGATCTTACTATTAGGAAACTTTTCCTGAAGCCCAAATGAAATCTGCTTCCTTATCATTTAAATCCTTTGTTTTCTATTCCATGTTCTGAATAATTTTGTCTTCCGTGTGACAGCTCCTAAGACACTTGTAGAGATGTTTATTGTATCTCCCTGTATTCTTCTTTTCTGCAGAACAAACATACTCAGTGCCTCCACCATTTCTTCCTTGTTTTCTTCTAGGTTTCTTATCATCTTGGTTGTTCTCTTCCAGTCCTTCCTGATATCCAGAACTAGGTAAATATTCCAAGTGGGTTCTGATCAAAGCAAAGAACAATAATTATTTTTCTGATCTTAATACTATATTTCTGTTAATACAAAGTAGAATTGCAGTTGCTTTTTTGTAATTGTATTATATTGTCTGGTGTGTATTCATTTCATGTACTCATGCTTTTGATTTTTCCTACCTAAATGTAGCATTATCTGCATTTGTTCCTGTAGACCTTCATCTTCTGGCTTTTGGTGCATGTCCTGACTTGCCATGATCCTCCTCAATCTTGATACTCTTCTCTAAGATATTTACTATCTCCCTATTTTTGTATCATATGCAAAATAGATATTCATATTTTGTAACCTTTCATTTATATCTTGAACAACCCAGGGCCTTAAAATGGGTACAATTTGACAAAGAACAATTGTTCAACAGCTCTGCATTCATTATATGACAGCATAACCCAACCTATGTTTTGTCTTGTAGAATTTCATGAGAGATTGTCAAAAAGTTTTTTTGATGCCAAAAAAGGCTGAATTTCAATAGTCAGTGGTGAATTAAATTAGGTTGATACCTTGCTTGTGTCACTTGTCACTTGTTCTTAACAAATCCATATGCTAGACCCCACCTGGCAATAATTATTTCCAGAATTTTGTAAAGAATTGATATCATACTGATTTGATATCAAGTCTTCAGTTGCCCAGATCTTTTTCTTTCTTTCTGGATAAAAGAACAGGCATGTGCTCTTTCCTAAACCTCTGGCATTATGCCAATCCTTCATGATGTCTCAAAGTCATAGAAAAAGCTCTGAGATGACATTACAAGCTCCTTTAAGACTGTTAGATATAATTGGCCTATCCCTGGAAACTTTATTCATCATAAGTCCAACCATATCCATGGGTTGCCAATTCCTTTTTGTCAATTACTTTGTAAAGTGATCTTAATGTTTGATTTTAACTTTTTATTTTTTAGCTGTATATGTAACTATCAGCTACCCAGAGTTACCCTATGATAAGTTTAAGCTAAAGGAAAGGAGGGAAGGATGCAAAAATAAAGACAATAACTGAAGAAGCATCAGAATGGATGGATTATATATATATACTTTTGAGACACACTATCGCTCATATAAACTATAGATGTACACAGATCTTTTATAAATTCTGTGTGCATCTGATTTCAAAACTATCCACTAAAATGTTGTGTATGCCACAATGTTTTCAAAGCTACCTTCTGTGAGAACAAGTCTGAAGAAGGCTAAAAAAATAATAAACAGCATTTTTAAGTAACTCATTTAATTTTCCTTAAGCTCTCCAGTCTGTAAATGGCTGGTAAACAAACTGGACAATTGCCAAAATAAATATTTATTTAGGGGATCAGGGGCAGCAATAAAACAAACACTAGTTGGTCATCTATGGTCTATGCATACCCTCTGCTAAAGAGGATTTTGAGTGACTTTCAGCAAATATAATTAAGGTAGCCTTAAATAGGCTACACCAACATCTAAATGTTTGATAGGAATTTGACTGTGACTAAGACCTACCTAGGCGATCTTAATCAGGCATTAAGTCACTGCAGACTTACTAGAGTTAGTTCTAGAAGTTTCAATGAAACAAATTACAGCAAAATCTGACTAGTGTCTTTTATTTGATTAGTAGAAAAGATGTGATTCTAAGAGTACAGTTAACATCCATATTCTTGCTTGTTGTGCTTTTGTGGTGCTGTGTGCCTGTGTGATCCTTCACTCTAAGCTAAGGCCCCAGAAGATAAGCCTTAGGTCCTGATTGATGGCCTCCTTGGCAGAAACATTTGGTTACCACTGGTATAAATATGTGGAAACAATCAGCATGTGCCCTTCCTTCCTTTTGTTGTTTTCTCCCACTCTGGAACATTAAGGCAGATTGAACATCCCTGGACCACAACTGGGGTTCCAACTGTAAAATACCTTTAGCACCTGAATGTGGTATATACATTTAAAGAAGATTGCAGAAAAAGAAGTTGCATGGTGATAGCATGCTGGTGGTAGCAGCAGCACCACTAGGACAAAATGCAGTGAGCAACTGGCAGCAAAAACATAATGGATTCCAATAAACCAGAAACATAAAGCTGAGAGAATCAGAGTTTGATAGCCACTGCCCTTCACTGACAGCCCATCAAAAGCCCTTTACACCTTTCCCCTCACTTCCACACTTCGGCACAGAATGAAAACCTCTGCAGCTGTTTTAAACAGCAGCCATCTTATTGAGCTGAAAATTCCAGAAAATCAACCAGCAGTATCTGCGATTGCATGAGGACTATTCCTATTTACCAACATGCTTTTTGGAATTGATAGGGTTTCTACAAGCTTCCAAAGGTTAATGCAGCTGACCATGATGAGATGGGAAAATATTATGGATTATATAGTCATTTACCAAATTAGAATGCACATTTAAACCATCTAGCAAAACTTGTAATGTACTTTCTTCCTCCTACAATGCAAAATAAAAAGACTATGAGAAGCCAAAGAAACCACATCAGTTTGGAATTGTAGAATGCAAGCTAGCAAAACAGCCAGCTTAAAGTCAAGATGGCTAAAGGCAAGTTAAAGTAGATGTTCTGGCTTGAGCAAATGGAAAGATTGGATCTCTGACTGAAGAATGTTATCTTATGCGGGTATAAAAAAGCCAAGCATACCTGCAAGACAAAAGAGGAAAATGATTAGACTTAGGGCTATTTTGATTTTAGAGACATGTCTCATATAAAATGGTATAAGCATTAAGAGTTAATTAATGTTAAATAAATTAAGAAAAACCTTGGTTATGTAATTTTGTATAATAAAGCCTCCCTAGTACATAGAGTAGACCTTTTCAGTTATCTGTACAATTTCCCCAAAGAAATAAACACAGAATGATAATGGTCATTCAGAGATCCATATGCCTTTCTTCCTAAAAGCCCCAAGCATTTGCTGTGCATGAAAATGGGGGACAAGTCAAAATCTTGGGGCTGCACTTCTACATTCAGGAGGTATCGAAATGTGACTTCCTTCCTCAAATAAAACTTCTTTTTTTTTCACATTAAACTTAAAACAATGCTCCTTGGAAAAGTCAGAAAAAGCTAAAATAGCTCATATGCTAAAACAGGTCAGTAAATTGCCGGATAACTATTTAATGCAGAGTCTTTTGGGACATAAAGGGAAGCAACCAATTTCCTAAAACCATTAAGCCTGACTTTGATCGCCACTGGGTGTAGACAGCTCACAACCCAGTCAAGGAAGTATAATTCACAAAGGTTCCTGTAAGCATGAGAATAATCCAGAATGTATAGCACCTGATTAAAAGCCTTACTTAAATCTATTTCATTATGAATCATGTATTGGTCATACAGATCTCAAAATCCTCAGCTAGCATACATGAATAAGCTTGAAATATATGTAGAGGAGTTTATTGTTGCTAGAATGATGGAGATAACAATAAAAAAATGTGTGCCATTTAAATCTACTAGTTTCAGTGTTAGATTTACTATATTGTTATTATTTAATAACTTTGTAGCATCATTGAAACTGTAAATTAGAAGTCCATTTTGGTAAAAGACTGCTAGGGAAATAAAATATTGGATTTTCTGAAGCTTTTTGCCAGAAAAAGCTTTAATTGAAGAAACTTCTGCTTCTTTTAGATTTGACTTAAATCTTCACATTATAACTGAACATTTAATGCAGCTTACAATTATAGGAGTTTGAAAGTAATGACACTGGATTAAAATCACATCCACCAAAGAAAAAGGGGAGATTCGGTAATTGTTATTGTACATACCTCCAGTGTTAGTGTGAACCATGTATAAGATGCTGCCCAAAGCTTGAAGATGTGGCTGCTTCAGCAATTCAAAAAGAAAAGTTTTGCCATGCTACTTGCAGTCCAAAATTTGTGTTGTGTAAAAGGATTTGCACAACGCAAATATCTAGCCAATAACAACTTAAGAAGCCAAAAATTAGTTGATTATCCAGTACATATTCAGTGCTTACCTTATCATGAAGCAAGGAATGCAGCCCCTTCCGTTAGATGAAGATATAAAGTTTTTCACAGAATTACTTATTGAATCCACCCGAATATTGGCTAGTGTAACTGAAATAGTTCTCCAAAAGGGAAATGTTTGAATTGTGTTACCTATGATTGTAGCTATGATGGAAACCTGCACATTTTAGGTGGAAGCATGAGTTTTATCATTGAACAAATTATACATTCTTTTTAAACAATGCCTTTGTAAATAACTATCTGATGGCTACTTCCACATATTTCCCTTAAGAGAAAAAGAATCAGGAAATGAATGATTCAAAAAGGTCAATGAATATTTGAACAAAATATATCCTCAAAATGTATAAGGCTGCTGTATTAACATATGTTTGCTGCCTTGAATTATTTATGAAAACAATAAAGCTAGGATACAATAAATAAATAGTTATCGTTATGTTATGGTTCTGTCTTATGATGTTGTCTTTTTAATTAAGCTTGGACTGGTGAGCCTTTCCAATGGAGGACCTGTTTTTTGTTAATTAACATTGTATTCTTTAAAAAAGGGGGGGGTTAATGAAAAAATTAATTGTTTAGCTTCAAATGGTTAAAAATACAATGGCTGTATTTTGCAATAGGTAAAGAATAGTGAAGTGTCTGATTTATTTATATATATATATTTGCCTTTAAGGAAGATACAGATGATGACTTCTAAATGAGTTTCATGGGTTGCCCAGACAATCTCAGTAAACTATAATGAAAGGCAAACATTTTAGTGGAATTCCATTTTTACATATAGTTCATATTTTGCAACATTTTCATGACTATTTAAATAAAAGGGCAGTTTCAGAATGATTCAAATGTCTTGTAACCATTCCCATTTGAAAAATGCTTCCCTAAAATAGAGCACTTTTATATTGCATATTTATATTTTAGCACTTTAATATCCTCCCTACAATTTTTCACATTTCCAATCCTAACTTGAATGAATGATATATACACATACATACAATCATTCACATGTGTGTTCATAACCATAGTCTGTCCATATCTTACCATAATGAGAAACATTGAACATTTGTGTCTCAAAGAACATGTGTGTATTCGTACTATCTGTTGGCTACTGAGAACGATGGAGGATTCTACTCATCCTTGTTAAGGTTTGTATATTGGAAATAAACAAGAATTGGACAGCTCATAGGACAGGTTCAGGACAACAGTCTCCTTGGTAGTGTGGAAGACAAAATTATCTCACTTAGCTTTATGTGCCTTTGTCCATTTTAGATAGTGTGATTCAATTTATTGCATGCTAAATGCAGATGCCCATTGACTGGATGGTAGACATGGGTAATCCTTTCTACTGCTTCAGTCTTTATTCTGATCTCTTATACCATTTGGAGCTACTGTTACAAGGAATGTTGTAATAGTGCAATGTTTTTGGACATTTTCGTTGGATTTTTTAAAAAATGCTGATTTGAAACCCAGAGTCCCACAAACCAACCCCAGTAACCAGAATAATTTCTTTATATATCAGGTGACTTAAAAACAGTGAAATAATGCACTGCCAGACTTACTAAAATGAAAAAAAACCCACAAGAACAATAGAAAGCTCAGGGAAATAAAATCAATAATAAAAATGTTTGGTGAGCTTCAAACCACTTCTATTTACAGGTAAGTGTCATATTTACAGGTAAGTGTCATAACCATTATGTTATTCATTTTAAAAGTAACTCCAAATAATATTTAAAATCCCGAGACTATTAAGAAAGGATTTTTTTTAAAAAAAAATTGCCTAGATATATGTTTGTTTTAGTTCTGTTTCATTTCATTTATAAAGTTGAATTGTTTACTTTTTCACCCTAACCTTTAAAAAAAAAACTCAGGAAAGCTGCTTGACCACAATTATTATAGCAGCATCCTGATCATTATAGCATGCTATCTTTCTCCCAAACTTTTATTTCTCACATTTTATATGTCTGTGCTGTTTTAGAATATTTTCCAAATTAGCTAAACTCTTAAAGCAGAATAAGATTTAATTTCAGAGAAACAATGACTTCTTAAAGTTCATCCAGGTGGCAGAAAGCTGTATTCTCACCTCATTGCTCTAAAACAATGGTGTTTTTAAAGTTATGGTTGCATTTTCCAGCAACATTAGCTTCAAGCAGAAAACCCCTCCACCATATTTACTTTGTTTTACTTCAGAGGGATTTTTTTTTGCACAACCTATTGTAAAATGATAAAGTAATGTGTAAGATTGATGTATTGAAGATCAAATTGCTTTTGCTGGGCCACATGCAAGGGGATAAATAGTACAAGAATTAATAAACTCCAGTGAGCTAAGCTGCCAGCCCCTGATTCATGAGCCATTTATCTTAAAACATGTGATTCAACAAAAACAGTCTGCACCATTATGCTTTGTGATTTTTGAAGTTAAACCGTTTATTTTTATTTTTTTCAGGAAACACAGTCACAATTCCTTAACCCAAGAACATATCTACCTAAAAGTTTATTGGCTTTCATTATAGAAACTGAGTGCCAAAGATGTCATTTTTAATTTTGCTATGCATCAAATATGAGATAGTTAAAATAAAAAGACACTAACTCAGTGGTTGAGAACATGCTTTGTGTGCAGAAGATCTCTGGTTCAACCCTTGGCAGTGTCAGTAAGAAAGGATCAGTACTAGGTAATGGGGAATACTCTGCTTAAATTTCTGAGAGCTATTCACTGTTCCAGCACAAGTCTGACAAAATCAATATTATTATTAGGCCATTCACCTCAAAAGGCATAACTACAATTTGGTTGTATAAATCCAGGAGACTACTAGATGGCAGTAAATAAATCCATACAACAGTTCTAACTTGCTGCTGCCACCTGACAGTCATCCCAATCTTTGAGCAGTTCTTGCAGACCTATGCAGAATCAAATTGCTGTATCTCAGTGAGTCAAAGCTCCTAGTGGAAGCATGTTGTTTTACCACAATAAACCATCTAAATGGATATACTTCAATACAGTTGGCTGCATTAATAAGCAACTGAAGGAAAGTGTCCCTTCAATCATCTGTCTGTTGCTATTATTGTTATTTATTTTGTAAATGAAGGATCAGAGACAAAAGATTCAGACTGACAGCATGCATTGAAAATTTCATTCATGTTCAGCTTTATAACAACCAAATGGGCATAATACCTCTTTCATGGTGCTGTTTGGTTAATAAATAGTTTTGTGCACTCATGGTTTGAGATGTATTTATATTTTAAGAATTCGGCTAAATTCTAAGGGAGCTTTAGAGAAGATACACAAAGATCAAGATGACCAATGAACCACGTGTTGATCAAATGAAACCAACATAGCAAACATATTATTCACTTGGAAGAGTGAAATTGGAATACTCCGTGTTTCTAAAACTCTTTTGATGACAGAACAGAGAGGCCTGGCACTTTTCAACATTTTCCTCTATCATGCAAAAAAGGCTTTTGGGTGGTGTGGCAGAAGGATAGCAAGATTGTTAGAGTTGTTCTCTGATATCAGAAGGAGCAAGGCGAAAGCATCGGAGGAAAAATATGGTTAGTTCTATAGCCTCTGCCCTCAGTTCATTGTTAAGCCAGGAGCCAGTGCCTCATTTTATAAAACTGGCTTAATCAATGAGCTTATATGTCACCATGATATGAAATTCAGAGTACCTTGTTTTCTCTGGCAGATATTAGAGGACATTCAGTTTGGCAATGGTGTAAAAAATGCCACATTTCTTCACATTCAAAGCAAGCCTGCACAAACAAATTAAATCTTTTTGGCATTAATAGGAGTCCTATACTAGAGAACATTCCCATAGTTTTGCAACTTATGTGTCTTCCCTTTCTAACTTACCAGAAAATGTATTTATTAAGACACTTGGCAGTTTATAAAACCTGGCTTTTTGGACAGGAGGATTGATAGTTTTGTTTTATCTCTTACCATATTTAGCATTTACTTCTACAAGCTTTGGATGGCATAACAACACCCCCCCTTCATAGCCCCTCTGGCACTTGGCTACAGGCAATTTCAGGAAAGGTTATGGTTTTTTATTTTATTTTCCTGGCTAATATTCATGGATGACAAACTATGCCGACATCAGCTGCATTGACATGCAACCAAAAATAAATGAGAATCAGCCTTCATAAAATGAACAGGTCTTGCATTTGGAAAGCTGTAAGAAAGCTGAAGAATTAAATTGCTAGTGAGGAGCTTCCAGTAAAATTACCACTTCAGTGGGTTTTTAAAAGACTAGCTGATGTTCTCAGAGCAAATATAATAAGCATGAAGCTCAGTGTTATATTTTTGTGGTCTGCATTACAGATTTGGGAATGTTATGTAGAATTCTCATATTTCCATAACCAGGCCATAAACACACTCCTGCTCCCTTCACTACACCTTAATTGAGTCCTTCTGCACTAATGGGTACTGATCTTTGCCAACAAGCAAGGTTTAATCTGAGAGGTCCTTAATTCTCTCTGAATTTATTTTCTTTCAGATGTTTCATTACCCAAACATTACCCAGGTAACATCATCCATGCTAATCAGTCCTGACTACCCTAGTTTGGGTAATGAAACATCTGCAAGAAAACAAGCTCAGAGAGAACCAAGGACCCTTCATGTCAACCCTGAGCTAGAATTATTCTCCTTTATAAAGCTTAATCTGCAGGCAATCCCAGTCCAGCTTCTACAAACTCCTGAGTGGAGATTGCATGCTCATAATATTTGATGGAGTTCAAACTAATACAATAGTAAAAATTGATCTTTTCATAACGAGTAAATGTTTTTTAAAGTAGCATTTGTTTTTCTTGTTCATTTCGGAGTGCTTTAAAATGTCTTTCACCTTTCTTTTAGGTGTTTTCCACCATGCAAATGGCTGAAGTTGGCTGTTCTTTTGTTTTGAGTTACATACCTTTTCATCACTCCACAGCTGTTGCAGCTGCCCATGACTCCTGATCTGGAGAAGGGATATTCTCATTGTGATTTAACTCAGGTGTTAAAGCCAGGCAGGCTGCGGGTTACTGGAGGAATAAACTTCATGCCCCAAAGAAATGTCAACAAAATTGTATTTTCTTTTTAAAGCAGAAAGAAGCAGCTTTGGATGCCCCACCTTTCCCATTAACTGGAGAAGCAGGTTAGGATGAGAAAAATATGAGAAAAATAATATAAATAAAGCCCACCATAGATGAGATTCAGAAATAACCTTGAAAAGGTTGTTCCCACCCAAAAAATAGCATAGGTGGCAAATTTGCCTGAGCTGGAGAATTATCTCCAGATTCCCAATGTCACTAGCATAATATTTATTTAAGAAAAGCTATTTTAGCTAAGTTAAAAATGTTAAATCAAATCCTACTGAAGTATAGGATCATGGGAGTCCAGAGTACTTATACAAAACTTATATAGAAACCTGGTCAACTTTTGAACCTTGGTTTCTTGGATTCTAGTCTGATGTATAACATTATTATTCTCTAGTCTTTTGTAAGAAGCTGAATATAGTAGCATTTATAAAATATACATATCAGTCTTCAGTGGGAACCCAGCTAAGACATATTTCAAAACTGGATAGAATTCCAAATTTTAAGTCTATAATACTTCTGCCTTGTAAGCTTATTTTCCATATTTTTGTCCACCTCAGCTCATGCTTTCTATTGACTCATTAAGATTTGATGGGACAGAACATATGGAGAGAAATGCCAGCTTCAACATATTTTGATAATCAGATTGCAGAAGATACTCATCCAAGTATTTGAACCTGCTTCTTGATTTCCTCTGTCCCACCTTATCCTTCTATATTGATCTTCCCAATAAAGTAGCAGAGACCTGCCACCCATCTCAGTTGCATGTTTTCCTTTATGCAGCTAGAGTTAAACAATAGCTTTTTTTAATTTATGCTTTGAAAGTATGATTCATTCATTAGCTATAGTATGTCATGAAATCCCAGGAGTCAACTAAAAAAATTATTCTGGACCAAAAGAGTAAAAAAAATAGTCAAATCTCCACCAAACCATTAAAAAACAGATTTAAAACACAGAATCTCACTTCCTCTGTCCCCACCCACCCCTCTAATATGGGAAAGAAAAAACATTGCTTGAAAAGGATAAGCATTTAATTGCTATCCAAATCAATGTTATTGCTAGCTCTACATTTATACTAACCACATTTCTTCAGCAACTATTTTTTCCAAAGAGGGGAAAGAATGAATATTCCAACTGTGGATTCATCAGCTATGGAGAAAGCTTTAAGTTTCCCTTTTCTTTTAAATAGTAGATGAATATGCCCTTGCTACTTATTGCAAAATACAAACAGAAATTCTAGCATATGATGCTGAAAGTTCTGTATCCTATAATGTACAGAACTTATATTATAAGGCAAAAAGATAGTCTTATAACTTTTTCCTTTACTAGCGCAAAAGATAAAATGGATTGTGTCCAAAGGTGATTTTGCACAAATATTGCATTTGCCTGTCTTACACTCCATTAACTAGCCACAGACATCCCCAATGAATTCCACTATTGTTCTAAGAGATTGCTTAATTTTCAGGAACAGCTTTTGAAAAGATCAAATTGTTAAAAATAGTTGTGTCCATTATGTATCAAAGATACATAATTGTACCTCAAATCCCAACCAAGACAAGGAAAGAAACACAAAGCAGATCAAAGTTTTGACAGTGTTGATGAACTGCTTCATGAAGCAAGGGGTTTCTCTCATTTCAAATAGAGAAATAAAGTGAACAATGCTCCTTTGCTTTGTTTTAGTTCAGAACCTTCAAACTTCACACTACTGCTCTCCAAAGAGGACTGCTATCAGTGCAAACTCAGTGAAAGAAGATTAAAAGATACTTCAAGAGATACGTTCCATACCATTTCCAGATCAGCTTGCCAAAAATGGCCTGCCTTACAGGTTGGTTGAGTTCACTGCATCTGTGGACCCTCTTGAAATAAGCACTGAGCTTACCAACCTGGTATTCTTCTCCATGCACTGAAGGTCATCAAAGACAAACCAGCAAAAATCATTCCTATGATTTAGCAAAGCTGTGGGGTGCACTGTGGTCAATCCCAAAGCAACCCTCCCTACACATGCTTTTTCAGTTCAAGGCTACCAACATTGTTTCCTCAAAGCAAGTAAAGTGCTCTCTCTTTTTTTGTGGTCATTTGAATTTTATTTCCTTGGGCCAAATCACTTTGTTGAAATGAATTGTAATCACTTTACCTAGGCCTAATGGAAACTTTAGAGAACAATTTGCTTTAAATCACATAAATAATTAATCAGCTTACATCCTACTTTTCTGTTCAAGTAGCTTAGAACATAGTTTACTTATATCCTGCCTTTATTTTTATAAATAATTCAAGGCTGTCGACATACCTCTTCTTCCTCCTATTTTCCCAACAAGAACCTTGTAAGGTGGGTTGGGCTGAAAGAGAGTGACTAGACAAAGTCACCCAGATACCTCTCATGCCTAAAAGAGAACTACAACTTGCATTCTCCCATTTTCTAGCTTGGTACTTTAATTACTAGACCAATCTGCCTCTCATCATTTCCACTTTATTCAAATATTTCACCCAAGGAAGCTGTAAGTAATATTGTCTGACTCAAGAGAATCTAATGATTTGGATACTTTTTTAATGATTTCTGAAGAGCTTTATGGGTGTGGGTAGGTGTAGTTTCCTTCCTAGAAGTTTCTCATTCCCATTTCCACTCATATTTTTTTCTTAGAAAAACTGCTTTGCAAACCTGTTTTCCATTGATTACTAGAAGGGGTTTACACACTGAGACTTTAGATTTTATAGTGGGATTTTTTAATCTACTGTATGGTTCTCTAACATCTCTCTTGTGAGTCTCAGGTAGAATACAAGTATTGATAAGAAATGTTTCATTTATATGGTGGCCTGTAGTGAGAAATCAAAATAAACTGAAGTCTTATTTCTTATTGCTAGAGAGAAAAGAGGGTCAGATATCTTTTATAGCAATATTTTTCTGATCTTTGAAAACCTATTCATAAAGTTGCTTTTGCTTCAGATGATCCTATGTTGAGATTATACTTTAATTAGCTTTATGAACTTTAAAATTGTCAGTAAATGTTTCTTGGCCTCCACACCCTTATTTAACCATGGCATAAAGCATTACCTGCATTACATCAGCCAACGTTTTTCTGAGGTAATAAATTTTGTAAATCCTGCACAATGTTGGCAGGAGACATTATAGAATTAAAAACAAAGATGCAAACCTTAAAATTATTCAGAGAAAAATTGCTGTTTTATTGCCTTGACTAGCTTATTTATTTATTTACATGATGAAACATGATCTCCCTGGGACATAATACAGCTCATATAAATCTTCCATATTATGGAACTATAGATTTTACATATAAGAAGTATGGGAAGTGGTCAGTCTCCAACCGAAAAATAATCCTGAAACTGTTTTCAGACTGGAACAAATTATCCAAGAAAATATAATAACTCCTTTTGGTACTATTTTCAGTTCAAAAACACAGACCTATTAACATTGGGAAATAGTTCATACAAAAATAAAACTTTCAAGCTGAGGCATAAATCTACAAAAACAAGGAAGAATTCAAGAAGTCTCTCTTGGATTCAGTCAGGATTATATGGTAACAATTCTACACTTACCAGGCAGTACTGAAGTTGGCCTGTATCAGTGCTGAAATATGCATTCTCTTGAAACACTTCACTTAATCTTCATATGATTAACAGGAAACTTTCCGAGGGGTGGGTGAGGCACAGAACATGGAAATCAGGTCAAGAATGTGGCTGATCAACTGGTTTTTTTTATTTGTGTTCTGAATTAATATACAAAAATAGATTGGATTACCATGGATTCTTTAAAGTTCCCACATTATTGATTCTTAAAGTAGTGCTAATAGAAGCCAAAGCCTTAAAAAGCCCTTAAGTGATTTTCCATGTGAACAAGCCATTTTTATTCTTCCAAATGAAAGACCTCTATTGTAAGATGATTTGATAGTCGAGAAGTGCTTTATCATTTTTTTCACTGTTTTTTTTTTTTAGCTTATCAAAATATTTTGAAAGGCTCAAACCTCCACAGGATTTTTGTAATTGTTACACTGAGACCTGGTGAGATTAATTTATAATACAATCTGACATTTTAGTCATTTTGCACTCCATATGGCTATTTAAAAAGCGGGGAAAGAAAGATCTCCCCAGCCAGCTGCAGAAGTTTGAAGGAAGCTCTGTTTTCTGTTAGCCATGCAGGACCTGCCTAAAGAATGTGATGTATTTGGCAGTTCCAATCCACTGACCTCAGATTTAACCTCCCACAATAACTTGCCCAGGAATTGGTATTTCTCCAGACAAGATATAACTATCCCAGTACAAACAGCAAAACATTTAGTTTGCTAATTGCTTACCATCCAAACATTGTAATTAAAATTTTGTTCTTTAATTTTCTAATCAAAATAGAGTTGGATTGTCAGAAACAAACTTCATCACCACCCAGCACCCCACCCCCAAAAAGATGGGAGAAATTTTTTTTAAAAAGTGGAGGACATTAAAAAACATGTGCTTTGAACAAGATTCTGAGAACAATGCTGTTGCTTAGCCTCATGCTCCTGAAATAGCATATAAATGAACAAAAATGAAAAACAGAAGCAGTTAATATGTCTAGAGGAAATACTTGCTTCATATGAAATCTATGCCAGCAGATGGGCTGTTTGTGAAGAATAAGCTTTGGGCCTAGTTTCAAGAATTGCTACACTCCACAATATGTTTTTCTTTAATAAATCTCAAAGTGCTTAAGCCTGATTAAAAAAAGTAGTTATGTCTATCTGATGTGCTAGTTTTAAAACCTTTTGACCAGAAGGAAATGGCAGCTATTTTTCCTCTTATGCTAAACAGAAAGTACAGGGATTTTCAACTGAACAATACAGAAGGAAAGGCTTAAATCTTTAAATGTAAAGCTTAAATGAAAGCTGGTTAGGAGGAGAGAGAGAGAGAGAGAGAGAGAGACAGAGAGAGAGAGAGAGAGAGATTTTGTGTAAATGTCTCGGTTCAAGGTTGAGGAGGAAACAGCTTTATAGCTGTTGACTCAAAAGGCAGGAGAAAGAGGACCAGGATTTAAACACAGGATCCAACATATATAAAGGAGTTCTTCTTTTTTTTCCTAGAAGTTTTATTGTTTTTTTAAACAAACATAGACAAACACAACATAAAAACATCAAGCCATCTTCTACATATGTACATACAGTGTGTCGGTTGGTTTCCAAATTCTTTTGTAATTTCATTGTATATGTTCTTATATTGTCAATCAAATATTACTAAATACATTAATATCATTATTAATCAATCATTTGATTATACTATTATTCATTCATGTTTTACAAAATAATCCATATTTTGCTTGATTTATTTTATGACAATTCATATTATCATCCCAAATCTATCCTATTATTATATTGTAGTTATGATAAAAATAATACATCTTTATATATTCCTTATATTCTAAAAATCTACATATTTCATTACCATATTTTATTGTCTTGATAAAATAAATCCCAAATCTTATAAAATTGTTTATCTTCTTGGTCTCTAATTTCAAATATCAATCTGCTCATTTCAGCACATTCCATTATTTTCTCAATAACTTCCCCCTGCATTGGTATTTTGTCATTTTTCCAGTTTTTAGCAAATACAATCCTAGCTGCTGTTAATACATTTACAATCAAATACTTCAATTCCTTACTGTATATTTCAGGTAAAATTCCCAATAAAAATATCTCTGGTTTCAAGTCTATGTGTTTTTTGTCATTTTTTCCAACCATGTGTGGATTTTAGTCCAATATCTCTTAGCATCTGCACACATCCACCACATATGGTAATATAGCCAGGTATCTGATGACATTTCCAACATTTTTCAGATTTGTTCTTGAACATTCTTGCTATTCTTGTCGGGAGGAAATGCCACCTGTAAAACATCTTATACAAATTTTCTTTATATGCTGTTGACATTGTCATTTTATAATTTTGAGACCACAATTTTTGCCATTTCTCTAAATCTATCCCATATCCAAAATTTTCCCCCCAAGCAATCATTGTTTCTTTGACTTGTTCTTATTCTAGCTTAATTTCTAATAAATATCCATACAGTTTTTTAATCACCTTTTCATCAGTACCTGTCAAAACCTTATCTAAATCAGTCAATTTATCATAGAAACCTTCTGTTTTAGAATCTTTATCATATCTAGAATGTATTTGTGCATATGAAAACCATTTCATCTCTGTACCTTGTTCCTCTAGTTTTTGCATAGATTTAAGTTCACCCTTTTCATTCAATATTTTACCATATCTAACTGTTTGTTCCTTTTTATATATTATAGGATAGGAAAAAGCTTCAATAGTCAATAGCCAGACTGGAATTTTCAAATAGCATTGCCTATTAGTCTTCTCCCAATTTAACCACAGAGCCTCCCACATATAATGTCTTCTAAAGTACCTCTGTGCTTTAGTTCCTTTGTACCATAGGAAGGCATGCCACCCCAACAACAGATCATGTCCTTCTAAAGTCAACAATCTAGTATTTCTTAATGTTATCCATTCCTTGACCCAGATCAAATTTATAGCTTGGTAGTACAACTCCCAATTAAGCAAACCAAATCCTCCTCTTATTCTAGTATCATGCAAAAGTTTTAGTTTTATTCTTGCATTCTTACCTTGCCATATATATTTCAACACAATTTTATTTAAATCTTCAAAATAATCTTTTCCAAGCCTAATTGGAATTGTTTGGAATAAATATAAAATTCTGGGTAATATATTCATCTTGATTGTTGATATTCTCCCTATTAATGACAATTATAAGTTTTCCCATTTTGCCAAATCTAATGCTATCTGCTGCTTGAGTTTAATATAATTATTCTCTTTAAGTCTGCTACATCTTGCTGTCAAATGTATCCCCAAGTACTTGATCTTATTTGTGACCTGAATTTTCAAAACATCCACCAATTCTTCCTGGCATCGCAATGATACGCCATCTTGAAGGTCTGAGATCGCCACCAATAACTTTGCTCCCGGACTGTCCAAACGGATCCATCCTGAAGAGACAGTGAATGTAAAGAGCACATCCTGTCGATCCCAGGGATACCACAAAGTCCCTGGTAGATCCAGGAGAAGCTCTTTTGCCAGCGGCAAAGAGGCAGCTATTAAAGCTGCTGAAGTTGGGACAGCTCCAAAATGGAACAGAATGGAAAGAGAAAGTGTGCCAGTTTGGGGAGAGCTTTTTCTTTATTTTAAGATTTGAAAGGACACCCTAAGGAAAAGAAAGAATTTGTAAAATCTCAGACAGAAGTGATTAAGCAGCAATTTTAAACAGGAAGTCAAATTATTATTTTTTTTATTGCTGGACTCTAAATACATAATTTTATAAGTTGAAATTGAAACTGGACTGGTTTTCTTTTTTACCTTACTTTTTCTTTTTTGTCTTTTCTCCTTTTTGTCTTTATAATATTTTAGGCTAGAGACTCTCTTTCGGCCTTTTCTTCTAAGTCTTTTTTCCTTTTTAATTAATTTTCATTACATTACATTTTGTTTGGAAAAGGAGGGGGAAAGTGAAAGCAGAGGAAATTTTGTAACACTGCCAACTAAGGGCTTAGATACTGTTTCTCTCTCTCTCTCTCTCTCTCTCTTTTTTTTTTCGACCAGACAAAGCTGAGAAAGAATTCAGGCTTCTTTTCAAGGACTTTGAGCCTATTTGATAAGATAGAGGGAAGAGCATGGGAGAGTATTATTGCAGGTGCTCCTCTGGGTTTCTATCAGTAGATGGAGTCTGGTGTTGAAGTATACAGAAAAAAGACGATAAGACTCTAGAGAAGAGAGCTATAAAGCTTAACAAAAGCCTTGCATAACTAAATAGGTGCAGTGTGTTCTTTTTCTCCTTTTTAAGCTGAGCAATTTTTTACTTTAACAAACCCCCTCCTTATCAGCTTATTATTTGTAATAGTCATTTGGATCTTTGGCCTTTTGGAACTTGCTTTTGTCTTTCTTTTTGCTTTTGGAGCTTATTCTCTATCTATGCATCTCATTTTAAAGGGAAAGTCTTAGTATTAATTTTTTCTTTTTCTTTTTAAGGGAGTAGTCTTTTTTCTTTTCTCTCTCTCCCTTCCATTTTTTTATTTACCTTCCATATTGGGGTTTTTTTTGTGGCTCTTCTTTTATATACTTTTTTTTATACCTGAGACTTTTTAATTGGGTTAAGGTGTTGAAGAACCTGAAGAACTTTATTTTTTCTTCTTCTTTAGTGTTTATTCTTTTTCTCTGCCACCTACAAGACTTAACAATTTTCCCTTTTTCTGTTTATGGTTTTTTCTTCTTTTTCTGGGTTTTTCCTGCTATTTAACTAATCGATTGGATTAAGGTGTACAAGAACCTGAAGAAACTTTTCTTTTATCCTGCTGCCTTTTTTTCACTATTTTTACTTGGAATTACAATTGGTCATTACACGAGTGGATTAAGGTCTAGAAAAACCTGAAAATTTTGAATCGTTTGAAATTAACAGCAACTGGTTCCTCAATTCCTACTTCTTCCTCTTCACCATCCAGAGGACAACGCTCAATACAGAAGATGTTACAACAAGAAAAAGAACAAGAAAAGGTGACACTGCAGATGATAATGCAAGGAATTCAAAACATACAAGCAAGAACAGAGAATACTGAAAAGAGAACAGAAAAAACTGATGAAAAGGTGGAGAATATTCAACAAATGATGATGAAGTATGATGAGAGATTCCAAAAAATTGAAGAAGAAGATAAACAAAGAGATAAGAAGATTGGAGATAGTGGTGGCAGATTAACTATGGTTGAACAAGATAAAAGTGGGATGCTGAGATAGGAGATGGACAGATCAGAATTTTATCTCAGATTCCAAACCATGGAGGAAGAAAAGGGACAAAACTTGGCTGAGATAATGATAGAAATCTTGTCTGAAGCTCTGGAAATAACTAAAGAGAAGATGATGGATGGAATAGATGAGGTCTTTCAAGTCTTGACAAGATATGCAATGAGAAATAGCCAACCAAGAGAAGTTCACATTAGATTTACAAAGAAAGCTAT
The DNA here is from genome assembly GCF_049901715.1 of Pseudonaja textilis. NCBI lineage: Eukaryota > Metazoa > Chordata > Lepidosauria > Squamata > Elapidae > Pseudonaja > Pseudonaja textilis. The sequence goes on from NC_141990.1 coordinate 43,467,018, forward strand.
TAAAATGCAAATATTGCAGGTGGCAAGAGAGAAAACATTGAAATATAAAGATATGGAGATTGTGCTACTGAAACAAGTACCCAGAAGAGTGAGAGAGATGAGAAGAGAGTGCCGATTCCTGACTAAAATCCTACTTTAAAAAGAGGTGAATTATAGATGGTTGATTCCAGAAGGTTTAATGTTTACATGGCAGGAACAGAGGCACAGAATTGATTCAATCAAGAAAACAGAATTATTTTACACAGAGTACTTTGGAGGGAAAGAAGAGGAGACAGAAAAAGAAATGTCATTAATTGAATTCCAAGAGGACTGCCAAGCAGTGATTGAAAAAGAAGAAGGTACAGTAGGCGGAAAGGTGGAAGCTAGAGAACAACGAGAACCAAGATCTACGAGAGCTACAAAACCTACTTATAAAGTATAATCATAGAAGAGAAAAAAATGATTACAATTAATATAAATGGACTTAACTCAGCTGTTAAAAGAAGGAAAACTTTCCATAAATTAGAGAAATTAAAATTTGATATAATCTGCCTACAAGAAGTACATATTAAAAAGCAATATGAACAACTATTGATACAGCCAAAACTAGGGAAAATATTTACTTCTTTGGCACAATGCAAGAAAAGAGGAGTGGTTTTATATCAAAGATATTATCCCAGTGAAATTGATCCATACGGATGAAGATGGAAGACTTTTAATGGTGGAAATAATGGACAACAATATGAAAACACTCCTGATAGCAATCTATGCTCTGGATTGTCGCGTTGAGCGACCGGTCTGTTGTTTCGCCTTTCTGGTTGATTGCTGAATTCCTCTCAGAGAATAACCCTCGCAAGGGTTAGATTTAAAGTAGCCCTCGCAAGGGCGAGACAGTGGGACCCTCGCAAGGGTGAATTAGTCCTCGCAAGGACGAAGTTTAAAGTAACCCTCTCAAGGGTGAGAAAATAGCCCTCGCAAGGGCGAGATAGAGTGGGATCCTCGCAAGGGTGAGGCTAGGCAAGACTCTCACAAGAGTGATTGCCAAGCAAGCACAAGAAATAAAACACACAAAACACAAGAGATCTTCAAAATGAGGCAACACTTGAGCCTGGGGGAGATGGGATTCCCTGGCTGCCCTGGAACAGATGGAAAAATGTCCGGGCTCTCTGCTTCTTCTCCTGCTCCTTTCTTCTGCTTCCCCAGGCTTTTTGCTGTCCTCTTTTATTGTGCTAATTCAAGGGAGGGGGTGAGGGAGGAAATTTACAGGAAGGCAAAGAGATACAATGTTAATCTTTTCAGACCAGTCTACGTGACATGAGCCACATACTCTATAGCTGCTATGACAGGCATATCTTATTTGAATACACATTCTTTGTCTCTTTTATTAACTCCCTTCTTGTCAGTGCTTTGCTTTTTAGCAAGATTTCTTCCTGTGGAAAAATACAAGACAGAACCAAGGTAAAATAGTCACACTGGATGAAAATCAAGAAGAATTTTATAGAAAATTACATATGAAAATAATTGAACTGGACTATGTTAAAATTGTTATGATGGGAGTCTTTAATGGAATAGTAGACAATAAATTGGACTATACAACACAGAAAACAACAAAGTAAAGCAGAAAGACTCTCCCTAAATCCTTTTTTAAAATGACAGATGAAATAAATTTAAAAGATGCACGGAGAGAAAGAAATGCTAAGACTAAACAGTACACCTTCTATTCAAACAGACATTCATCATGGTCCAGAATAGGTATGATATGGATGTCAACAGAATTGATTGCTAATCTCCAAGAAATAAACATTGAAACAAGTACTTGGGCAGATCATAACCCAATGACAATTAAATGGAAAGGACAAAGAAGAAGATCTAGATGGATGTTAAAAAATACCATACTAAAAGAAAAAGAGATTGGAGAAAGAACTGCCTTTTTTCTTTAAAGAAAATAAAAAAGAAGACATATCAACACAGAATGTATGGGGTACAATGAAGGCATATGCCAGAGGCTTGATAATAGACTATACAAGGAAAAGAAATATTACGAAAAGACTAGCCTCTAAGACATTAGAGGATGAATATAAAGGATATGAAAAAGAGTTACAGAAAATGACACAGAAAAAGGACATTAAGTTAAAAATGGATATAATTAAACATAAGGTGGGATTAATGGAAAAAGATTTAGCACAGAAAATCAGAGGTGTGAAGCAGAACTATTTTGAAGATGCAAATAAACCAGGTAGATGGTTTGCATATAAACTGAGAAAGGATAGAGAATCAAGGAAAATATTGCAATTAATAGATGATCAAGGCCAAGCTTGCTATGGAAGTAAAGAGAAGAAGAAAATAATGAGATTACTATGGGAAACTATACACACAAGAGAATATTGATGATGAAAGACTTAAACAGGACTTACAGAATGCTAACCTACCCCAGATACCTAAAGAGATTGAAATAATGTTAGAAACAATATAACGATATGGAGTTAACTGAAGCACTTAAGAAACAAAATAATGGAAAGGCACCAGGCCCAGATGGACTTCCAGCAGAATTTTACAAGACATTACAAAAATTGTTGAATCTTCCATTGTTAGAAGTTATGAATGAAGTTATGTTAAAGAGGATACCCAAATCATGGTCAGAAGCTTATATTACACTTGTCCCAAAAGAGGACGCCGACCCATTACAAATTAAGAATTATAGACCTATTTCCCTACTAAACTCAGATTATAAAATCTTTACTTCAATATTGGCAGAAAGACTCAAAAAATACTTAAATAACTTTATTCACCCCGATCAAAATGGATTTCTGCCAAAGAGACAAATTAAATATGAGAGTAGTTTTGGACACTCTGGAATATTACGAGTCACACCCTGAAAAACAAATGGCTTTGATATTTTTAGATGCACAGAAGGCCTTTGACAATGTGAATTGGTGATTTGTGTTATTACAGATGGAACAGATAGGCTTTGGTAAAAAAAATTATCCATAAAATAGAAGCTATGTATCATAAGCAAACTGCAAAGGTAATGATAGATGGAGAACTGACGAATTCTATTGATATAAGAAAAGGAACAAGGCAAGGGTGCCCACTGTCACCTTTGTTGTTTGTGTTAACCTTGGAAGTGCTAAATAGAAATATTAGGGAAGAAAAGGATATAAAATAGATGAAAATTAAAAAGGAAGAATTTAAATTGCAAGCATTCGCAGATGATCTGGTTTTCATTTTAGAAGACCCACTACAAACAGCATTAAAATTGATAGAAAAGATAGAAGTATATGGAAAGGTGGCTGGTCTGAAAATAAATAAAGACAAAACAAAGATTTTGATGAGGATTTTTGTTATCAAGACAAAAGGACTTCTGAGGTGCCATGAGATGGAAAATGTCCTTGTGTTTACTGATCTAATTTTCTTTGTTTTGCTTGGAAGAGGTAGAGTGTTTAATTGCTACACTTCGTATTAAGCCTTGCATTATCCTGCTTTGATTCTGATCTATATGCTCCAAACAAATAGCAAAAACAAAACAAAGACACCCCCTCCATCCTGCAAGTAATCCTGTTAATCCTGAGGTATTTTGGTTCACAGAATATAAATTATGTAGAGATTCAAATCTACTTTGTTCCATCTATTCCACTAAGTGAACATGGGCTAACTTCTACCAGTCTATAACTGGGTTGACACAATCCACTTAAATCCTGGTTCGCAGCGCACAATTGCTGTTTTCATATGTTATGTCCAAACAGCGAAATCCTCTCATAGTTTCATAAAACAAGAAAATGTATAGAGAATAAGGAAGAGGATTATTTGAGAAAGTTACAGTGGAATAGAGTTGTTGAGAAGCAGGAAAAAAGACTCAAGAACAAAAGGTAGCAAAAGAATGACTTATAATAGTGAAGCAAAGGTTGTTTGTGAGTATTACAGATACTAACACTGTGTACTATCAACAATAGCACAGCTAGTGCCTGTCTCAAAGATGCTTTTTCACAAGGCAACTGGACTGTTTTTACCCTGAGGAAGAAGAAGATATTTCACTTCTAATTCAAGAAGCTTAATTGGTTCTGGCAGGATGGTGGAAGCGATGGAAGGATTAATTCTGTCAGGATGGGAGGAGGAGTTGGAAGGATCATATTTATTTGTAGTCATCTGGTTGTTAGCAGTCTCCCTGAGAGCTCTTGAGGCCACTTGGGGGTTTATCTGTGCCCTCAAAGTCACTTCTATCCAAAAGCCAGTAGGGGTGGAATCTTCTTGGAACTGTTGCAAGAGCTGCATTGTAGACAGGAGATGGGTCCTTTCTATCCAAAATGTGGACCATTGGCTTGAAAGAGGGGTAAAAGAGACCGCTGACTAGGTGTTTGTTGCAGAGAAAATAGACTGCTGGATTATTATGTATGTATGCTGCCTTGAGTAAAATAAAGGAGAAATGAAGTCAAACAAATGAATAATGTCTATACATAATATACCATGATGATTGTGTCTCTTAGAAAACACTAAAACCCCAGTCCCCAATTTTGTTTTAATTACTCTAGCAATGAAGTCCCAGCTAGCATGTTTCACCTCATAGGCTTCTTGTGAAGATCAAACAGGACTAACAATGGAAGTAAAAGTCTCATTATAAAAATCCCTTCTTCTATGAACAATAATATCTTTGCCCTAAACAGAACTGCAAAGACGTATTTCCAAAGTTGAATGCCATATTGGCCAGAATATTTATCTCTCAGTATTATTGTATATCAGCTGCAAATGCATATTAAAAAAATCAAGGTGGACTACATATTTGTTGGCCATCACTCATCTCAATAAGTCTCATCGTGTCCTCCTGGAATTCCTTTATGTTGTTGTGTCTCCAGCTCAGCCTCTATTCATATAGATTCTTAAGAGGTGGAAAAAAGGTGCTACTTCAAAAGAATAGCTTCATATATGAACATGCACACACATGATGAACATGCACACACATGATGAACATGCACACACATTATGAAAGACAAAGCTTCACAGAGGAATGGGAACTAACTATTGGGAAAGAACATTTCTAAAACAAAATGGGAATGCTGTGCTAAACACAAACAAACAGATACTTTTTTGCCTTAAGTAAAGCCTAATCTGTTTTTTAGAGAAGCTTTGTGTAACAGGAATGCAAGCAGGTTCAAATAATTATTTACAGATTGCGGTACAATTGTGTCAAACATCTACTTTGTTGTCTGGAAAATAAGATTGAATGAATGTGTGTGTGTGTACATATATATTTCAATATATATATATATATATATATATGGATCTTTGTTGTTCGGTTTTCTCTCGCGTAAGATTCAAAGTGTCTAGCAGCGTTTGATGAAGTCTCATTCATCATCATCAGGCCTCTGTCTTTGGCTCTTGCTTTTCAGAGTGATGTGAGGTTGCAGCTGCAACCTCACATCACTCTGAAAAGCAAGAGCCAAAGACAGAGGCCTGATGATGATGAATGAGACTTCATCAAACGTGCCTAGACACTTTGAATCTTACGCGGAGAAAACCCGAACAACCAAAGATCCACATACAAATACCCGCGAGAACCTCAGAAAACAAATATATATATATATATATAGTATTCAGCTTTGTTCGGTATTTTCCCACATCATTATAATTGTGCTTTTAAAGTTGTAGCAACGTTTCAGCAGAATCTCATCTGCCATCATCAGGCTTCTGTATAGTGTTCGTCTGGACAAACTGTATAGTGTCAGTTTGCTTCATGTATGGCTCAGAGGGGTTTGAAGTGGGTAGTGATGCAGCTGCGGTACGGCTTCTGGTCCGTGGTCGTGTCTCATCTTCTGTGTGGATGTGAGTCTGCTTTCTGTGTGGAAGTGTGGTGGTGGCATCTTGTGTGGCCCTCATGGGTGTGGGTCTGGTGTCATTCTTCATGTTAGGTACTCGTCTGTTCATGAGGGCGGGTTTCCAAATGGCTGGTAGGCGGGAGGTGTCATCTCATTTATTCATGCTGTGTGGGCATTTTTCTATCTCTATGGCTTCTCTGATTATAGTGCTGTTGAAGTGTTCGGTTTTGGCGATAGTTCTGGTATTTTTAAAGTCAATGCACTGCATTACTACCCACTTCAAACCCCTCTGAGCCATACATGAAGCAAACTGACACCCACCATGAAGATGCAGCACAACCACGAACTCGAAGCCAAACAGCTCACCAGCTAAAATCCCCCAGCAACTAAGACTAACCTGAGCACAACCAAGCCCCCACCCGAACAGAACACGCCTCCAGCCAATCAGAACACGGCCAACCCCCCAACCAATCAGAACACAGCCAACCCCCCCCACCAATGAGAACACACCCCCACCCAATCAGAACACAGCCAAGCCCCCACCCAATCAAGTTACACCCCCACTAGAGTTAAAAGGAAGAAGCAGCTGCAAGCTCACATCACTCTGAGAAGCACAGAGCCAAAGACACAAGCCTGAAGATGATGTATGAGACTTCATCGAAACGTTGCCTAGATACTTCCAATCTTAAGCGGGAGAAAACTCAAATAACCAAAGATAGATAGATAGATAGATAGATAGATAGATAGATAGATAGATAGATACATCGACCAAGTAGCAACTAGCAACAACAGGACAGAACAACCCAGGTTTCTGGCTCCATCTTATGGCCATTTGAGGAACCACACCCAATTACAATTTTAGCATTCCCTTAAAGAGACAATATTAAATGTCTATCCTGGTTTATATATTTCCAACCCAACTGTTAGGTGATTAACATTCCTAACATTCTCCCCTTTGGGTAGGACAATATATAACACCTTTCAGTTTAAGTCCATATCCTTCACAGCAAGCCTTATGCTTTAGAGACCCTTGGGCTTTTGTAAAATGATCTGCAATGTTATTCTCTGACATGCAGTATTCCAGTTTAATCATTTTACTTTGCACACATTGTCTCACATTTAAATATCTTAAATCTGTGTGTTTTGATCTTGTATTTACAGCAAGATTGGAAGCCACCTGTATTGCTGATTGGTTGTCTTCATAAACAACAATAGAATCTGTTACATTAATTCCCATGTCAATTAGTAGTTGCTTATACAAAACTAAATCTGTACATAGTAAAGAAAAACATGAGAATTCAGCCTCCATTGTTGACAAACTTAGATGTTTTTGTCGAATAGATCTCCATCCAGTCAACACCTTTACTAATAATACTACAGTACCTGACGTAGATTTATGTGTATTTATGTCTGTAGCAAAACTGGCATTGGCATATGTAGTTAAACTTAGTTCATCCTTAGGCTCCAAATATAATGCATAATGCATCATTTGTTTCAGATATCTCAACACACGTTTAGCAGCTTGCCAATGCCTTTTAGTTAGCTCAGCATTAAATGTAGCTAATTGGTTAACACTGTATGCTATATCTGGCTTTGACCAATTACTGAGCTAAGATAAGCTACCAATCAAAGACTGATAAATGTTCTTATCAAAAACAGGACTTTGAACATCACTATGGCTAAACTCCTGGCTCATCGGTGTTTTAGTCGATTTACAAAGTTTCATTTAAAAAATTTTTAGTATCTGCCTGTGAGATCTTGTATCCTGCCCTAGTTCTATCTATCTTTAATCCAAGATATTGTTTAATTTCTCCTAACTGTTTTATCTTAAATTTCTTCTCTAACAGTGATATTATTTCAGTAGCTTCTTGCTCAGTTTTGGTAATTAATGCTATGTCATCAGTAAACAATAGCAACAATGAAATTATACCATCATTTTCCCTTTTGAACAAACATGGATCAGCCATACCAGCTACAAAACCTATCATAGTTAATTCTTTAACTATGCACTGGTTCCACTCATATCCTGATTGCTTTAAGCCATAAAGACTCTTTTTCAATCTCCAGCAATCAGTTGTATTATCATTTTTGATACCTAAAGGTTTCTTTAAATATATAGTGTGTTGCAACGGTGCATGCAGATATGCCGTCTCTACATCTAAATGATTTATAATGTATTTCTCCTTAGCTTCCCACACTAATGCTGCTCGTAATGTAGTAGCCTTCAGACTAGGCGCAAACACCTCATCATAGTCATTTGCTGTCTGATTGAACCCTTGTGCTACTAACCTGGCTTTATGGGTAACAGTCCCATCCACACTAGTCTTAAGTTTATAAATCCATTTACACCCTATGACATGTTCACTTGGTGGTAACCTAACATTTTCGTATACATCCAACCTTTATAAGGATTTTAGTTCCTTATTGATTGCTTCCTGCCAAGCAGCCTGATCCTTAGCAGGATACAGTTTCAGTTCATTATAGTTACCAGGAACTTTATTCACTTGGCATACAACACTAGCCTGATATATATCAGGTGGTCATGTTACTTGAGATGAATGTCTCGGTAATACAGGGCTTACTGGTGGACTTTCCTGTTCCACCTGTTCCTGTTCTTCTACTTCCTCCTGTGCCTGTTCTCCTACCTCCTCCTGTGCCTGTTCTTCCTCTTTAATGGCTATTGATGGTTTAATTATTTTATCTTTAGGGACTACTTGGGTGTCAACAACAACATCATTGCTGGATTCCTGTTCCAGTTTATGCCACCCAACATGCTCAAGAAATTTAGCACTAGCACTACAGTAAATAATGAGCTGTGCCTGGATCCCAAAATCTAAATGTTCTATGGTTTCCTTTGTAACCTACGAAAAATAATTTTCTAGCTCTATGTTGCCCTTTCAGTCTTACTTGTGAGGGAATATGCACCTATGCTGGAGCTCCAAATGTATGTAAATAGCTTAAATTTGGTTTTCTGCCATGCCAATGAGTGAATGGCAATTCACCAGTTGTTGTGTTAACCACATTGTTTAAAACATGGTTGCTACACATTATGGCTTCACCCCATAGTGTTTCAGGCAAACCTGAATCAGATAACATAGTGTGAGCCATGGCTTGTAATGTTTGCCCTATTCGTTCTATAAATTAGTTATGTTGTGGCCTGTAAGGCGCAGAACGTTTATGCTCAACACCAGCCAATTTTAACATAGTTTGGAATCTCTTGTTAATAAATTCACTCCCGTTATCAGTAACTAAAGTAATTACCCTATGTTTCATTTTTCTCTCTGCAAACCTTAGCCACTTAAAGAAATGTTGGAATGTTTCTGTTTGTTTTTCATGAGAGAGCAGAACCATACCGTGAATAATGGTCCATTATACTCAAAACATAGCAGGCACCTCCCAAGCTTGGTTTTTTAGGACCAATTATGTCAGCAAAAACAACCTCTAAAAGTTCTTTGGTCTTAAACCCATTTAGTCTGTTTGCTGGAGTAACCTTGCTTTTCTCCTGACTATAGGCATTATAGTTTAAGTACTTACTACAGGGTTTTAATTTTACTCCCTCTGACAATTCAACAGTTTGTTTGAGCATTTTGAAATTAATGTGCCCTAGACGTCTATGTAGTAAATGTATACATTCATCATGTGGCATAACATTGTTATAAACCAAGTTAGCCATCTTCAACTGGTCATCATGTATCACATATAAATCATTCTCTAAATTAGCAATAACACTTTTACCTTCTTTCTCTATTATACAGTTATCTCCCCTAAAAGTTACTACATAACCAATATTAACTAAATACCTTACTGATAACAAATTATATTTCAGTTTAGGTACATATAACATAGTTAAATGCTCATTTACACATGAACAATATGCAGTACCTTCATCAGACGCTTTCATCTTCCATCCATTTGCCATTGATACATGTTGCTTGCTTGTGGACATCATTACAAAACTCTCTCTATTTTTAGTAATGCATTGCGATGCTCTACTATCAACAAACCACAAATCAGTTGAATTGCTAGACATAGTTAAATTGACATTCTTCATAGCCTTCTGGGGAATACCAATATTCTGTCATTTTCCCTTCTTACAGAATCTAGCTATATGTCTCCTAGCCCCACAAGAAAAACATTTCCTAACAGTATAGGCAGTTGAACACAAATCCTCTTCTTGTGGTTGTTCCTTTCTCAGTTGGTTCCTATCCAGCCGTCTTCTTACCTCTTTTAACAACCTTCCAGTTTTGTCAGTCAATGTCAGTTTATCTCTGGTCAGAACTTCCAGTGAAGATATGTAATCATCATAATTTTCATACAATAAGGAAAGAATGATGTAAACCGATGCAGCTCTGAAAATATCAGTTCCTTTTCATGTAGCTGTTGAAAAGTTATTTTTATGAAGTTTATTTATTTTATTTTATTTTATTTGTCAATTGTTTACAAGATAATAAGTATAAGTGTATACATAGTTATGAATACATGAAATGGGTACATATAAGAAAAATAAAAGAAAAATAAAAGAAACAATAGGACAGGGACGCTTAAGCACGCCCCCTAGAGACCTCTTAGGAAAGGGGTGAGGTCAATAGTAGACAGTCTAAGGTTAAAGTTTTTGGGGTGATAGTGTGATATTACCAGAGAAAAAGCTATGTAGGATTAGGTTAACAACTCTTAATGCCTTTTTGGCTATGTAGTTGCAGTGGGCTCTAGCACTTAGATCATTAGAGGTGAGTATTCCAAGGTCCTTTACAGAGCTTGGATCATCAACAAGATCTTGACTATTCAGCTTGTATTTTATTTTCTGATTTTTTTTGCCAATATGTAAGACAGAGCATTTATTTGTTGAGATTTGAAGTTGCCATTTGTTTGACCATTCTGATACATAGTCAAGATCTTTTTGAAGGGTAGCAGTATTATCTGTGGTATTGAACAGCTTTACATCATCAGCGAAAAGAACGCAGTTGCTCTTAATATGATCACAGAGGTCATTTATGTAGAGTATGAAGAGAGTTGGTCCTAGAACACTGCCTTGGGGGACACCACTATTGACAGGTACAGAATTTGATAGGACGCTCCCAATTTTGACCATTTGTTGTCTGTTTGACAGGAATGCTTCTATCCAGTTATGCAGGTGTCCAGAGATACCATAGGATTTTATTTTTAGTAGTAGTCTGTCGTGTACCACTGAATCAAAGGCTTTACAGAAGTCTATGTAGATTGCATCTATTGTTTTGCCCTGATCAAGTTGTGTAGTCCATATGTTTTTGCAGTGTAAGAGTTGCAGATTACAGGATAGTTTTTTTCTGAAACCAAATTGTTTATTGGAGAGTAGGTTGTTTGTCTCTAAGTGGAGGATGATGGAATGGTTAATAATTGATTCCATGACTTTACAGGTGACGCAGCATAAGGAAATTGGTCTGTAATTTTCAACTAGGCTGGGGTCTCCCTTTTTGAAGATGGGGATGACCGTGGCTTGTGACCATAGGTTAGGCAAGGAACTGGTCCTGAAAGATTTTTCAAAGATTATGCTTAGAGGTTTGGCTATGGCAGTGGGTAGCTTTTTTAAGAAGTAGGCACATATTCCATCCAGTCCAATAGATAGAGATGGTTTTAGATTGTGAAGTGCTTTTTCAACATTGTCTTCTGTAAAATCGATATGTATTAGATCATTGTAGTTATCTGTGGTTCGGCTAGGAAATACTGGGCATGTTTACAAATACTGAGCCAAAAAATGTGTTAAAGATGTTGGCTTTAATGGTGTCGTCGTTGCAGTCTTTACCATTAGGTCCTATCAGGGGTGGGATGGACCTTGAATCTTTTAGTTTGTTGTTTACAAAATTGTAAAAAGCACTGGTGGAATTGGTGCTTAGAAGGTTTTCCTCTTGTTTAATGTGATAATTGGTGCATTTGGTCTTTATCTGGTGGCATAAATTTTTGTATTGGCTTTTGAAATTGGCAAGGTGACCAGATTTGTTTTTCCGCCAGAGTGATCTCTTTTTGGATTGAAGTTTCCTTATTGTTATGGGCAATCTGTTTTTTTGTTTTGTTTTGGGAGTTGTTGTTGGTACATATAGTTTGATGACTCTTTTGACTTCAAGTAAAAATATGTTGTAATGGTCTTCAACAGTATTGCATCCAGTGAATAGAGATTGCCAATCAAGGGATGAGAGATCGTTGTCTATAAGATCATAGTTGCCTTTTTTGAAGTTATAATTGGGGATTACGTCATTGTGGTGGTTTTTTGTGTGGACGTATGTTGAGACAAAAGTCAATCATATTGTGGTCACTGCTGGAAAAGGGTTCTTTAGTTTGTATTCCGTAAATTAAATTCAAACTATTGCAGAAGATGAGATCGAGGCAGTTGTTTAGTCTAGTGTTGTTGGTTACTAGTTGTTCCAGTCCCACATTTGTAACAGCATTGTAGAAGGTTGCGTGTATGGTTTCAGTTGTACATTCATTTAGGGTCCAGTCAATATGAGGCAGATTGAAATCACCAAGAAAGATAAAAGGGTATGGGCAAGATGCTGCCCATGTTAGTAGTGTATTTTTTTTTTTATTTGATTTGTCAATTGTTTACAAGATAATAAGTATAAGTGTATACATAGTTATGAATACATGAAATGGGTACATATAAGAAAAATAAAAAATATTTTATTTTTTATTAGAAAAATATTTAGCTTGTTTACATGTTTGATGTCATAATCAGGTGCTCTGTAACATAGTAAGAATCGAATTGTGATATTTAAGGATAGTTCACAGATAATGGTCTCAGGAAGAGCAAGCTCCTGGGTAACTTGGATATTTTTTAGATGTAAGGACTTTTTATAGAAGATAGCAACACCACCTCCTCTACGAATTTCACGATCTGATCGGTAAACATGATAGTCTCTTACTGTGGTAATGGAGTCAGGGAGAGATGCGTTGAGCCATGTTTCACAGACAAATATAATGTCGAATTTAGCCATATTTAGTAGGAGGAAAAATTCAGGTATTTTATTTACAAGGCTTCTTGCATTGAGTAGCTTGCATTTAAGACCAGCAGTAGTTGGAATTGAGGTAGTTAGGGGCATGCGTGCCTAGTCTTGGGTGATGGTGGATTGGTTGAGGTAGGGTTGTGGTTGAAGGTTAAAGCTGAGTTGCGGGATGTGTGACTTACTTTTGATACAGTCAGCATGGTAGTCAATGTACAGGTCCTTCTCTCCATTGTCTAGACGTTTTTTTGAGTTCAGTGCGGAGTACACGGGAGCGGGCACGTTGCTGTATGGTTAGGTCAAGGCGACAATGGAGGTTCTTATGGTTGGTGTTGGTTTTGGCGAGTGAATTTATAGTGTAAATGAATTTGCATTTGCTTGATTCATTTTTGCAAATGACCCTGCAGAAGCGTGTGGTCACAGAGCCGTCTCTGTTTTTGAGCTCTCAGCCAATGCAGGAAATGTCCAGTATTTCATCAGGGGAGATGGTTGATGCTTGATAATCACTGATGATGTTTCGGACAGTTGTGATGTCATCATTATCATTGATGCCCTCTAGACCTAACATATCTCCACCTTTCAGAAGACGTGCCCTAAACAGTTTACATGTAAGATGTATGTGTGTGTACCTACACTGTCACAAACATAAAACCTCTTCAAATTCTCCCAACAGACTCTGCTAGCAGCAGACTTTTCTCCACGAATATGGACTAGCTGCTGGTCACTCAGTGTTAGTCCAATTATACAAAGAGCTCGTTCGTTGTTCTGTTTAAAGTCAGTTAAATTCTTGGCATCATCCTCATCATCTGCATCCCAAGCATTTACATCCGGTGGATCCTGAACTGCATTCCATAACCCTTGTCTACGCAGAAGTAGACTGTCCTTCATAGACCAGGAAACATAGTTTGTTCCATCCAACTGAGTTATCAGTGATAGACTTGTTGAAGGATCTTGTGCCATCTTTACAAGGACAGTAACCCACAATGAAACAGTAAACAGCTATCTGTATACGGTACTGTGTATTCACACTACCTCTCAGTTACCTGAGCTTGGTACAGCCTGAGCCTATAACCAGTGTTGAGGTAATTCCCCATTAGGAGAATGAGTACACACAGGGAGATGTAGTGAGAGTGGTGAAGAATAACACACAACCAGCACACAGATATACTGTATAGTAAAATGTAGGTTTTTACTTCCAGTAAATGGTTAAGCAAAGTCCAACAAGCAGTCCAAGTCATACCCGGTTATAGCAGTCAGTTATCAGTCCAGGAATAATCCAAATATCAAAATCCAGTATCAAAAACAGTTTAGTAATAGACTCACATCAAATCCAAGAAAAACAACAATCAGCAATAGTCAATAGGGAAAAATGCAGGAACCAAAAACAGCGAACACCAGAACATCGACCAACTAGCAACTATTAACAACAGGACAGAACAACCCAGGTTTCTGGCTCCATCTTATGGCCGTTTGAGGAACCACACCCAATTAGAATTTTAGCAATCCCTTAAAGAGACAGTATAATTGACAGTCTGGTGGAATCATCTCTTCTATTCATGCTTTAAGAGATGATTCCACCAGACTGTCAATTATTTGGAAGCCTGCATTCACAAACAAAAAAATCTCCACACCACTAGCCAGGCAAACACCTGGGCACAAACAGATCCCCCCTGATACCTCCAGCTCAAACACACCCCAACCAGGCACCCAGATGAAACCTAGCTTCCTAACAAATGATAGCCATCCATTTACTCGGAGCCAAGCTGCACTAAAAGCCTCCAATACAGGAACACAATGTTGCCAGCCAATCAAGACACACACAAAAAAAGCCACAAAACAGGCAGAAGATATTAGAAACACCAATCAAGCAGAACACAGCAAACTCCAAGACCAATAAACACAGACAAAGACTCCCAACCAATCAGGATGAAGAAAAAACCATTTTGGCACAGCAGTAGGCTAACCCCAAATTTAAAACTGAAACAACTGTAAAAGTCTGACTCACAGACAAACACAATACAGAAGCCTGATGATGGCAGATGAGCTTCTGCCGAAACATTGCTACAACTTTAAAAGCACAACTATAATGACGTGGGAAAATCACCTGAACAAACTGAATACTATATATATATATATATATATATATATATATATATATATATATATATATATATATATATATATATATATATATATATATATATATATATATATATATATGTGTGTGTGTGTGTGTGTGTGTGTGTGTGTGTATGTATGTGTATGTGTATGTATATGTATATGTATATTGTATATTGTATATTGTATATTGTATATTGTATATTGTATATGTATATATGTGTTTTCTGACGTCCCAAGATCGATCTATCTATCTATCTATCTATCTATCTATCTATCTATCTATCTATCTATCTTCTTAAGTTTTCATGGGTACTTACATGTATGATATTCAGCTTTCTTCAGGTATTTTCCCACGTCATTATAATTGTGCTTTTAAAGTTGTAGCAACGTTTCGGCAGAATCTCATCTGCCATTGCATTGTTGTCTCTGCAGCTCCATAGGAATTTGAGGTCACATAGTATTCCTGCTCTTTTAACTTCCAGCTTCTCATAGGTTTTGGTCTGACTGTTTATTTCCTCCCCGTAGAGGTCTGATATTTGATATTTGTTTTCTTAAGTTTTCGTGGGTACTTACATGTATGGTATTCTGCTTTGTTTGGTATTTTCCCATGTCATTATAGTTGTGCTTTTAAAGTTGTAGCAACATTTTGGCAGAATCTCATCTGCCATGAGATTCTGCCGAAACGTTGCTACAACTTTAAAAGCACAACTATAATGACATAGGAAAATACCGAACAAAGCTGAATACCATACATATAAGTACCATACAAAAACTTAAGTATATGTATATGTATATGTATATGTATATGTATATGTATATGTATATGTATATGTATGTATATATATATATATATATATATATATATATATATATATATATATATATATATATATATATATTCGTAGATTTTCATGGGTACAGGTATGTAGGTCTAGGTGTGTTCGGGTCTTTTCCCATGTAAGATTAAGAATATCTTGGCGATGTTTCGGCGAGGTCCCACTTGCCATCCTCAGGCTGGTGCCTTCGGCTTCGTGCCAGTGCAAGCAGTGTGTGATTGGAGCTGCCGTCTCTCTATAAATACTGGAGGTGGGGGCATATGTTTGGAACCAAATTAATATCCAACACTGAACACTCTAGCAAGAGAATAATCAGGGAAGCCATTGAAATAGAGAAAGACCTCCATAACATGAATAAACAGTACGATACCTCCCGCCTACCAGACATCTGGAAACTAGCCCTCACCAACAAATGAGTCCCAGCCACAAAAACCAGCACCAGACCCAAAACAACATGGGACACCATCGCCAACCCCCCTTATCAGACCCAGGCCCAAACCCAACCTATAAACGAAGGAAATCCAGAAACTAGACCACGGCTGCTTCGCCAGCTGTTGCACCCCCCCGAACCCAAAACCAAACAAGCTGACATACACCAAGAACACAGACCCAGACCCCAAACTCAAAGCCAGACCAAAACCCAGAATGCTACATCACAGCCACCCGCTCAGGATATCACATCAGAAAACTCAGGAAATTACACCACAAGAACTCAAGAAGAATAAACATTCCAGTGATGGAAGTCTTGTTTGTGTCAACTTCTTTTCTGTACATGATGACATTGCAGTATACATTCTTCTCCCTCTCCAAATCATTGACTTCCAGTTCAGTATAAACATCCCATAGTTAATACATTTTCTTTTCAGCTGCATCTATCACCATGGATGATATTTGTACTCAACACTTCAACTTTGTTGTAAGGAGAACTGACTTCTCACAGAAGTTGAAGAAAACAGTCTTCCCTATAAAGTATTAATCCTATGGAAGCCAATTGAACAAGGTTATTACAATCACAGAACATTAATCAGTAGAGCTCAAATTACATTTATTATATATACACTTCAGTTCTTGTTGCACTAATTTGTTTCCTGAATTTGAGGCATCAGAATGGTTTGGCTCCAGCAAATGAAGGTCACAAGTTAAGCTTAATTCTAACCACGTGGAATTTAATGATAGCTAGGAAAGAGCAGTGAAGTATGCAAATATAAAATGAAAGATTCAGGCTATAATTACAAGTGACAAATTACATTTTTGATGTGTCAGTTTCAATATTAATTATTTTCAGCTCTTCAGACTTATTGGTCTCCCCTTTTTATCTTCTAGAAAGCTGGATTTGTCTCTTTACACATGTAAAAAAGAGTTCAGGTGCACACTGACTTCAGTGCAACAAACATTGTCATGGGAAAATATCCACAAATTTGAAAGAAACTATAGAGTATCAAAATTCTATGGTTTGTGGAGATCAAAGTAAGAATACTGTTTAACTGGTTTTAGAAAATGATCAACTTATGCATGTTTGTTTTTTTGAAAAGCATCAACTTTTGTTCTCCATTAAAAATCAACATGTTAAGATCTGACATCCAGAATCACTCATGTGGATTCTGAAGAAATGCCAAATAAATGCTGAATATTATTTTTCCCACACTTTAATCCAAGGATGTATGATCAGTTGATGGTTGTATTCAATTTGTGTTGTACTTCCTACCCAAGCTTTTATGGCCAAGCTGACTATTACTTTTAATTCATATTGTTTCTCACGATATATTCAGACAGTTGATTTTACAGCAGAGATAGAAAGAGCATCCCTATGACTGGCCAGTCAAGGATGGAGATGCAGATAACGAACCTCTTTGGAGCTGAAGTTGCTTAGAAAAGAAATTGTACTGTCACTGAAATACATAAAATATTCTCCAGATATCATGATCAACTATTTTGCCTCAATAATTTTACACAATTCATTGATTCTGTCATATCGAGACATCACAATCATCCAAGCAGCAATGTGATTTTGTCAGGACTACAGTTTATCTGATGCCCTGTGCCCATGCCAGCATTAAAGTTGTGACTTTTGAAAATATACTTCCTATTTTGTACATAGAATATTTTGATCATTGCTCGAATGATACATAAAGTGTTGGGTCTGCAGAAATGCTATGGGGGTGTTTAAAAGATAGCATATTGAAAGAAGGATACATACAGAAATGATATATTTCTTACAGTTGCTACTATTGCAAGCTTAAGAAAGTTGAGTAGTAGGTCTGGACTGAATAAGATTATGTAAATTGTGGTTACACACAAAGCCACAGTTGCTGGAGTTTTACCACCTGTTTTCCAAACCTGGTGTGTTCAGATCTTGCTGAAAATCATAATCAATATGATTAATTGCATTCTGATATGATGCTAAAAGTACTATGTAATTTAAAAGTGCATTGTGTTATATTTGACTTTTTCTTCCACTAATTACATTTTACTAATTACAACATTAGTAAAACACATAAATAAACAAAAAACCCAATACCAATGGCAATATTTTGGTACAGGTTCCAATTCCATCTCTTAGCAATGCAGTGCCTAAAGGCTCTCCTGCCTTGAAAGGGGTGGAGCTATGATCTGTAGTGGTCAGGACCACTTCCCTTCTGGTGTAGAGGTTTTTAAGATAATATAGAATAAAGGGTAAATCAGTTACTCTTTTTTGACAAAATTAACCAACTGAAAAGTTTCAGTGAGCCAAAAGTCTCCATTGAAAATAGTACTAGGAAGTAAAATTTCAAAATACTGTTGTGGAAGATATTCATGCATTTGATAGTATTACTCTGAGGACTTCCGCATAAATAAATCAGGCTCTACATTGGTGCTTTGGAGCAATTTTTTTTAGGTGATGTCTGTGATTAAATAATTTATGATTCAAATCCCACTGAAAGCCTAACTCCAATTTATGATTAATTTGGTACATGGGTTTAAGTTATTTTAAAATACATTTACAACACTCCTATAGCTAACCTTTTCTGAAATTAACTGCACAAAGTTTTGTGGGAAACTGGGACTTAGCCCTGGTTTGAGAATGTGTAAGATTAGAAACTTAGTCTAATAATTTTTTAGCCAGACTATAGTCATTCACTTTCATTTGAAAATAGAAGTAAAAATTCTAATCATAGAAGAAAGGCAGAAGAACATGGCATTGACATCCTAGATAGTGCAACACTGCATTGCTGTGAAGAGACAGAAACTAGATGAGAAGACATCATTCAGTTATCTGATTCTCTCATGCTCATTCACAGAGCTATTCAATAGCCACTTTTCTTGAAGGAACCATTCTGAAGCTAGAGCAAGTGAGGTGTGACCAACATGGACAAATCTTCATGCAATAATTGTTTTTGAAACCTAGGTCAAAACAAACGTGCAGATTACCTTTATATATTGCATTCCTTTGGGTGGGCTTTTGTTAATGAAAAGGTGGCTCATAATTTTGATGAATTAAATAAATGAAATTATTTTCAAAAGACAAGCTATGTTTTGCAATAGATAGTTGGCAGTTTTAATTCTCATTATGTTATAGAGTAAATGAGATACTGGAGAATAGCGGTTTCAGCTAAACAACTTTACCATTTTGTTGTTGTTGTTGTTCAAGAGAATTCCTCTCCCATTTTTTTCTTCCTTCACCTCTCCTTCCAAAACACAAAATGGCCCTCATTATTGTCTGAATTTTAAATATTAAACAGATTCCACCAAGATTTGTATTAACATCAATTTAAAAACT
This sequence comes from Pseudonaja textilis, assembly GCF_049901715.1. Taxonomy (NCBI): domain Eukaryota; kingdom Metazoa; phylum Chordata; class Lepidosauria; order Squamata; family Elapidae; genus Pseudonaja; species Pseudonaja textilis. The sequence goes on from NC_141990.1 coordinate 43,486,489, forward strand.
TTATTCCAACAGTGACAGCATGAAAAATGACAGCAGCAATGGAATTAGACTGGCATGTATTCTTGTTTTCTTAAAAACAAACACAATATAAAATTGTCAATAGGCCTGCAAATCAGGCTCAATATCAAAGGAGTGGAAAGAAACCAATGTGACACCTACTTTTAAAAAGAGACACAAGTGAGATCTAGGAAATTACTGGTTGCTAAACCTAATGTCTGTTCCAGGCAATTTGACAGGAATTGTAATCAAAGAAGAAGAAGAAAATCTAGGCACAGAGGGGAAAGAAAGAAGATAAAGGATTTTGTAGGGGCAGATCCCTTCTTATCAATGTTCAGGAGTTTTTAAGAGAGTGTCAGTTGGTGTGTAGATGGGGTGACCCTACAGATACTGTATATGCAGATTTTCAAAATACTGTTCACAAAGTCCTTCTTTAAAGGCTTTTGCATAAACTCAGTGGCCATGAGGAAAGAGTTCCTGTTTTTTTATGGAATTCTAACTAAAGACTAAAATTAAAATGACATTTTGAAATACCTTACATAAATCTGTACAACGTTTTCCTCTGTGTATAGTTCTGGTGGCTATGCGCAAAAAAGGATATTAAAACTCTGGAGAAAGTATAGAAGAGGTCACCCAAAAATCTCATATATCTTCTGTTTGAGAAAAGACTAGAGTAATTCTTTAGCTTGGAAAAAGATAGCCTAGGAAAGGATTGATAGTTATAATATCATTCACGATATGAATAAAATGGACACAGAGACATTTTCTCCTTCTCTCAAATTACTGTAATAGAATCAGGGGTCATCCAATAAAGTTGATCAGGAAGGAGATGTGAAACAGTATAAAAGGTAGCACATCTCCACATAGCGCACAATTGATTTGTGGAATTCATTATTATATGTGGTTCTGGCCACTAACTTGGATGATTGTAAATTGGGTTGAATATGTTCAGGGAGGATGGACACTTCAAGGACTATTGGCCTTGACATCTTCATGTTTTTTCTGGGTTGGGAGCAACATGCCTCCAAATGAAATATGTAGAGGAATAACAGTGATATCTGATTGGCTGTTGTAAGAAAAAAGGATGCTGAACTAAGATGGATCTTCGCCTGATCCACGAATGCTGTTTTTTTTCCCTCTGTTTTCTTCTCTTTACTGCCTTGCACCCTATAGCTCTGAGGAGCCCTTTGCAGAGGGACTGAATTTCAACGTCATTGACATCATCTGGTGACATAGCCAATTTAAAGTGTACTGCAAAGGGAAAATGCTGTTGATTTGGGTGTGTGTGTGTGTGCATGTTACAGAATAGGTCAAAGGCTGACCACAAGCCATAATTCTTCCTCTAGAAACTCAGTGCTCCCAGAGAACTGAGTAGACTTTTTTGCTGATTCGTAAATCAGATTCTATGAGAATAAGAATTTAGTTCACTATGTGGATGTGTAATTTTTTTTTTAAACAAATTTTATTGATTTTCCAAAACAATACACAAACAAACAAAACATAAAATATAATGACATAAGAAATTTTTTTCTAAAAAAACCAATACAACATCTTATTTAAAGACAGAATTATTCCAAGTTATCACATTTCCAAACAAACACAGTTTAATATATATATTTACCTTATCTATTCATCTTCATATCTTATCCCGAACTTCTCTTTATTACTTCATTTCCTTCTATTTATTCAAATTATATCTCTTTAACTTTAGATTGTATACATTTTTTATATCCATCTGTCTTATACATTTTCATTATTCTCTTCCAATACAAAAACAAACAAGACATAAAACATAAAAACATAAAACATCTTTTCTGAAAGTTGCTTGATCCCGGGTTAAAACTCATCGTACAGACACCACTTCAAAAATCATGTTCCTTTTATATATCATTCCATATCTTATTACCGTTTTCCATTTTCTATATAGCTTCTTCCTTTTTTTAACTCTCTTAGTTTTATTCTACTTATCTCAGTTCAAGTCATAATACTTATCATTCTTTGTCTGTTCTCAACTATCCATTCATTTTTTCTCTTTAAACAAAACCTCTCCTGTACACTAATTGGAGTATGACGCCTTTAACTCTTTCCCCTAACCTAATAATACTTAATATCACACACAACTTGTATTGGGATTCTGTTTAGCACATCCTAAAGTCACACAATATATTATATAGAGAGAAAAAGAAAAAAGAAAGAAAGAACTACAATAACAAAGAAACAAATTTATAAATATATAATATAGCTAGTACCCCTGTCAAAACCATTTTAATCATACTTATTAATACTTATTTATATCTTAAACATTTTATTTTAAAAATGCCTATAATAACACAATCTTATGTACCTTACAGAATCCCTTTTTCAATTAGATTTACCCATTGTCTCTAAATAAATTTTGTTTCTTTAAATCTTGCTTCCCATCGTTGAGACTTCTCACCCCTTCCTTTCTCCCTTGCTTATTCTTTTCCTTACCCTTTTTACCCCTTTGTCTCTCCACCTCCCTTTTCTTCTTCTGCTTTCCCCCTTCCTGTTGTTTTCTAACCTTATATCCACCTTTCAACTCATTTTTATCTTTTTTGGTTGTTTTTTTAGGTTTTAAAATCCCCTTTTCCTTTTCCTCTTCCTTCTTCTCCCCCAATAGGATCACATGTTCATCAAAAATAGTTTCTTCTTTGTCCCAATTATCCTGCTGCGCAATCAATTCTCCATAAGAACACACCACCATTTCTAGAGATTGAAAAAGAATGTCCAAAGTATCTTTCCAGTCTTGTTCTTCCTTTTTATATTTTAGATATTCAGTTTTAGATTCATCCAAGGGTAATGCCATTATAAAGAGGAAAAAATTTTCCCAAAACAACCACCCGAGTGTTTTTAAACAAAGAAAAAAAATTTCCCAAAAAATGCAAAGTCACCAAACAATCCAGATAGACTATTCCTTTTAGCACTTTTTCCCTTCTTCCATTTCTTTTTCTGGGGTTGCTATTAAATCACAAAATTCCAATTAAAATATGTCTTTTTGAAGTCTTATTAATGTTCAAATGGCTCTTTAAAATTCTAGGCGGTCTGCTCCTTATTTTCAACTTCTACTTCAATTTTTTTCCTCTCCCTTCCCACTCACAGCAAAAGAAAAAATTTTCTTTAAATATTTAGAAATCCATATCCCTTTGGCATTAGCATAGTCTTTAGCATTTAGCATACCTTCAATGCGGGTTTTCCAATTTCTCTCAAAGCTGTTCCATTTGGAAGGAGAGTGAAAAGAAAAAATGTTTTCCCTTTAATATCCATTCGCTGCTTACTCAGTCTGGGAACAATGTGTCTTTAGTAGGTGTTAAATACCAGGATACTTTCACTGTTCCTTTGTCCCGGTCAGCAAAATCACTTTCACTTCTTCACAAGCTCCTCCAGCACTTTCTTTTTCCAGCTGAGCTCTTCTATGTTGCGGGCATAACAGACCACCGCTCAGCTGCCATCAGAGAGGGAGATTTAGCCGGCTAGGGAAGAGAGATGAGATGTCTCTCATCCCTGCCAGAACCCCCCAGTCTTCACCACCTTCTACAAAGGTGGCTTAGCCCCGAAGCCAAATGGCTCCGGGCACTCAAGCAGTGAACACAGGCAGAGACCGCGCACAGTCGCGGATTCCTGCCTGCACCGAAGCACCACAAGCCGGAAGTCACTCAGATGTGTAATTTTTTTAAACATCTATAGAAAAATAACCAATGGAGTGAAAATGTTTGCCATATCTCTGACAATAAACTAAAGCATAGATCGACACCAGGGGTGGGATTCAACCGGTGTTACTACCAGTTCATTGATTATGTTTTGTGCGTGCACACACGCTGTGCACGCATGTAAAAAACCTTAAGCTGTGCCGCCCGAACAGCTGAAAAGCCACTTTTTTCCTGCTTTTTCAACCTCAGCTGTGCTGTGCAAAGCAGCTGAGGTTGAAAAAGCAGGAAATAAAGGTCAGATAAGAGTCCGGGCGGGTAGGTGGGCCAAACAGCAGCAGACACAGAACCGGTTTTGTGTCTGCTGCTCTTCAGAGCTACCGGTCCTATAGAGCTGGGGAGAACCGGTAGCATCTCACCCCTGATCCACACCACTCTAATAAGTAGGGGAAAAGGCTCCCAGATTTGGGCTGCATGGCCATTAAATGACAGCAAAGAGTTACAAATTTTCTATCTCTCTTTGCTGCTGTAGGATGTTAGTCCAATTCCTGTGCTATATTCAGTCTTTTTTGTCCTATTTGGCTTTCTTTTCCTTTACCCTTTATCCCCTAAAGATTTTTTTTTCACATCCTTAAATAATGGATTTCCCAGGAGTTTGAAACTACTATTCTTCTATTTCTCAGTGGTTTAACTTTGGAGGCACATGATGGAACCATTACAACTCCAGCAGAGTTTACTATTAGTGTATGTGCATGAAAGCCTCAAAATTGGAAAGACTCAAATTGAGAAACAATCACTGATTCATTTTTGCCTTTAAAAACACAATAAAGAAGAAGAAAGATAGTAAAGCATAAAAACAACATAATGAAGCTCATGTTAGCATGAGATTGAACAAGAGAGATGAACTTCTGAAGTTGTGTGAAACTCTAATTGGATCACCATGATGACTGTTTCCACTGACACTGATAAATATTTTATTCCTGTCAAAGACTCAAATGTCTTAAATAAATTGTGCTTTTGACTAACATCATAAAACTGTCAATGAAGATCTATTTTAGCTAAGTGAGATTGAGCAAAAGGCATGACTATTTCACTTGGATATAAACAAGGCGCCACACTCTGCCATACAATCCATTGCAGGTTTTGGAAAACGACCTTTGGACTGATCTTCTAGAAATATATTAATGTTGTTTCTCTTTGACAAGGCTTCATTGAGATCAAGAAATAAAATCTTTGTAGCAAGCCACAAGAATGTACTAATCTGACATCTGGTTTACTAGATTCATTGGAAATTGACTTTGATCATGTTCTGAAACCACGTGCAGCTGGTCAGACTGGTCAACAATAATTAATTAAAGAAGAACTTATGAATGGTTAACTCTGCTTACAAAAACTTATTAGGTCATGGACAAAAGGGTGAAGTGGGTTAGAAAAAATTACCATCCTGTCTCTGTTTGAAGACTTCAACAAAGGCAAACTCTCTGTGTTGTAGGAAATACAAGTATATCTCACAAGATGAGATGACTGGGTATTTTCTATTAGAAATTGTTTCCCATCTCTAAAATGTTAATTCTTGTAATCTATAAGAATGTAACAGCACATAGATCTGTTCATTAGCATGACAAAAATGTTTGTTCCACAATATTCATGGAATATCAGTTCTCTCTCTATAAATGTAAAATTAGCTATACCTACTTCCAGAGAAGTGGGTAGTTTTTTTAAAAAAATAGTCTCCTTTTTTGAGACTTGCATACTAGAAAGCTATTAAGAAGGGAGACTAAATGTTAGTTATTCTTGGAGATAGGCTGAATACAAAACAACAGTTAAGTAAATTTATGAAGAGCTTTGAGAAATGTTTAACATAGCAGCCTACAGAAGCGATATGTTTACTAGGTCAAAGATTTATCACTCATATATTACAAACTTCTCAGCAGAATCAGGTTGAAAGGTCAGTAATGAGTAATGTGTAAGCAACCAGAAAAATGTAGAAATGTAGAACGTGCAAGGCAGCCCAGGAATATAAAAATAACAAAACAAAACCCATCCCTAAATCCATGAGATATTTCCAAACTTAAAACATTCATCTCTATATAGATAGGAATATTATGAAAAACACACATACAATTAATTGAGGGTTGTTTTTTTTAAAAAAAATATCTTATTGCATATCGTTAATCACTGGAATTTGCAACCATTTTATTATATATTTGTTCAAAAATCTCACTACTTTTCCCCAACAAAAAGGTTGATTTTTTCACATATTGCTTAGAATTGTTTAGACAGTTCCAATTGTTTCAAACATCAGTATATTTTCAGAATCCTGCCCCAAACTTGCACTGCCCACAGTAAAATGAAGCAACAAATACCAAATAGGCACCTCAAAGCTTTACAACAGCTGCCTTCTTCATCAAAGCTTTTGAAAAATATTAAAGAAAAAAACCAGCTCCTAATATTGTAGGTACTATTTTTGTTGGCAGCCTACAGGAAGTCTTCAACTTACAACTTTTCATTCAGAAACCATGCACAATTATGATGATGCTAAATGGAGGAACTTATGACTGCTGCCCGAAGTTATAGCTCTTGCAATGTGCACCGTGATCACATGATCAGAATTTGGGAGCTTGGCAATTCACCCATATTTATAATCTCAGGGACAGTGCAACTCTTCTCCCACTCCTCACCCCCATTCCCAATCTGGGATGACCTGCAAAGGGCCACTTACTGGCATTGCTGGGGCTGGTCCTGAAGTAGAGTCTTAGGGCCTTCAGCAATCTTGGCTGGCTGCCACCATCCTAGGCCTCAACTACAGCCTTAGCACTGCTGCTGACCCTAAGAAATACTGCATCACACTATTCTCAAAGACTTTCAAGCTTGTCAAGAAAACTGGAGGCAATTGCCTGGAGTCAATGTTGATTTGAAGGCATGCACACACACACACTCATACACAGAGGGGGGGAGCGGGGAGGGAGGGAGGGAGAGAAAGAGAAAGAGAGAGAAATGTTCTTTAAAAAGCCCATAGCTCAAATTACGTGAAGCAACACTGTAGTTGTAGCACCATCATTAAGGAAAACTTATACTTATATTCTGATTTGGGCATGGTGACATAAATACCAGGATTTAATGATGTTCTTTACCTGGATCTTATTGATATAACTTGTCTTATACAGGAAAATATTTTGCTAGCTTGTGATACATATCTAGAGTATCTAGCCAGTTCAACTTCAAGTTCCCTGTGGAAAGAATCTGATGCGACTGTTCCTATAGTGGAATGTCCACTTTACATTCCCATTATTCCATTTTTACCTCCTTGTCTAATATCAACTTACAATTGTTGCATCATGTCTTTACTTCAAGAATTCTAATAATATGTATCAGTTTTGTTCATGTCACCCTTATAACAATTATATGAGATATGGTCAGGTTGTCTAGTCCAAGACTATCTGAAAGTGCGCTGAGATAAATAAAGATTCTGTAGTCTAGCACTTCAGTCAACACATTATATTGGATCTCACAGGTTTCTTAGATTCAATTTCATTTGTTTGGTTAGAAGATAAAAATAATAAATGTCTCCAAGAGAAATGGGTAGATTGAAGGCAGTACATACATTTCATAGATATGTCTATTTCCAGCTTGTTATACATCATTTATCATATGATACTTCCTTGCTGGGCTTGAAAGTTTAAAGTAGGGGTTATGATTAACATTTAAATTTCCACAAAATGTTGGAATATGTACGTTTGTGCATAAATTCTTTCTTCAGCCTCATCCACACATTTTAAATTTAAGCTGGGTTTTTAGCATGACAGAAATAACAATAAACTTGATTCTAAATGTAAGAAATTACTTCCAAACATAAAATAAAAATCTCACACAACTATGAAAAATCTACAGTAAATGAATTGCTTTGTTTTAAACCTGTTGATAAGAAGAAATAAAAAACTCTAAGAATTGCAATTTGGAAGACATGAAGGTAGGGGGAAAAAAAGCAAAATAAAAACGGATAGCAGAATTTCGGTTTCTTTCCATGTATCCTTTTACCAGAAATTGCTCCCATTTTTATTGGAATTTGGAACTTTTTTTGTCTTTTAAGCAAAATCGTGTGATCTTCTGCCAACCCTAAACAGGCAAGTTCAACATTAGTGTAATTGAGTTAGAGTGGGCCTGCTCAAACATAAGTGAAATAAGGGCTTTATAAATAGGACTTTGACTCTGCAACTCCCTCAAGGTTCAGTTCATTTGTAAAAGCTAAAGTATCTGGTTCTGACAATAAAGGTGGGAGAGGTTTTTGTAATATTGAGTATATTTGGCTAACTGCCAGACTTGAACTTTGAAAGACATGTAGGAGGCCACCTTAAAACAAAAAACGTGGGACAAAAAATGGTCAGAATCAGGACAAAATGGAATTGAATCATTTTCAGATTGAACATGATTCCCACAGCAAACATATGAATTCTCAGAGGGTCAAGATGGATGGAGGAATCACCAAATCTAGCCATGGCTCTTGAGCAAGATGAAAGACCCTGATCCATTTGTGGATCAGGGTCTATGGTACATTTTGCTTTCAAACAGGAGGATCAGCTTCTCCAAAGAATAAGGACCATTAGATTGGTGGGAGGAGATCAGGCAATCTTCTGGCAATTCATTGGAGTGGAGCCCAAACAGAGGCCTCTTTGGGAGAGGTCAAGGAAGTGGCAAATGACACAAGTGTTGCCATACCAATGCAACAAAACTTACTGTGTACATACTACTCTCCTTTTCCATGTGTTTCAATGTTGCATGCATACTATATACAAATGGGAAAGTTTGTGATACAATGGAATGATGCTGCTTTCATTGTTTTGACAAAAGGAACCTGTGGATACTTCCGGAGACAAAATAGAGATGGGGATTAAGTATGCATGAGTGTATATGACTCCAGAGTGGTGAGATACAGTGGGATATATATGAAGGGTTATATGTGAATGAGTGTGGAAATGTATGTGGATCTTAGATCTTGATGCAGCAGCAGGGATCCTTCGGGGAGGAAAGGCAACTGAGTCCACAGTTCTAATTTTCTTTATCTGAGCTAACCACCTTAGAGTCTAGCTAGAACTTCTTATATGTTTAAAGATTCTTTAGTTGTAGTAGTAGTGGAAGTGAACTATAAATTCTATATTGATTTTTATATAGAACTTTATACTGTAGAACATTAAAACACATTGGAAGTAAAGCCCACTTTATTTTTTCCATTGAGAGTTAAATCAAGAACTGTATAACTTAGAAAGCTGCTGCAGGTAAGTATTAGTGAACTGTTTTCACAGAACTTAATTTTTTTAATATTCTTTTTTCCTATCCAAAGCTCTCCCCAGTAAGCAATAATTTCTCTTAATTAAAAAGATTATGAGCAAATTCTCATCCCACTCCCTCTCATCTCTCCATAACTATAATAAAAGTGTCTGTATTAGAATAATAACAGATTTAATAACTGACAGTGCAAAGCTGGAAAGAACTTTAATAAAAGAAAACAAAAGTGATTCCAACCATGGTTCCATTAAACATTTGTAAAAAAAAAAAAAAACTACAGTTCCAAAGTTGGCAAAAAGAAATTGGTTTACAAAATTGCAAAGTTATTTTGTTAATACATTTGTGGTCCCACCCTTCCATCACTGGATGCAATATCTTCACTGGAAATGTAAGAAGTGAAACTCAAATAACTCAAGTATGGATGTTTACACTACTGCTCAATGACAAACTGTACCTTAGTAGTACAAGGTTTTCAAATTTTGCAATTTTGTGACTTCTATTGTGAATTTTTGTGACTCTTTCACCCCATCCCACCAACCTTAGGAATAAAATAAATGATTTGCAGGAAAATTGCAGGGACTTTTCCAGATAGTGTCTGAGAAATGGACATAACTGAACTGGAGGGGGAAGAGTAATTCATCACTGATTAAAAGAAATGTAACTTTTACCATATTTTTTCTATTTATATTTCTTTATCAGCAAAATTGATAGATTGGTCATTTTCAATTGTTCTCTTACCACCCAGCGAAAACTCTTCAAGTTTGAAATAATGAATAAAAATACTGAATTTCACTAACTTCACTTTTATAGATATTCCAAATGGAGGCATACAAGTTGGATTTCAACTTGTATTGGATTTCATTGCAATTTTTTTCTCCAAATCTTAGTCAGCTTAGTTTTATAGTGACTATTTGTCCACCTCTACAGAAACATGCAAAAGATCCAGAAATTATGCTAATTCTGTGGCACTGAGGAAGATTCAAAATAGGAGCCAGGCTGCTCTTGCTGCTGCCTTTTTCAGAGATAGGAAACAAAGAGAAAAGGGGGAAAGAAAACTTGAACTTCTGCTATTATTAAATTACTATTCAGTCTGAAGATTTTCCTGGAAAAAGTTCCTGCTCTTCTGAAGACATTCTTTGAAATGCTTCACTTCCCCCACCATTGCTCTGCTTGTAAACAGGGTGGGGAACCTCAAGAGGCCCTCTGCACACAATTCTACTTTGGGACATAGTTATTTTTATGAACACTTTTTTTACTGATGAAAGAACTGAAGTCTATCTACACGTCACAGCCAGCTTCTGAAGCTAAGTGTTTGCTTTCCTCAAAGTAATACCTAATCCTACCACAGGAGGTCACATATAATAACACGTAGAAGAAACCAAGGGAGTGAGGAAAATGTCTCTTGCTAGGCCCACCAGAGCTTTAAAAGTCAGAGGAAAAAAGCTGCCCTTATTTATGAATCTGCTTGCTTTGCATTCCACAAAGTAAATGGACGGAACACACCAGAGTTGGAGACAGGCAGGCAGAGAGGAAATTGGCAGCCCTACATGGCTTTAGTTAATGGTATTTCTTATTCCTCTTAGCAAATGAAAAAAACAAGCCATTTCCAGTCTGCGCCAGCTGTCCCAGGAAGGAATTTGATAGCCTGTGTGAAACTCAGTGAAAGAGGCTCAGGAGAAGAGAAAGTTGCTGGGTTGTAGCTTTTCTGAGTCTGCAAGCTAGGGAAGGTGTTTCTCCACCACCACCCCACTCCACCCCCAAGTGGACTGTTGGATCAAAAGAGTTGTGCCTGGAAAGAACTGGGAACTGAGCAAAGGCAGCATCTGCCAGCAGGTCCCAGATCGTTAACCATTGTTTACTTTTTCCTCATGTTCAGACATCATACTGAAGTGATGGAAGATGTAGTCATTAATTGGGGAGCTATTTCAAGATGTTCCCATAAACACTAAATCAGGATACTGGCACACTGCCTCACAAACAGTTATTGCCAAAACTCATTCACTCACTTTTCTTTTTGGAGTAGTGACATACAAGTGCTGGTATTATTTTTGCCTTTTAAGCTTTCCAGTATAGAAAATGCAGAGAGCTTTTAACACTCAGATTTGTAGGTAAGATGTGGGGGAGGGCGGGGAGAGAGAGAGAGAGAGAGAGAGAGAGGGAGGAGAGGATGATTTTTTTTAAAAAAAAGAAAATTATTCTAAAATGTTAGCAATTTGTCCCTGTCTTCTATCACAATGACAGTCCAGGATGAAATATAAAAATATCTGTTTTGCTTTACTCTTTTGGAATCCTATTAAAATGACAGGAAGACTGTCAGAAATAATTAGGGCTGTGAGTCTTCATATAAGCAGTTACTCCCTCTTTTTTCCATAGTTTTTTATTATTATTATTATTTAGTGGAGAGGAGAGACGAGACAGAAACAGGTCCTTATATGGGATACTGTTATGTGAATTATCATAAACAAATCCAAACGGCCACTTCCACACAGATTTACTCCATATGGAGACGTGGGGGAAGGCAGGCATATATTCAGTTAAACATGAGCTTTACCATTTTCTTTTGCTGCCCTGTAATACCAGACAAAACATTTTAGAGGTCAGATAAGGGAGCTAAAGTAAATCACATGTCACTGACAGTACAAGACTATAACCCAACTCGGTCTAAGCGTTCTCCAGGACAAAAGACCATTGCTATCCAGAACCATTGCTTTCAGAGCTTTAAATGCCTTAAGGTATCTAGTCCAGCACTGAATGCCTTTGTTTAACTTTCCAGAGGAATAAAGACAACCACCTAAATTCACAAAGAAACACTGCAGCTTCTAATATGATGCTCAAGATAGAAGGACTGGATTCAGTACTCCTGGAATTTGAGTTGTGGGACTCCAATGCAGGTATAGTATTGAGGAAATTCCAGTTCTATCTCTATTTGCATTTGCACCAAAGCTTTTAAAAGTTACATGAGCTCTGCAGATGTTATCCCAATGCAAAATCAAGGAGCATACCTAGGGCAACATACTTAAGTCCCATTGTCTAATGAAAAGGGTTGGGGATGGGGTATGCAGCATGATTTTAGCACATGCTGTCATTATTTTGATATCATTACAACTTGCACTAGATGACACTTAGTATAACTGAATGGGTGGAGGGGATAGATAGCAAAATTGAACTTTATGCTCTGTTTTAAGGCAAAAGGAGTGGCACATACATTGCATTTTTAGCACACTTTTTCCTGAGCTATTTATGCAGCAAGGAGATTTTATCTTGAATCAGAGAAAGAAGCAAAATGGTAGAACATAACATCATAGAAACGTAGGTGTTCTTTGACTCCATTTCAGGTTTGGTGGACTTTCCGAGGCTCATGATCCTGGAAGATTTCAGTCTGCTTTCCCTGGGTGTGGAGTCTAAGACTGCTCAGGAGTTCACTATCTCCATGAAATCATTGGGCCTCTCAGCTCATCCAGAGCTCAACATAACCACACACCTGATCTGGTTTTCCTGTCACAACAATGGCAAATCCATGTGGACTTACCTCAAGCAACCAGCAATCAAAACTAAATCATGAAGAGCCTATGTTCACACAACTCCTCTCACTGGCATCTTGTTCTCCTTAACTATGTGGATTCACATTTGGTTGAACTACTGCGCCCAGTGGGTGGTCTTTAATGGATCTATCTATATACTTTTTTCCCCTTCAAGAGGTGAAGGAAGACTTTGCCTGAGAAAATATACTATCCTTAGCGTGACTTCTTACAGTCAGTCCCAATTTTAATTTTTGTTCTGATTCTAAGCCTAACCCTCAATTATGGTTTCTGGTTGCCCTGTGATAGCTACTGGGCATTTGCATATCCTAGATCAGTTAAATATAGGCATGTCTTCAATTAGTTGGATCTTTTGATAGCATAGTTGTCAAGTCCTATTAGCTTAGTTTTGTTTACAACTTTATCTCCAAATGCTTGCTTCTGGTAGTATATTTGTAATTAAAATGTTGGACACAAATAATAATCCTTTTATAAAACAGTACACTCTTTGTCATATACATAACATCACAGGTGCAGCAAAAACCAAATCTTGGTTGCCAACCCTAATATCTGGTTTTTTTGTACGGAAATTACTTATTACCAAGAAACAGGCAGGAAATTATTAGCACTGAGGTGGGAACATCTATTAAATAATCAGGAAAACAGCCCAGTACAGCTTTCAAATACTCGGTTGCTTCTTTAATTGATGTACTAAAATTTATTATCACTTTTCCCTTCAAGGAAATCCAAGATATTGTTCCCAGTTTACTTTGAATATGAAGACTTTATATTCATGTTCAGGGGTGGGGAAAAGACCAATCGAACAATAGAGGGTTTTTCTATGTTTCTATTTCTGTTTTCTATTTATTGTATTTTAGTTCTTTTCTTTAAAAAATCTGTTTGATGGATATTTTGATGGCATAGGGCAAGGCTGTCAAGTTCCCTGCATCATGTGCTGGCCATGCCCATGTTCACGATTTAGTGAAGGGAGAAAAAGTCCTGATATGTCACATGACGTTGCCATGACAAAATGATTTTGAAACCCTGGCTTAGTGGTAATAATGGTGTTGGGGAAGCATGAAAGTAACTTTTGGTTTGTATAAGACTATCAAACAGCATGAAACACCTTAAGAAAGATTTTTCTTTAGAAAATTTAAAGAATCCCCTGTAACATCATACATTAAAAATATTCCCCTCTTATATTTTATAACCTTCTAATCTGTAGATATTAGGGATCTCTACAAAAATCCAGAGGAACAGTAGAAAAGAAATACAGAAAGCCATGACATTGCCCCAGATTTTTGCACTGTTAGTCCTGATTGTAGCTTCTTCATAATCTTTTCTAATTTAAATCTTCAACTTGATTCTGAGAGGCAAACTATACCCAAAGTTTTATTGAATTTTTAAAGCAGAGCTATGTGTAGTTACAGGGTGACTTAATATGGTGTGTTGATTCAGATGGCCTGGAAGCATGGAGACCCAAGTAGAAGTCCATTACTTTCACCTAAAACACTTCACAAACTGGTAATTGTAGAGGGAAAATGAGAAAATGAAGCACTGGGTATACCATCTTGAATTCCTGAAGAAAAGAAAACAAACAAACAAACAAGATAAATAGCTAAGTTGGTTCTGCTTTACTGAAACTAAATATTGATAACCACCTCAGCAGACTTGAAAAGGAAATACCCGATTGATGAATCATACGTCCTTTTCCTATGATTTCCTCATTATCATCTTTAAAAAGACAATAAGGAAGACATCCCTTCTTCAGATTAACTTTTCCTGTTCTCTCTCTTCTTGCTCTCATATGGAGGCACTCTAACTGCCACTTGTCCTAGGGTGCGGCAAAAGGTCACAAAGTAACCATTATTTATTATCAAGTTTTAATTATATTTTTTCCTTAAAGCCAAGATCATGTTTGCATGTTCATGTTTTGAACCCTTAAAGTTGCTCTCTTTGTATTTATCACACATGGATCACTAGCCACTGTTTTTACAGTCTTGGAGTTACCTCTATTCACCACAGCAGAAAGGTGGTGGATTGTTTTTTACTGTGTTAAGATGGAAATAAATATACCTACTCATCAGAGTTAGCAACATATTACTTTAACCCATAGTATAATATGGAAATAATGCATTATAATTCTGGCCTACGTCCTTCCCATCCTTGCTTGCTTGCTTTCATCACGTTTATTTTATTTCATTACAATAGTTGCTGTTCCTGTCTAACTGTTTGGAACATATTTTGAAAGCAACATGGGCTGCAATAGGATAGAGATTTACTCCCTCCCTATCTCACAGATAAAAACCATGGCATTGCTAGAAGTTTAGTCCCCTCCTGATTAGAACTGGAAGAAGTGAACTTCAATTAGCACTTGCACTTTGGGCAGAATTTTTATTAGGGTCATAGTGGGATAACAAGGGTTAAACTGTATTTCTTTCTATGCTGGAAGTTGCTCTTAAGTTTCCATTACGAATCAAAGTTTTTTTAAAAACAACAACAACTTTTGATTAAAAGCTAGACTATTAAAGAAACACACAATTAAACCCTGAGAATAATTATGTTTTTCCAGCAAACACTGCTTTGGATAGAAATTTCAGTGTGGGTTGTATAAAACATAAGACAGAAAAAAATGTTTATTGCACTAAACCCCGGAAATTCATTTGAAACAGCTGGAGTTTTTGTTTTCAATTGTTACTTGGAATGTGTTTTTAATGACATTACCATACTCTTATTTTTAAAAACAAATTGAAAATTACATTTTCATTATCTGTTAACTGCATTTCAAACATTTTCCCCATTGTTTTGTTAAAACAGTGTATATAAATACTGGAAATAAATACTAGATATTTCTGAATGTGTGCGTGTTGCTGCTATTGTGTTGGGAAACAAATGAACATCATCCCAACCAAAGCAAATGCATCACTAAGAAATGAGGACAAAAGAAGGAATCAGTTTTGGGAAAATGGAAATGGGCATATATTAAATTAGTCTGGTGAAATCTGAGAAATAATGACTGCAATTTTGGTATAAATACTTTTTATCTACTTATAGGGCAGGCCACTGAAGTACATGAACCCTGAACCTGCTATGGATCACTGGATGAGAGCCAGATTGGTGTAGTGAGGCACCAGACTAGAAACCAAAAGCCCATGAGTTCTAGTCCCACTTTGGACATAAAGACAGCTAGGTAACCTTGGGCAATTCATTCTCTCTCTGTTCTATGAGACAAGCAGTGGTAGTCCAAAACCTTGTCAAGAAAATTGCAGGGACTAGTCCAAAAATTGCCCGGAATCAAAACTGATTCAGAAACACAAATCTGTATGTCTTTCTATTACTGGGAAGCTTCAAAGCTGCTATTCTTTCCAACTTGTACTGTTAGAAAGTGGATTAGCCAGTCATTCAGACTACAATGGCAATTCCTGCTAATGTAGGAATTTACCTGGATCAGCCCTGGGTGTCAGCAAGATCCAATAGAGCCCGCAAAACCCAGGCCCCCTGGCTTCTTCATCATTTTGAACAAGGATGAGGTTCCACAAGACCATCAATCTTTGCATCTTCCATAAAATGGAAGCTTCCAAGGTCCTGCTGAGAACTGAAAAGGTTGTGAATAATGGTGGGTGGGGTAGAAACAGAATGAGGGAGGGAAACATAGTTTATCCAGAATAGGCTCATTCAAACATGCAGAAAAAAGTGAGCTTATATTGTACAACTCTATTCTTCCAGCAGCCATTTTGTGATGAGAACTACAATACTTGTCAACATTTGAAATGTATATGTTGGCCCAAAACATGTAGAAATTACTTAAAATAGGGCTGTGTTTGCCTGTAGCAAATTAAGAAAATTGTGGAATGTGTAGATTTTGGAAGAGAACTGAGAAATGTGTCTTATCTATAAGTTAGAAATATAGTCCATCTCAGTTTTCAGAAAGTTTCAAATAGTTTTGAACTATAATAGATACCAAAGGAATGAAGAAAACTTCAACCTTCTCAAGCTTAGCAAAGACTAATTATTTTTGACAGAGTTGTCTGCAGGTCTGGTCTCAAAAAGTCATGATGGCAGTTGTGATGCATATAAAAAGGGGTAGGGTTTGATCATGCAGTTTTCACTGCCGACCTTTCTAACATCTCTGTGTGGATACCTGGTGTTATGTCCCTGGAACTTGCCAAAGTCCCCACCCAGGTCCGTTCATGCTGCGGGGGCGTTTGCTGCCCCTCATTGGCTGGCCTCCCTCGACAGCCGGCTATAAAAGCCAGCTGCAGGGTCCGGCCAGCCGCTGATCGCTGGAAGCCTGCTCCAGGCAGGGCTAACACGTTCAGTCCTTTATTGTTCCAATAAAGTCTTGTTGCACCCAAGCCCTGGTCTAGCCTCTCATTGCTCAACTACAACACTGGCGACGAGGGTGGGATGGCTACCAGAGGCAATTCGCAACAGCTGAAATCACTAAAATAACTGCTGAGCTGCAGCCGCGCCGCCGGAGAGCTCGGTCAGCAAGAGCGAAAGTAATAGCGTCTGTAGCCGCTTGTTAGCAAGCTACAGAGGAAAGTGAAGTGCTGTGAGCCGCAGCCACTCAGCACAAAAAGAGCGCGAAATTCAAACGGCTGTCGTTTGGATTTCTAGCCGGAATACAGCGCGGTGCTGTTATTCCGAGCTACTGACACTCACACAGGTGCGATCTTCAAAGCGCTATCAGAGGCGGCAAGCCAGCACCGCCTACGCTCTCCAGGAGCGCGAATTTCAAAACGCTGCCAACAGTCGTTGCAGCTCAGCCCAATTGTAGCCCAGAGAGAGAGCAGAGAGGTCTATGAAGCCTCTCCAGAGCTGAAGTCACTAGACTAACAAGAGCACAAGTGCCATTTGTGTCCCAGAGAGATTTCTCAACAGCATATCACGCAGGAGTCCTCATCATGAACTCCAACCCAGCCTTCCCACCGTTCAAACCGGAAGAAGAAAAATGGGAGTCATACAAGAATCGCTTTTAACCACTACATCGACGCTTATCGGTCTGGCTGATGCTGGGGAGCACAGAAAAAGTCATTCTTCCTCAGCTATTGCGGAGCCATCGTTTTTGATACGGCCACAGCACTCGTCGCTCCACGTGAGTTAAAAATGTCCCCTGGCCAGAGTTGCTAGAAATTCTCACCAACCATTACTCCCCCAGGCCCTCACAAATCGCGAGGCGTTTCACCTTCCGGATGAGGAAGCAAGCAGAAAAGGAAACCGTCAATCAGTATATGGCCGCCTTGAGGACTGCAGCCCTCCACTGCGGGTTCGGGAACTATCTTGATGACATGCTCCTCGACCAGCTCGTCTGCGGGGTCAAAGACCTTCACCTCCAGAGGCGACTACTCGCCAAGAAGGACCTCAACCTATCCCAGGCCGTCGAGGAAGCCTTGGCAGCAGAGCTGGCAACTCAGTCCGCCACTGAAATTCAAGGCCCCGTTCCCAAACAAAGCTGCGCCACCATTCATTCAGAAGAGGTAGTCAACAAAGACGACCCTAACGAGCAAACAGACATCCACCGCCTAACCCATGCCAAACAACCACAGGCAGGAGCCAGGCTAGAAACCAACAGCGCACCCAAACACATCATCCTATGCCTATCCTGTGGAGGACCTCACTCGAGAGCCACGTGCAAATTCAAGGGTGCCATCTGTAACCAGTGCCACAAAAAAGGCCACATCGCTAGAGTCTGCCAGGCCGCGCACAACTCAGCACAAAAGGTTCCTTCCTTTTCCCATTCTGGGTCTCAAAGGCAAGTACTCAATTGTCACACTTGCTACCATGCTAACCACACCTGTCACTCTATTAGTAAAATAACACTTTCCGTTCTATTAGAAGGTAAACCTTGTCGTATGGAGGTTGACACGGGGTCAGCGCTCTCAATCATCTCTTGGAGCACCCTCAAGAAAATCCAGCCCAGACTATCCAGAAACCAGCTCCAGCAGAAGACCCGGCCCCGGTCCACGCCATCTTCGATGTCACCGAGCTCGACCTCCCTGTCACCGCTCTTGACATCGCCACCAAATCCAAGACGGACAAAACCATCGCCCAGGTACTGGACTGGGTGAGGAGGGGGTGGCCGGGCTCAAACCTTTCAGCCGAATTCACACCTTTTAAGACCCGTCAACAGGAGCTGTCTAGCATACAGGGCTGCCTGCTGTGGGGCACCCGGGTGGTTATTCCGGCCTCACTTCGCACTCCAGTCTTAGAGGCACTACACGAGGGTCACCCGGGCATCGTCCGGATGAAGGCGTTGGCACGAAGCTACGTCTGGTGGCCGGGCCTGGACGACGACATCGTCAAGTGGGTAAGCTCATGCCAACCCTGCCAGGAATCCAGACCATCCCCTCCAGTCACCACCCCCACAAAGTGGGAGAGCGCCAACGCACCTTGGTCAAGGCTACACATTGACTTAGCAGGTCCAATACACGGCAAGACCTGCTTGGTGGCCATAGATTCATACTCAAAATGGATCGATGTGGCCCAACTATCCGCAACCACCACGCTAGCAGTTACCAAGGCTCTAACTCGCCTATTCGTAACACACGGGTTACCAGACACCATTGTTTCAGATAACGGCCCCCAGTTCGCCTCAACAGAATTTAGCCGTTTTGCCACAAATCTTGGCATCCGACATATCTTCACGGCCCCCTTCCATCCTGCCAGCAACGGATTGGCAGAACGAGCCATTAGATCCACAAAAGAAGCACTAGCCAGATTCAGCAAAGAAGATTGGCATCACAGACTCTCCCGTTTCTTGCTGAGCCAACACTCGACCCCTTGCATGGTCACCAACAAATCCCCTGCAGAACTTCTAATGGGTAGGCGCCTAAGAACTGTGTTGGATAGGCTCCACCCTCACTATTGTCCTGACACCCCCCTCGCTTCAATGACGGGGGTCAGAGATTTTGTCTTGCAGGAACATGTATTTGCGAGGAACTACGCAGGAGACCCGCTGTGGATTCCAGGAGTGATAGTAGCCATCACCGGCCCCCGGTCGTACCGAGTCCAGCTGGAAGACGGCCGCATCTGGAGAAGACACCTGGATCAGCTAAGGAAGCGACAGGGTACCTTCACCAGTGTCGGATCGTGGGCTCAGGTCGACCCCCAGGTGCCACACCAAGCTCCCATCGAAGACCATGCCAGGGCCACTGCACCACCTCCACCCGGACCAGGAGAGTTGGCAGTAGACCGGGACTGCCCGATGGGTCCGCCACTGGCACCAGTAGACGGGACCACAACTTCGCCTTCCAGAAGCGCCACACCGGTGCCCGTGCATACCCCAGAACGAGGCTGCACCCCATCGCCAACCCCACCGGGTTCCCCGGACTCTGAGACACTTGGTAACTCACTGGAGTTACGACGCTCAGGGCGCCAGCACAGACCGCCCGCTTATTTAAGTGACTATGCGTGTTCGCATCTGGGGGGAAGGGGTGTTATGTCCCTGGAACTTGCCAAAGTCCCCACCCAGGTCCGTTCATGCTGCGAGGGCGTTTGCTGCCCCTCATTGGCTGGCCTCCCTCGACAGCCGGCTATAAAAGCCAGCTGCAGGGTCCGGCCAGCCGCTGATCGCTGGAAGCCTGCTCCAGGCAGGGCTAACACGTTCAGTCCTTTATTGTTCCAATAAAGTCTTGTTGCACCCAAGCCCTGGTCTAGCCTCTCATTGCTCAACTACAACACCTGGTATTGTATTTATAAGTTAGAATTAAATGTTTGCCAGTTAGCAATTTTTTAAAAAATCCATTACAATATACTCATTATTTTTTTTAATTTTATATTTGTTATTAATTGCTTAGAATATGATGCTCATTAACATCTCAGTAAAGGAAATCTTCACTTGGCAATAGCATAGCTATATAATTTTGACTATATTGGTGCTAGAACTACAAAGATATTTATGAAATTTCTGAGTCCAATTCAAGTCCTTCAAAGCCCTTCATGGCAGGGGCCAAGTTACCTCTCCCCAATTTTATCACCCCACTAGGTCTAATAGAGAGAACATACTATGGGTTCCATCTACAAAAGACCTATATTAGGTGGGTCTCAGCAGGCAGGCCTTCTTCTCTGTGGCACCCATCTTTTGGAATATTCTCCCCTGCCCCCCCCTCCCCCAGTTAAGTTTGTTCCATCTCTGTTAATGTTCAGGAGACACTTCAAGATCTGGTTGTTTTCAGGAAACCAGTGTCCCCCGTATTTCTTTCTCCATTTGTGGTTTGTAAATTATACTTTTTAGTCTTTTTAATATTTAATAAAGATTACTTATATTTTATAATGAATGTTTTATAATGACTATTCTTATATTGTGTTTTTAATGCTATTGTTATATGACACTCAGAGTTACTTCTAATAAGATGGATTACTGTATAATTTTGAATAATAAATAAATAAATGTACAAAGTGTACCAAATATCAAGTTCCATTAACAAAGTTAGGTGTATAGACAATTTATTATATAAATTACATTAAATGTTCAAATTAGTTGCCCTTTTCTTCTTACTCATTTGACGTAGGACATAAATACAGCAAAACTTTCTCTGGAAAAAAAATTAATAAAGCAAGTTATTTGGCCTATGTGGCCCAACTTTGGATACATCCTGTACATATAACCACCAAAGGATTTCTTGTTTAAATATGATGATGCTTGGCATAGTTAGAATAATGTTGGGCTCTTGGCCAAAAAACTTCTTTTTATTTCCAACAATTCCTGGAATGAGCGTATAATGAAATGATTACACTTGTCCTATGGAACATTTTGTGAAGTACTGCATAAAATAAGATAACAATGCCGGTACTATTGCAATATATAAGGAGTTTAAGGAAAGGAGATCCCTTGATCATCTTTTTTTTAAAAGACAAATAAATATAGTCTTCCTCCAATCTTGTCCAAGCTTTTTTTAAAACGCTTATGAAAAGACATGAGGCCTGAAAAACTGCTCAACCAAGGACAAAGTTTTATTTAGCTATGCACTTCAAATATAAGCATTTTTGCCCTGGTGCGAAAGATGCTTTAAGCAAAGAAAGCTTAAATTCTCAGAACATGGAATTTTAAATATCCTCCTCCTTTCTGAGTCCATCGCTTTCTTTCTTTCTTTATTTGATTTTTATCCCACCTTTATTATTGAACGGATGACTAGAACAGTTAACATTTATCAGAATGAAAATGTACACAATATTCGGCAAGGGAGGGTGTTCCTTTTCAGCATAGTGTCTATTTCTGTAAATCAGCAAATAAGCAAGGAGAAACAAGGTTGGATTTTCACTTTGAATGACTGGAATTTCCACTCTCTGAAAAAAAATGCTTCTGTTCGCTTTGTTTATGGAACTTTGTTTAACACCCCCTCGCCTAAAAAAGAGAACTTACAAGAAGTGATATGCTGCAAAAGCAACAAAAAGTGAAAACTATTAGTTGCTTCATGAAGCGAATAAAATAATAAAATAATTCATGCACATAAAAAACAAAAAAAACCATACATTTCCAGTAAAATGTAAAATAGGTAAAACAGGAATATATTTATGTGACTATTCTTAATATACCATTTTTGTCTTGATTACCAGACCACTTACAAACATTAAATTATGCCCCTAATTCACTGTTGAATGCAACTCAGAATTTTAGATGAAGTGATATCAGAAATATTGGGAAGAAGAGTTCTACTTAGTTTTATTCTACAGATAAGGATTCTATATATTACCAGTGGTCTATGACACAGAGATGCACATATGCACAATAATATAATAGAAATAAATAATTGCTTTTCTTATTTTGGAGGAAACTAAATGTACAAGCAAAAGTATACAACAAAGACAAAATTCAGGTGGGACCCAATTAAGTACTTTAAAATGTATGAACAATTTTGTGGCAGAACTAGGGGCCAGAGTTAAAAGAGAGATCAGCCTAGAATGTCTATGTAGTCACAAGTGAACTAAGTCCAACCCTCCCCCCTTGAATTCCACTGACCCTTATCTAACTCCTGGCAGGTGCTAACTGTTAGTTGAGAATATTCCTGTGAATGGGCATGAGTGGCAATAAAACAATTTAATTAGACCTTCATGTTTTGACCTGATCTTTCATGCCTGACAGATTTTTACAAGTGCAAGTGCACATTGTCTTCAAAGAAGAAAAATGATAGGCTTACAATATGGCTGGACCATCCTAACACTTCTGTTTGCATTAATAGGAAAAGAAGCTTTCAGACCAATTTGAAAAAAAACATCCTACTTTCTCCTCAGCTATTATTTGCACTTGTGAAACATTGCAAAGGCTTAAATACATACATATAAATAAATAATGTGTTTGATATAGCCTGACCAAAGCCCCTCAAAGTTGAACTGTCAATGTCAGGACAGAGGCATAGATTTTGTTTTAATGAAGAAGCTGTAAGATAAAGTTTAAACTTTTTGCAATCTACCCTTTTTCAAGCTACAGTTTCCTTCCCCATAAAGTTTTTTTTTTCCCCAGTGGAGCTTCTTAGATGAATTTGTGTAATCCAAATCATATAAGAGATGGGGAAGCAAATTGATGAAAACTGGGAGCTGCAGTGGAAAAAATAATAATAGGCAATTTTATTTTCCAATTACCCATCTGACATGTAATTTATCCCTTGGAAATAAATTCCACATGATTCTTGTTTTTAGTCTTTTCTTAATATAAGCACTACCAATGCAAATTTTTAAAAAGGAAAAATAGGAGAGTAGAAAGTATGGAATAGAAATGTTCTAAAAACAAACAAAAAGTCAAGATGGCAATTGCAATCACATGACTGAAGCGCGGCTCTTTTTTTACAAGTGCAATATATTTTTAAAAGGGTGGGCCTTCATAGGATCATAGGACTTGAAGAGACTTTGGAGTCCAATCTTTTGCCCAGAGTAGGAGGCTTTATTCCATTCCAGACAAATAATCCAGATCTTTTCTTGAAAACAAGGTGAGCTTTTCCATTGGCTAATTTCTCACTGCTAGGAAGTTTCTCCTTAGCCCCAGATCTCCCTCTAATGAGATTTCTTCCATTGCTTCTTGTCCTGCCCTCAGGTGCTATGTAAAATAAACCAACCCCCTCTTCCCTGGGACAATCCTTCAAGTACTGGAAGATGTCTGTCATGTCACACCTAAGCTTTTTCTTACTTAGGCTAATCATACCTAGTTCCCTTCGACATTCTTTGTATGGTTTAGCCTCCAGATCATTATCATCTTTTACTGTTCTCTGAACTCCTCTCCTCAGCCTTTTTGTATCATGGTGACAAAAACAGGCTGCAGTATTCCAACCGTGGCCTCACTAGTGCAACATAGAGCAGTACCATCACTTCTGGTATTTTTGGAGCTGCTATCCCTCTGTTGATGCAATCTAGGATTACATTGGCTTTTTTGACAGCTGCAACACACTGCTGGCTCATACCGTACTTAAGCAGAGATCCAGTAGGACCACTAGATCCAGGGGTGGGATTCAAATTTTTTAACAACTGGTTCTGTGGGTGTGGCTTAGTTGGTGGGTGTGGCTTGGTGGTCATGTTATTGTCTGGGCACGGGCAACTCAATATCACTCACATCGAGGCACGCATCTCCTCGCCTGGCCTCTCATGACTGTGGGATGCTGCAACATTTGTAAGTGTGAAAAATGGTCATAAGTCACGTTTTTCAGTGCCATTGTGACTTTGAATGGTCACTCCACACAAGCAAAGTACCAGCAAAGGAGGGGGAAAAAACTCCAGAGAAGTTCCTGAGACAGGAAGTCTAGTCCTGCCAAGAATGTAATATGGGTTAATGGAGAGGCAGTTTCTGTAAGCAACAACAGAATGTTTCCTTCCTACCTTCCTTACAGGATTAGGCCAGTAATTTCTTCTAATAACCGGTTCTCTGAACTGCTTAGATTGTTAACAACCGGTTCTAGAAAATAGGTGCAAACTGGTAGAATTCCACCCCTGGGGAAGGATACCGGAGGTGATATTCAGCAGGTTCTGACCAGTTCTGGAGAACCAGTAGTGGAAATTTTGAACCTGCAAATACCACTTCTGACTGGTGATTTTATAGCATCCTTCCTCTGCCATGCCCACCAAGCCACACCCACAGAACTGGTAAAAAAAAATTGAATCCCACCACTGAAGGATACTGTAAAATTTCCATTCCCACCCCACTCCAGGGGAAGGATACTGCAAAATCCCATTCCTTACCCACCCCACTAACCTGCTTTCCAGTTCTGTTCTCCTATACAGGGCAACAAAAGAAGACCCAGCCCATCAGATGGGACTCGGGAGGCAGAGAATAGATGGAGGAAGAGGCCAGTCAGAGCTGGTATTTCCCAGTTCTCTGAACTACTCAATATTTCCACTACCGGTTCTCCAGAACTAGGCAGAACCTGGTGAATACTTCCTCTGATCTTGCTGGTCTTGATTCAGAATCTGAAGGTGGCTTTGGTTAATGCTTGGATGGCAGACTCATAGGAAATTCTAGATCAGACTTGAAGGGCAAAATAATATTCTGAAAGAAGGCAATGGTAAACCACTTCAGAACTGTTGCTAAAAGAACAATATGTAGTGCCCATGGATTTGATCTCAATGGCCTAAATCAGGGTGGTGGCTTTTTTTTTTTTTTACTAGAAGACCTGCCAGGTCCCTTTCCATCTCTGCTATTCTGTTCTATAATCTTGGCAATGATAATCTTGGCATCTCTGTTATTCTGTTATATAATCTTGGCAATGATAAGGGAGGTGAACTTCAATTCCTAAAATTCTGGAAGTCTTGTTGAAAACCTGGTCCTGGCTGGTGGAAAAAGAAGAGAGGCATTGTAAGCATGGTACTAATGTGAGTGTTCTTATTTCCCATTCATAAGATTTAACCAATAAACAAGGTTGAGGATAGCATAATGAGGAAAAGCAAAAAGTTGTGATTGCATTGGGAATATATTAGTTGGACTGCCATCTCAACAGCTGGCCCACTGCTTCTGAAGGCTGTGTTATTCCAGGAACTACATAAATAAACAGAGACCTTGGGAATTTTTATTTGTCCAAAATCCCCTTTTTGCCAGTCAACCATTCGCCATGTTACAATTAATATGCACCTCCTATATATGATACTTGACAAGCAAAATTGCCAAATCTTTATACAAAGAGCAACAGTCTCTTCCTAGGTGGACTGAATATCCAAACAACCAATAATTATTCAGCAAATTATAATTGTCCCAATTCTTTTATTACTCCTTCTCCCCATCAAGTCTTTAAAGTTACTGGACCTCTGTTTTGAAAGCAAACCCGGGATCTTACACCATTGTGATTTGTTCGAAGAGATCTCCTTGCTCTCAGGCATATAAATTTAGCCATTTATCTGATGCTTTTTGAAACTTGCTGAATAATGAAAGGAGAAAACAAAATTCAACAAGCTGGAAACAAGGCAGCAAAGATCAGAACTATAGGCTTTTTAAAAAAATAAACAGATGGATAAGTAATATTCCAGGGATTACCATTTTTCAGTTCTAGATATCTAACACGCACGCAAATGAAAATCGGATGTGTTGCTTAATATATTCCAATTCTACAAGAAAAATGGAGTTGCTGCTAGGAGACATCACAAAGTTGAATGAGGAGCCTGAAATATGAACTATTCCACTCCCTCCTTCTCCTCCTTCATCCTGTGGTGGATGGAAGCCTTGCCAAGATTTTAAGGCCCGGCTATGTTGTTGTTGGCTAGAGTGAAGGGGGCTAGGAGAAAAGAGAGCAAATCAGATCCAAAACACCTTTTGCCATCTGGCTTTAGACTGGGGACAGAAACAACTTTCAGCTGCTTTTTCTTTCTCTGCCTCAATATTGTTTCAGTTAAAGTTGGGGCAGAAGTTGATATGCCAAACTGCTTTCTCATTATAGGATGAAAAGATCAGGGCATTTCAGAAATTTCAGGGATAAACCTAGATGTATGCACCCTTTAAGGCTTAATTCATATCTACCTCCCACTAGTGACTGCCTTCTAATGCTTCTAATTTCTAGGAAGAAACTTTTTAAAAAAATGATTTTCTATTAAATACATCTCTTAGTGCTTAATAAACATCATGTTGTCTGGATATTTAATGTGCTTAACAATACAAATTTATATTCTTGATCTCCACCCCTTTTTTTCCAACCATTGGTAAGATGGATTCCATGTTTGATAATATTCTGAATTTTCTTTCTGTTTAATTTTCAGTGTCAGTCTATCCACTTCTGCAATCTGGTACTTCCTCACTATCTCTTCATCTCATTTTTAAAAAGTAACATTTATTGTCTTGCCTTTCATCTTATAGTAAATAAACATTAATATGACTTGGCATACTGGTTTTGTTTCCAGGGCTCCCACTATCTGAGCTGGGAACTTTTCTAATGTTGCCTGGATGAGCCAAACAGTAATCAGCAACAATTATATGACTGACAGACTGATTCCTACATTTCTCCTGGCATGTTTCTAAAATCAGACCTGAGGGACTTACCTTGACATTCATTCTACCTGTTCTATTCTTCTCCAAATTGGTACACCCTATAGGTGTGTTTGATTTCAGCACCCATAATCCCATTTCCCTTGGCCATACTTCAAACATGCTGCTTGGAAACATTGGGACTTCGTATTCTTCCACCTGTATAGGAGGAGCTAGAAAGATTCTAATGTTGATGAATACATAACATCCATTAGAACACAGGGACCAACTGATTCTTTAAACTCTGCACTTTTTCAGAGTGCAAAAACTGCATACAAAAAGACACACATGGGATAGTTGCTGTAATAGGAAGTTGCTTATAAAGGGTATCTGTTGGGGACAGGAAGATATAGAATGTAATAACTTTGGAAAACTTTAATATGCAAGTAAATGTAGCTTTTATGAGCACTTTAAAATGATGAGAATATTCAAAAGAATGGGATAAAGGTTGAGTGTATGCGGCATTTGTAAGTGGCAAGAGTAAATTTTTTTTACTGTGAAGCTGTAGCAATAAAGTTGTGGGCAATATTTTCCCATCAATCCAATCACTATATTAGGCCTCCTCTTTACTCACATCTTCCTCCTCTGCTGATACTGCTGTTGAATACTGCTTCTGAAAACAAAACAAAAAATGTTGCATAGACCTTTTTTGTGCATGCTTGTTTCCATTTTTGACATTATGTATGGATGAATATAGCCAATAAGGGGTCTCCAAATATTTTAATGAATCTGGCCTCTCCTTCCAACCTCTTCATTAAAGCTTAACATGGGTGACATTTTGTGGACATTATTGTACATTTTGTTTAATACATATCCAAGCTTACTTTTACCACAAAATAAAATAAAGTGTTTCTTTGGGGGGGGGGGAGTTAGTTCCTGATGCATTATGAGAGATTGTACTTAAAAGGGGCATGATTATATAAAGTAGTAGACATCCACAAATCCACAAATTTTAGTTCTAGCAAATTAGCTCCCTAGCTTCTTTAAAACTGATTGCGTTTGGGACTGAGGAGAGTTAAAAACTGTAGAGTTAAATATGATCTCCTGCCATGCCTTCCAGACAGAAAATAGATAGCTGGGATTGCTCATACAAAAGTTTCTGGCCAGGCTTCTTAAACAGTTAATCTCGGTCAGTTCTATCTGGTTTGCACATGTGTTTCCTGTTTTCTCTTTTAAACTCTGTACTGCTCAGGGACCTGGGGAATAAGCGTGCAGGATTTTCCTGTAAGGAAAGGCTGCTTTGTTCATTAGAGCCCTGGGAATGTGTTAAAAGTTTAGTGTGTTCACTGCAGACAACCAAATCTTTCCAATCCAAGAGCGGTAATCAGTTTTGCTTATTAGAGAGCTATAGTCAGGAGCAAGGCAATAATCAGAACGTTTCTGAAAGCTGTGTCAGCATTGTGGGTCAGGGCATTCACTGTCTGCTAAAGGTA
Organism: Pseudonaja textilis; assembly: GCF_049901715.1. Lineage (NCBI taxonomy): Eukaryota > Metazoa > Chordata > Lepidosauria > Squamata > Elapidae > Pseudonaja > Pseudonaja textilis. The sequence continues at coordinate 43,514,816 of NC_141990.1, forward strand.
CTTTCGATGTATTACAATACAAGAAAAGAGAATGACTCATTCTATGTAATGAAATAGATTGTGTTGTAGGCTATAGATAATCCCCCAGACATCCTCTTCTGAATTTCTCTTTAGATTTTGCAGTTTCAAATTCTGTGGCTGTGTGATTGAAGTGAGACCAATAGATTGGAAATTGTTCATTGTACTATTTTTTTAAAAAAGGATAACATTCCCCCCCAAAGTGTTACACATGTGCAATTCATCTCAGCTCCCTTCATTTTTGCCTATTATCACATTAGCAGAATAAAAAAGTTAGAAGGAACCTTGGAGGACTTCTAGTCCAACCCCCCTACTCAAGGAAGAGACCCTTTACCAGGGGTGTCAAACTCGCATTGTCACGCACGTGACGTATCGGGACTTTTTCCCCCTTTGCTAAACTGGACATGGCCAGCACTTCTAGCCCTCAGGCCACGAGTTTGACTATATCATTTCAAATAGCTGTCCAATCTCTTATTGAAAGCCTCCAGTGATGGAGCACCTACAACTTCTGAAGGAAAGTCATTCCATGATTTATTGTTCTCGCTGTCAGGAAATTTCTTCTTAGTTCTAGAAATACTCAGCATGGGGTTCTGGATTCACTTGTCAATTGCAGGTCTTAATACAGATATATTTCATTGTTCTTTCAACATGCTCTTTACAACATGGTGACATTTCCCTTTTAAAATTTAAATGTAAAGTTAAATTGGGCTGATAAACAAGAACTAAAGTCACCCATGGCTGAGAATGGACTAGAACCTGGATTTCCCTGCTCCTAGTTTGATACCTTACCAATTACTCCCTATTGTATATTTCATCTTATATGTGAGAACACTTTCCATCACGCATATCCAGAATCCAAAAAGCCTCCGAAGCCAACATAAATCCTCTCTTAGTCAACAATGACATATACAAAAGTCCAGAAAAGAAGTTTGTGTTTGGAATACAACTCTATAGATGCTTTCTAAACAAGGAAGCTGCGTGTACAATCTAGATGTACTGCTTAAAGTTATGCTTCCTCACTACCAGTGACAGGGAGAAACAAGCTAATTGCTCCTTCCCTATGAAAGAAAGAGACAGCGTTCCTCACAATTCTACAAATCGCAAAGGTTTGAGTCAAAATAGTAACTTGGGGCTGGATCTAACTTTTGGTTGCTCATTCTCTTTGCAGGAGGACTTCCATTTGGATTGCTGTCCATTTGGTTCACTAGTTAGTGGGTTCAGAACAAAGAAAAATGAGAAACTTACATGATTCTCCTGGGAGATCTTCATGATGTAAATACAGTTATGATAATGACTCCTCACAACCATTAACAAGATAGGGACTTTGAAAGCTGTTGTTGTCTTTTTCATCACATGTCACATGCAGTCAGGCTAACTTCAGGATGACTCATTAATAGCTGTTGGGAGCCAGGAAAGAATAAGCACATCTATTCTATGGTGCCATGATTTCAGTTGTGTTTGACAAATGAGTCAAATTATTTCTAGGTCATCTAGAAAGCAGGAAGCCAAAATAATGCTAGGTGTTCTTTTTTTTTTTTAAGTTAAAAATAGTTGTAGCTATTTGGAGGTTGTGGGTGGCCTATTTTCCCACTTACAGGAATTCCTATTTAACCCCACCTCCTGGGTTTTAGCCATCCTACCAGGTCTTTTCCAGGAGAAAGGTTCTGTTCAGTTCTTTCACCTCCATCTCATAGGACATGCTGATATTTTTTGCACAGCACCAGGCAAAGCACACTGTAGAGGCTGTGGATTAGAATACGCAGAGAAAAGATGCAAGCAATTTATTTCATTTCTTTTTGCATGGAGTGGAAGTAAGGACAGGTTGTGACCACAGGATGTGTGACAACGTCGAGCAATTCAGGAGTTGCAACATTAACTCATGTGGTCTGCACTCCTTATTGTTGCTAAAGTTGGGGTTGAAAGTCATAGGATTGTTAACACTATAAATGTTTTACATCTGTCTGTGCATTCCAAGTAAAAATGTTTCTCTTGACGTCAGCAAAGCTACAATTTCACTCAAAGTCTCATCATGTTCTAGTTTAATATTAAAAATTATGCTTTTTTGGTATGGAAATCGACAATTGCCCACTTTCACAGGAGAGATGTATGCCAGGATTGTGGGAAGACAGCATAGTTCCTGCTTTATATGTTTTCTTTTCTTTGATTGCAGAACAAGCCTTAGGACCACAAATTCATAAAATTGCCCTGGCAATGCATTTTAATGAAGGAAGAGGGGATTGAGGGAGAGAAATGAGATTTAGAAAGAAAAACTACAACAATGATCTGATTGTTTGTGAAGTCTTATGAGAACTGGAGAACGTGGAGAATGAGAACTTGCAGGATCTCTACATATGGCAATAATAAAAGCATATCACATAAACCTAACCCCAAATATCTCTAATTCCACTGTAGTCTAATAGATCACAGAGTAGGCTGACTTAAATGTCAATGATAATTTAATTATGGTTAAGTCAAATTTAAGTTAACCAATGTCTCTAAGAAGTATTTTTATTTTATTCTTATCTATTACATATATCACATTAAGCTGGAGAACGGTTTGGTTGCACTTGTCAATTATCTATTTTACCTATTTCCCTTCCTTTGAATCAGGGCTAATTTTAGTTGGTGTTGGTTGGGGAGAGAGATTGTTCCTTAGGCACACTAGTTATTGGGATCCACACCTCTTAAAGTTACTAAGATTGAGAAATATTGCTATATAGACGATTCATTTTCCAAAGTGTTTGCTGGAGACTTTCCTTGAAGATGTTTCCAGTAGAAAACAGTTTCAGTTTAGATAAATGAAAAGAAGAATGTCTGTGTCCATCTGTTAAGGTATTCTTCAGAAGCCTATTTGCATTAGTCTGTAGCATCAAAATATAAAACAAAACAAAAACCTATACTGTACGTTTCACAATAGCTTACAGGCATATACCTAAGATGTATGCACTGCCATATGGAAAGGGTCCATATTGTGGACATAAAAGGTCTACAACATAAGATGGGTAGCTATATAAATGTTTTAAATAAAATAAATAAATACTGATACCATTTATCAAGCAGTTTGTTGATTGTGTCCTGAATAATACCCTCACCATGAATTGTTGTACAGTAGCTATGGATCAGGTCAGTTCAATTCATTCAAAGAAATGCTTCTATTATCAGAACTAATTAATTAATTAATTATTATTATAGTCAAAGGCCAGAAAGAAAAGGCACAACTAAAAACACCAAAAAACTAGGGTAAGTGGAATAATATAGGTAATTGTATTAATTAATATAAACAAATATGTTACAACTGTGTGTGAACTATTAGAATTGATACTTAATTTCCAAGGCTGCTGCACAGTATTTTGTTACTTGTGACTTGTAAGTGATTTGTAAGTTGAAAAAAGAATGAACATATAAGCATTTTTTAAAAAAAGTTAAATAAATAAACAAATGGATATATTGTCGTAACACTCATAGCACTGATACAAAAGTGACAGAATATAAGCATTAGGTATACCCTAGTCGATAGTACAGTAAAATAACACCTATTGGACTGCTTCCAATTCTATGGGGATGAACATGCTTTTTTTTTAAAAAAAAGAGAGATATCATGGTGAAAAACTTCCATAACTCTCAAGAACTGAGAAATCAACGGTAAAGTCAGTAATTAGGAGAGAAGATTCCTTCGTTCTATTTCTTTTATTGCTGTTTTTCTTCACTTCTATTTTGGTAGAATTTCTATCTTCTATTATGGAATGTGGGTAAGAGGAACATGTTTTGTACACACCAAACACACACACACACACACAAACACAATAAAGGTGGGGCTAAGATACCTAGTTGTAAAAGCAATCTTTTTTTCTCTCTCACTGGAGAATTTTTAACTTCTATTAGGGAATGTGGGTGGGAGGAACAGGTTATATATCTATATCTATCTATATCTATCTATAGCAATCTATATTTATATTTATCTATCATATGTATGTATGTGTGTATGCATGATTGTATGTATGTATCTATGTATGTATCTATGTATGTTATGTATGTATGTATAATAAAGGTAGGGCTAAGATATCTAGTTATAGAACCAATCATTTTCTCTCTTACACTGGATTGTCTCCATAGCTCCTACTTCTCAGATTCTGATTAGAAATTGGGTACAACGCTAAAGGCTAGAGAAGTCTATCCTAGGACTGAAGGCAAAAGGAAGAAGTAAACATGCTTTTTTCAGAATTAGATTGAAACTGTATTAACATGCTGAAGCTGATCATTACAAGTATTTTGTGGCCTCAAGTCATTTTGAAAACTTTAAGAAACTTCAAAGGTGGTGTTTAAGTATTAGAACTATCTCCTGAAAAGTGTACCTTCCCCCTTCTGCTTTCATTTATTAGAATGAGGATTTGCCAAAATTTGCTTTTACCACAATGCTGTTTCTATTTACAATAGATGTTTGTTTTTCATTTATTATTTTATTTCATTTCCATTGGAGGATGAACATACTCTCCTGTATTCTGCCTTTTAAAACATCTTACATCAGAAGCTATCAAATGCGCCTGAAGATGACACAGGAATTAATTAAATCAGCTTCATAAATTACCATTATCATTCTGGGAGAGGGAAAAAGTGGCCAAGTTGCACCAGAAGACCCAGAAATGCTGGTACAAACAAATATAGTTTCAATATCTTTTTTGATTCCTTGCTCACCTGCCAAAATTTTAGCTAAGCTTTTGTGTGTGTGTGTATGTGTGTGTAGCAATAACAATGGCGGCTTTCTGTCCTGATTGTTTTTTTTTCCTCAGTAAGCACAGTTTAGCCCCCAAACAACTAAGGACTAAGCTTAGGAATAAACCTTTAAATTAAAAACAAAAAACTTGTCATGGTTACACACACAGACACACACACACACCTACACAGAGAGAGAGAGATGGAGAGAGGGTGGGGGAGAGATTTAGTTCCCAAGTAGATTCATATTTAATATGCCTTCAGAACTATAAAGTTTTCCAGGACATAGCCAAGGCCTCCAAGCAAAAAGGAACTCATCACGTCACCCTCTATGATTATAAGTCCTCCTGGCCAAGGAAAGCTTTTCCAGATTGGGTGCGGTCATCAAATGATATTCCACAGGAAGAAGTGGTTGCAACATTCTTATAATCACAGGGTGAAAATGTTTGGCTTACTCAACAGAACCCAAATCTGTATGGATACTGAGAACAAACTGGAAGCCATGAACTTTCTGATTTTAAACTACAAAACAAAACATGCTGCCTTATGTAATCAGACTCCCTATCATCATGCTACAGTGAACAGTCCTGGCTGTTAAAAACAAGCCCCACTGACTTCCTATATAATATCTCCAAAAGTTCACTTTCTGGGTTGTTTGAATTAGGGTACTGAATACTAAAAATACAGATATTCTCCACCCTGCACTACTTGTGGGTAGAAACATTTTTTCAACACAGCTCTCCAAGAGAAAATTGCATGGCTCACCATTAGCTATGGCAGAAATACAATTTATTACTGTGTATCAGAAAATTTTCCTTCACAGCTGCTACAAGTAAAACAGTATTGACTGTATAGACAGCTTGGCTAATATAAATGGCACCATTATGGCTTGGATGGATGGAGTCATTTGGGGGCATAAGGGCAATGACCAACATCAAAAAGAAAAAGAAATTTCCAGAGAAATGTTATGAAGTGGTGCTATTCCTGGGAAATAAGGTAGAGTAGTATCTCAGTTTTTATTTTTCCCTCCTCGGGGGAAAAAAAGTATTCTTTATTTTATTTTTATTTTATTTATTTTATTTTGTCAAGCGATTGTAAGATAACAGGAATAAGTATAAACATAGTTATGAATACATGAAATGGATACATATAAGAAAGCCTGATTTTACAATCTGTATAATCCCAAACTGAAAATGAATAGGAAAATCTGAGTATTGTTTGGATCTTGGTCAGCTTTCATATTATTAGATCTGGGGCAAATTAGAATGGTTCTTTACTCATTTTGCTGGCAAAGTTGCTGCAACTTTGTAACTTTGAACATGATGGAAGAAGAAAGGATTAAGTGTACTCTGTGCAATAACTGTGTTAATGACACTTAATTATTTTCATTTTGATTAACTTTTAAATTAAATCAAGCATAAATTTCATTGTGGCACTGCTCACTTTGGGGATTTGAGTCTTGGCAATTACTAAAAAGTCCGGGTGGTCCTTTGGCCCAAAAGTTGTGCATGCTGCTCAATAAACAGAAAGAAACATTAGCACTGACCCTGTTTTCCATTTATTTTAGTGTGCTATGATAAAGGATCCAGAACATTCTTGGGGGGCGGGGGGGGGGAATCTATCTATAAGCAATATTCATGTTTTTTTCCTGCAATGGATCTCACAATTATTCTCTCTATTACCTCCCCCCCTCTCTTTTCTGCACATGCATTTAAAAATGCTAGGGATGGAACTAGAATTTCTTCACACAAAGTGTGTTCTCTTCCACTGAATCATAAACCATCCCTTTTATACAAGTAAATATTCTAATCCAGCGTCAGATTGAGTCTGGTAGCACTTTTTATAACTAATATGTCTTATTAAAAAGCACAAACTTTTAATTATTCTTTCTTATATTTTGTCATCGTAGATCAACATGATTTTCTTCTTACAATGTCTAGTTCAGATGTCTCTCATATATCTGTATCTACTTCTCATAATCTTGCTTTCTATTGCTTCACGAGACACTCCTTGTGCTGGCAGGATACCACTTATATGGGAATCAGAGTCCAGCAGTTGGAAAGGGCAATGAAATGAGGATCCAGTCTTCCCAAACATCTCAACGTATCTCTAGCCATGGAAAATGTAGGGCCATATATCAACCCTATTAAGCAAAAGCAAAATAAAAGAGAAACCCATTTTGGAAAGACTCCATCTGTTGGCCACTGAGTTTTGCAAACATTAATGGCAATAAGTGACATGTAATTTAGGGGCTGAATTATCTTCATGTGACTGCTGAAATAATGCACCAGTGAGAAATGAATCTCCAAGTGCTCAGTGTATTTGGCATGAAAGTAACGTCTGGATTGTGGCAAACAGAACTATCCATACACTCAGCAAGGCCAGATGGCCTATGTCAAAATAAATGTCAAAACTCCATCTGAGGTTGGTTTTCTCCTTCCCTCCCTTTTTCTCTTAAATGAAATATTTCATTATTGGAGCCCATTCCCACAGTTCTTGAAGATAAACAGCTCCTGATGTCATTGTGGAGGCTTCTATTTTCAGAAACTTGTATTTATTTCTAAGTGGTTTTAATGTGCATCTCTTGATCTAAATATTTAGATATGTGAATGCACATCTTGCCCCTGCTGCTCCAATGAGCAGAGTACAGCTGCAGCCTCGACCCTCCAACCTGATTCTCTTTGGTGGGAAGGTTGACTATCTCTGAACTCCAGGGCATAATGCACTCATTGTACTTACACCTAGGAGGTGTTTATGAAATGAGACCGAAGGGGAAAAGTGCACTCTGGCTTGCCAGCAACAGAGCCAAATAGACTTTTTCATCATCAAAAATGTACTGACTTTGACAGGGTGCAACGATTCAAAGTCCACTTTTCTTAATAGAATCATGGGTTTGTTTAGCTGTTAAAGGAGTTGGTATGAGCATCTTGTCCAATTAGCTGCATTAGGCAAACCCACTGTTGGATCTGGAGGCTCTTGATAATCTTCTGCTGCTGCTTAAGGAGGTTCAAGTTGATAAACTATCTGAATACAAAATTGCTTGAAACCTATAGAAGAACCTATCTGAGTATGAAATACAAGTAATCAATACATATTAGATTCCCTCACTGGTACATGACCACCTATTTCTTTAAGCACATTGTGATATGGGTACCTTTCCATGGAAAATGTCAATCTGTTCCCTCGCCACCTCCATAATTTATTCTGAAAGCAGTCACTGTGAAAGGCCATTTTCAAGCAAATTTCATGTGGTGACTAGCAAACAGACTGATCCTGAAAGGTAGATTTTGCTTTTGAGACGGACACTCTTAAGGCCCTGGATGATTGCCCCATCACCAGAATAGAAAAACAAACTGCACAACTGAATAGCAATGGGGCAGAAATGGGCAAGGTCAGTCTTTACTCACTTATTTCCTATCACAAACGCTGTATCCTTTCATTTTGCAATTTTAAAACAGTCTTCCCTTTCATGTCATTTCTGGGGCACCTGTCCATTTCAGCTGGAACACTTTATTTCCTTATAAAACCATTGGCTACTTTGCAGAGAAAGAATTAGCCCTTCAACTAAGCCACCTCCTACCTTTTAGACCTTGCTTTGAGCAGGGGTCTCCAACCTTGGCAACTTTAAGACTTGTGGACTTCAGAAGGAGCTTTGCTGGCTGAGGAACTCTGGGAGTTGAAGTCCACAAGTCTTAAAGTTGCCAAGGTTGGAGACCCCTGGCTTTGAGTGCTATAATAGCACAGCCAGTATAATATCTGTCTTACAAATCAAATGTGGTTGCTCCAAATTCCAGAAAAAAACTATTGCCCAGTCAGCCAAATGTTTAAACTGGTTTTGGCATTTTATCCCCCTATTGAGTCCTTCCCAATGACCTGGATATAGGCTATTATAACATATGAATATGAAATCACTGCTCCCAGTTCTTTAGCTGTTATTGGCTTTCATACCCATCAAGTTTTTCCCAGGGACTTGGACAGAGGTGGGAAATTATGGCCCCTTTATGACTTATTATGGACTTCAACTCCCAGAATTCCTGAGTCAGCATGGACAGATTTTGTCAATGCACAGATTTTCTAAGTAGTGTCCAAGATTTTTTGCTATGGTGCTCAATTGTTATTATCATCTATTCACAACTTTGTGAAGCCACAACTAGCACTTGCTGTGGTTTTGACCTTTGTACATATTGAGTTCTTCCCAAAAAGTATCATATCAAGCTTCCTTCAGCTCTTTGTGTTTTATTTTTAAAATTACTGCCATTCCATTATTTCATCATTTTTCCAGCCACCTGAGACAGTCACAACCAATCCTTAAATCACCCTAACTCTCTTCTACTTCTTTCTTTTCCCAGCCCCTGCAATAAGGACAGGACTGAACTGTGTTGGACTGGAGTGGAATGGAATGGATTCAGGAATAGAAAACAGAAAGAGCCAGCAGTTGGCTAACATTTTCCTGAGCATGATTCAGTAAGATATATTCAGCTGAATTGGATGGGATTTATAATTGTTATTCTGCTCTGCTACAAGGTAGAAAAGTTTTCACCAAATCTGTGAACAAATTAGATAAACAATTTCTCCAAAGCTCTTCAGGGAAAGAAGAAATTTTCAAAATATTTCTTAAGGACAGAATTCCCATGGTAATACAACAACTGAAGGTGCTGAATGGCAAGAATTCCTTCATGGTATCTGTTGGATTTAGCGAAGGTATCAGAATCAGAGATCCTGACAAATGACTGCCAATTAAAAATAAAATATCCAATCACCCTCTTTGCCACTTAACAAATAAATACAAGAACACTATTCTCTGTTCATGAGGATCTCACTGTAAATTTTGTTTCATCAAATTTAATGAGAACTGATGCAGAAAACAGTGCAAAAAGATTAACTCTGACCAGCAGAAGTTAAGCCATGTATTTATTCATGCTGCTATATTCCATTCCATAGTTCTTTAAATCAGTTTTTAGATTTATTGATACCAGAATGTGAACATCAAACTAATAAATGGACTAGATCCAATTATGAGAGGAGGCATACATGAAAGGCTGAGGATTTAAATAAAAAATGAATTAAATAGATTATATGATTCATTAATCTAAGTTCTGGATTTTTAAACTGTAACTCAAGATGAGACTCCTAGAACCAACAACAGTATTCTCTGTTAATAAGGAACAACTGGTCTACATCAGATTAGATATACTTCTCTGGAACATTTTTAATGCCTACAATGTACAATAGACTAAAGAGCCATAGAGCACACACCAAAATGATCTTGTATTAGCTATATACAAGAAGTAAGGCAAACGCAGAGCTGAAGTAGTTTTCAGTGAAGCCATTTTCACTCACCAAATTACTGAATTCATTGAGTTTAGAATAAACAATGAGTCACAAAGTGGATACCCTGATTCAGCAACAACCTATCCTAATTTGTACCATGTCTCCATTGTCATTTATCCATCTTAAAAGTAATTTTCTTGAATAAAGAGGGCTCAGGGTGATTTCCCTTAAGTTTAAGTTTTCTGAGGCCATAAAAGCTGATATAAACTTAGTTTTACTCCTGAGAATTTACTGAGAAAGCTCAACAAAATGGAAGTTATCCCCAGGATAGTTTTATAGAATTTTGCTTGCAATTAGTAAAATCATGTTATGAATCAATACTATATAGAATTAAACATCAGCTTTTGCAACCATTGTTCTTACAACAAAATGCAATACTGCATGCATATCTACCAGTAAGTACCATGTTTGGTCCTTTGCTTAGTAAAGACGAAAACAACAACAACCCGTGTTTAACTTTTTCCAAAATAATTTGACAATCACAGATTGTCATTGGTTCCAAGAATTAGATTGCTAAATATACAGATTTCATTTGAAATAGTTACATTCCTAATAACAAAAAATGGTCCAGCATTTCTTAAAATTCTCAAACCAATAATTTTGTAATAATTATGATTCTGTCTTTTGTCTTATCCCTGGATGGATTGGTTGTGTGTGTGTGTGTGTGTTTGTGTGTAAGTATATCTATATATATGGGTCTTCCACATAGGATGGAAATATTTAATGGAATTTTAGGCAAATTATGCTAACAAACTTGGAGGGGGTATTGATGGAAGGAATTATGTAGCTAATGATACTATAAGGAAGTAAACAAATGTTGAAAACCTGTTTTCATTTTCCAATCAGAACCCATTACTTCCTTCTTTGAAGCTCTTTTCAGAGTTACATAAGAAAAGACTATTCAATCACTGCTAATAAGTACCTAAAACAGTTGGGTTTCAGAAGATAATCCCAATTTAACCTAGGGTTAAATGTTGTCTGTCAAGAAAATCAACTGGAAGGCAATTCTCAGGAAATGCTTACAGATGGCTGCAGCCTCTAATATGCCTACTTTAAAAAGAAAAGGTACTCCTTGTTCTTTTAATCAGCTTTCTGCAATTTGGTATTTATATATTCAAAAAGATCATTGTATGATCTCTGTGCCTAAATCCTTTATTTATACTCCGAAGGCTATTGAAATAAGTAAAATGTTCTGCAAAATTCCACTCAGTTTTCTTGGTCAAGCAATGCTACTTTGTATATCATTTTAATCTAACTTGTATGACTGTGTGTGCCCTGCATAACCTCAAGAAAAGTGGACAAAGATCAAGATAATTGCCTTCTTTTGGAAATATGCTTATTTTTCATATTCATGCAGTCAAAGTAGGAGAGGGTATATGGGAACCGGTGTAAGAAATGTTGAAATGAGAGCAGACAAAAACATTGTACTGCTGTGTACGTTCTTTGAATTGGCTAGTAAGAGGTATGTTCTATCTCCTCTCTCATTTTGTACAGATGACAATTTTGGTAAGCCCTATCACTAACCAAAATATAGCTAGAATCTTTCATAATTTTGAGCTTCCATTCATTAGTGGTCTGAACATTCAATAGTAGTAATGAATTATTTGTCTTCCCCATCCCTGCATTTTCTGAGATGAGGAGGAACATAGAGAGGGAAAGCATATTAGTAATTTATTTTTATAATGACACATTGATTTGTTCCAATAGCAACTGATTCATTTTATTGGAATAAATACATTGGTGTCTGCAAGTACAAAAGTTTAACTATTGAGCAGAATAATTTATTTTCATGCAAATAGCATTTCAATCATTTTTGCTTCTTCTGACCCAACCCGCAGGAAGCTAAGGAATAGAAGCACATTATGTAAATAGAATTTAAATAGAACCATTTTGGAATTCAAACAGATATAAACTATTGAAGAGGTTATAGCAATATAACAATATGTATTAATTAAGCCCCAATCCCAGGTAGCACAGCTGGAAGGGAACAAGATAGGACAATACATTAGACCACAGTTGCTGTCTAAGTCCAATTTCAAAACCATACAGGCACTTTTATAAATAGTTACTGGAGCAGCATTTTCTGTTGTCCTTTATAAATGCATAAGAAAATTCAATCACAAAGCTCATTAAGCTGAGGCAATGCTTTGGAAAACCTATGTAAATATATGATTTATAGTATTGTCCTTCAATATCAAGGTCCAAGTGTAGTTCAGACATAAAGCTGACTCATATGCACTGTACATACAAACTTTGTAATAAACCCATCATAAATGGCTCTCCTTATGGGCTGATAACATTCTCCACATTTAACTCAATGCACACAAGAAGTTAATAGGTAATCAAAATGTCAGTATCTGATCTGTTATCAACAACACATACATACAAAGGCAGTCCTCAGTAGAATATTTGTCAAGAATTATGCCCTGCAATAGGATCAGCCAAAGTTCACAAATGTCTCACAGATATTTAACTAGAGATTTAAGAAAACACAATGCATGCCAAGGTATCCTGGCTGATCTTACCTGTGTCTTGGGGTTTAATTTTGCCACATTTTCTTAGTATCATCATGTTACATCATCATTAGAATTGGTCTTCTGCAGTTTAGCTGGCTGATGGCTCAAGACTTATTTCATTTGTTCTATCCAGCTAGCCAGAGGATGATGATGATGATGATGATGATGATGATATCCATTCAATCATGTCCAACTCTTGATGATTCCATGGGCCAGGACTTTTCACATCTTTCAATCTTGTGCTACTTCTTTGAGTTGCTCTATGCTCTGATGTCAGCTTTGATGGTATACAGCCACCATGTTCTTTGGCAGCCTATCTTCCTTTTACCACTAGCTCTTTCAAGCATAATTGCTTTCTTCAGTGAATTCTCCTGCATGATATATCCAAAATAACCGAGACACAGTTTTGTGATTTTAGCCACAGAATAAAGGAAGCTAAATAATCTGATAATATTTGCAGTTGTTCACTGATAGTGTCAAAAATAGTGAAAAGATTCAATGGCACCAACAAAAAAGAGCTTTCTGTCAATCTGTAGCACACATAAACAAAGTTCACACAAGTATGCTTATGCTGAAACTGAGCATCTGACAATTTCTGAATGTACTATGGACAAGATTATTGAACAAGCTATTTTATATGAAATCATCCTCACCATTACTGGTTTTATCAACTTTTGCTGGACCTTACACTGTTCAATCACTATTCTTAAAGAACTTGTTATTTTTAAGTTCAAAATTGAAAAATTTTGGGCTAGGCCAATGACTTCATATCAGAGGGATACAATCAAGATCAAGGGAAGTACTAATACCACTCTATAAAGCCTTAATAAGACCACACCTAAAGTATTGCATCCAATTTTGTTCACCACATTAAAAAAAGATGTTGAGACTCTAGAAAAAGTACAGAGAAGAGCAACCAGGATGATCAGGGGACTGGAGGCTAAAACATACAATGAACGGTTGCAGGAACTGGGCTTGGCTAGTCTAGTAAAGAGAAGGACCAGGGGAGACATGATAGCGGTCTTCCAATATTTGAGGGGCTGCCACAGAGAGGAAGGGGTCAAGCTATTTTCTAAAGCGCCTGTAGGCCAGACAAGGAATAATGGATGGAAACTGAACAAGGAGAGATTTAACCTGGAAATAAGGAGAAACTTTCTGACAGTGAGAACAATCAACCAATGGAACAGCTTGCCCTCAGAAGTTGTGGGAGCACCATCACTTGAGACTTTCAAGAAGAGATTGGACTGTCATTTGTCAGAAATGGTGTAGGGTCTCCCGCTTGGGCAGGGGGTTGGACTAGATGACCTACAAGGTCCCTTCCAACTCTGATTATCTGTTAAATCTGGATTAATGCCTTGAAAGATGTTTTGATTAAGAAGAAATTAGATTCTCAGTTGAGTTATGTGGTTCCTTGGTATCATGTACAGTATATTCAAAATTGTTCAATTAAAGTAGGAGTTCATGATCTTTATTATTATTTCTCTCTATGTATATTATTGTATTTCATATACAATCACCAATTATCCAAGAATAGTTGAATATTTGCTAAATATCAGATAAATGAAACCTTTTCCTATTGATATATTTAACAAGAGACAGAAAACTCTGTAGGCATATGTTTCAAATCAAGTTCATTTTGAATTTGAACAGCTAAATGGACACACAGAGACGAAGGCAGGCATGTGTGCACATACACACAGGCACACACAGACACACCTTTTATCTCTTTAGGATCCATCTCCATACAGCACTGTGACTTATAAAAGGGAGGGGAAAGTCATTTTGCTCAGTGATTGAAGAGGCCTTTGGGGAGCAACAAATGAGTTTCAGATGTTGGACCAGGGGTGTATTAAGTGCTTGCACCATGGAAAATCTTCCCAGGTGTTTGCAGTTTCATGCACTGATGCAAAATAAAGACCACAAACTATTTTCCTAATGAAGGAGCAGCCTGAATAAAAGGAATGTGAACAACAACAAGATGTAGTCTCAGAAAAGGCAACCACAAAGAATAAAAGGCACAACGATAAAAATGATATCATTTCTTTACAGCCATGGAGGACTTTGTAAGTGAGTACTTCAAAGCTTAGTTTCAAAATGAAGATAGCCTGGTAACTATTTTTGTATATAAATCCCTGAGCAGCTTGGGCCTATACATTATCTTCTTTCTTCCATCCACAAGTGAATTCTGCAGTTGGCTGACAGTGCCCTCTAAAGACAGAACTACTGTTATTATATTCATTATTTTGAAATGTTTCTGAACTGTTTCTTCTTAATACAATCCCTAAACTATGATTACAATAACACAATATCAAACCCATGAAAGTGTTGCCTTAAAAGTACTATCTTAAAAATGTCTGCACAGTGAATATTGATGAAAACAATGCAATATTGAATATCGGCAGGAGTGGACAAAATAAGCATCTTCAACAAAGGTTGAAAGCAACACAGAAGAACTTTTAACATGTGTTAGAGGGAAGGTCACACCAATCAATAGCTGAAAAATTCAGGGTTAGAAGTCTCAGTCCCTATCCTCCTCATCTCAGTTTGTGATGAAAATATTTAGCTCATGTATAGATGTTTGTCATCATAATGATGAGCTTCCCAGCATCCAATAGTTGGATTGAAAGCAAACACTCTCATGATCAGGACCAGGGGTGGGATTCAAATTTTTTAACAACCGGTTCCGTGGGCATGGCTTAGTTGGTGGGCATGGCTTGGTGGGCATGTGACTGGCTGGGCATGGCCAACTCAACATCACTCACATCAAGGCATGCTTCTCCTTGTCTGGCCTCTCATGACTGTGGGGATGCTGCAACAGTCGTAAGTGTGAAAAACAGTCATAAGTCATTTTTTTCAGTGCCATTGTAACTTTGAATGGTCACTCCACACAAGCAAAGTACCAGCAAAGGAGGGGAAAAAAACTTCAGAGATGTTCCTAAGACAGGAACTCTAGTCCTGCCAAGGATGTAATAAGAGTTAATGGAGAGGCAGTTTCTGTAAGCAACACCAGAATGTTTCCTTCCTGCCTTCCTTACAGGATTAGGCCAGTAATTTCTTCTAACAACTGGTTCTCCAAACTGCTTAGAATGTTAACAACCGGTTCTAGCAAATAGGTGTGAACCTATAGCATCCCACCCCAGATCAGGACTCAATAAAATTATAGAAGACACAAATGGTATATTACAGAGATCTGGATGTCAGACTCTTAATACTTTCTTGCTCCTTTATTGAATCTTGTCCTTGAGCACTGTTTCAGAGATGTGTTTGTTTGTGTGTGCATGCATGTGCGTATGTGTTTGTGTGTGTGTCATATCATTTCATCCCCCAACCCAAATCCTTACAAAATACAATAAAAACACAATCTCAGTATAGATAAAATACCTCAGCACCAAGTAGATGACTATTTGTTAGCATAAAGCAGATGGAATATTGTATTGTATATCAACAGCAATCAATTGATTCCCCCAAAAGTTCCTAGAAGAATATTATTCAATCTACAAAATTGTCCATAAATTTATCTTAAAGCAGAAACAGGAGATTTCATTAGCAGTAACCTAACGAAAGGGAACATGCGGAGAAATTAGAAAAAACTTTCTAAAATGTATTCAAAAAGTTATCCTTTAAAATATACATTTTACATCTTGCTGATCTTTTAGAAAGAAGTTAGATTGTGCCAACACTCTTAAAAACCTCAGTATTTTCTGTATTTATGCTTCAAAGCTGGATTTGCAAATCCCTTTACATTAACAGCATGTAACATAACATTTGAAAATGAAGGGAATTCATTCTTATCTGAATTTTCAACAGCCACTTTTGTGCACATCTCTCCAAGTTGTATCACAGCAGTTTCAAATACCACATCCTAAGCTATGTCTCACTTTGTTCTGTGGACCAGAGAAAGGGTGAAAGAAGAGCTTTTTTCCATTTTATCTGCATACCAGTTAACTCTTGGAGGATAGAAATATAACCAAGAACAGGAAAAATTGTAAAACTGGGCTGGGTCTTAAAACTGCCAAGATTTAGACCTTTCAATGATCTTGTAAATTGACCATTTCATGGGGGAAATGCAGAGAGCCAACAACATAAAAGAGATAGTGTTATTTGCAGGGATCCCAAATACCAGACTTTTGCATCATGGGATGGGATTCAGTGATGGGATTCAGCCAGTTCGCACCACTTCGGGAGAACCAATTGTTAACTTTTTGAGTGCTTTGGCAAACTGGTTGTTGGAAGAACTTATTAGAGCAGAGAACAGGTTGTTAAATTATTTGAATCCCACCACTCTTCTGTGGAACACCATCACCATCATTCTTTCTATGTTAACCTTTGGAAAGCTGTAAAGACTGTCTGTCTGTTCCAAAGGCTAGAAGTAGGGAATTATGTAAAGTGGGGTCCTGCTTCATTATGCATCAATGTTGGTTTATTCCTTCGTTTCCACAGAAGTTATTATAATTATAATTTGTGACTTCATCTTGTTATTTCTTTTGTTGTTTCAGAGTAGTTTTGGGTTTACTGAAGAGGGTTTGTAAGCATCCCTCAGTCTCCCTAGATTAAAGCATTATATAAATACAAGTAAGCAAATAAACAAGTAAATAATTGTGATAAAAGCATGTGTTCTAGTCATGTTAATCATAATATAAGCATGGATTACACAACAGTGAGACAATAAGTTAATTTTGTTTATTAAGCTCAGCTTGGACTCCTCTCTGACTTGGAAGAAAAGCAAATTTAACATCTTGAAACAAATATGCCAGCACTCTCCATAATATGGCAAGGTTCCACTTCTGGTAAACACCAACTTCCTCACATTCCTTCTTTGTAAATAAAATAACTTATTAATGCAACATTCAATCCTTTCAGATAGTCTGTTTGGTTTCATACTGCTCTATAAATGAAACTTGTACACTAATTTCTGAATATCCAAAGTCACCCTTGGTTGATGATGGTTTTTCTAAACTTTCATTGATAATATTTTTGGACAGATAATATTTTTGTGTCTTTGCTTTTGGCAGGGGCGTCTTAACAGCATTATGGGCCCCAGGCAAAGCAGTGTACTGGGACCCCTACAACAACTACTCACGGGAATAAAAATGTAAATGGTCAATAAAATTAAACATATCTTCGCATGTTTGTATTAATTTAAAAATGCAGTAAAATTAATAAATACTGTATATTGCTCTATTTTTATGATACAAGGTATATTGAGGGGTTAACATACACAGATTAGTATGGCCCCCCTATGCTCATGGGGCCTGCGGGCAAGTGCCCCTCGGGCCCATGTGTTAAGACAGCTGTGGCTTTTGGATCAAATGGAATTGGAAGAAGTTGTCTTTGGTTATGTCAAAAAAAATAAAACCTTTCAATTCTATTTCAACCCAAAAGGATTGTAGTGGTTTTATGATTTTACCGTTACTTTGAAATGTTAACACTTCATTTTGGTAGGAGTAGACAGATGCAACTTTGGTTTTGTGGTGAAAGTTTCATTTGTTTTTCCTTTGAGTGTTTTGCTCAATATCACTAATACCTTATTGGTTGCCATGGAACCACAACAGGAAGTTGTGTTGCCAAGTTTCTCCCAAACAGAAGGTTGGCTTTGGCTTTTTCACATTGTGAAAAAGATGCCCTATAGCTGAAAAGAAGGACTTTTTAACAACACTTGCCCTTGGCAGGAGAATCTTGCTAATGTTTATATTATCTTTGGCAAGTTTATTTGATTATGGGAGTAGGAACTTGATGTTCAGATCAATATGCTATGGCAATATTTTCAATTAACATTAGGAAATTGTGGTCCGTTATCCATTATTACAACTCATGGCATGTCATGTGTAGCAGATATAGTTTTGATATACTTGAAAGTTGTTTCTTCTAACCCAGAGCTTCCCACTGGGTATATAACCTAAAATTGGGTAAAAGTGATTTTTATTTGGATAACAATACATGAACCATTACAGAGGTGGTATTCAGCAGGTTCTGACCAGTTCTGCAGAACCAGTAGCAGAAATTTTGAATAGTTTGGAAAACTGGCAAATGCCACCTCTGACTGGAGGTTTTACAGTACCCTTTCCCTGCCACGCCCACAGAACCGGTAGTAAAAAAAATTGAATCCCATCACTGACCCATTTCCCAATCTTATCAGGGACATTTAAATTGATCTAAAGTATTTTACCTACATGGAATAAGGAGAACATATTGATTGAGTGGTTTCAGGTAACGAATGAAGGAAAAAGTTTGGAACACTGTTTTAAGCAGTTCCTCAGCTGAACTAATGCTGTATAACATACTGTAATTTACTTTAAAAAATTGTTTTTGTTTAATAATTATTCTTTGAGTATCTGAATTTTTCCAGTTTAACTGGAAATTTTAGAACAAAACACAAACCAAAGGTTTCAAAAAGTATCACCTGCATGGTCTATTTAGTCTACACAGACGTGTTTTATCCACAGTTAGATATGCCAAAGCCCAGCTAATACATCCAACTTGAAAAAATATGTTTATGGTTGCAGGTTCATCTAAGAATTTATCCAGATTGGAATGTGATAATAATCTCTTTGATTACAGTTGCTTAATTTTTGAAATCCAAGCAAATTCTCAGACTTCAAATGTTCTTGCGAACTGTTGCTATAAAATGAATCCATTCTGTTTCAATGAATAATTCAGTGAATAATTTCTCTGTTCCATAATGGCCAATTCTGATTTCCATGTTGTTTTCAAAGCTAGTATTATACTTCTCTTAACATATACTGCTGACAGTGATGGTAACAAAATAAAACATCCTATACTATGTAAAGCATCTTCATATTTGTTTATCCACAGAAGTACTTTTCTTGTGATAGTTCTGTATCAACCTCACTAACAAAATTGATTCTGTCTAACTTTCTAGGCCCAAAATCACAGATTTTGTAAGAATAAAGTTTTCATATTTTTAACTTTTATTGATTCATACATGAAATGTTATAAAATAAAAATAATTTACCATACACACAAATAAATAATGGAAAAACTTGAAACAAGAAAATACATAAGAATACATAAACAAGCAAGCAAAAACTGTAGTGCTGATACATTTAAATGCTTTTAATTTCAAAGTGTCCACTTTCAGTGATTTCAATATGTGACTTGAGATACATGGTTCCTGGATACCGAAATGGCCTAGGGATGCCTAAGCAATATACAGTATTTGAAATAAGTGTTTCCTCCTTTAAAATAGACAAATTTTTCTTAATTTGAGGGCTTGAAATCCACTTATTTAGCCAACTCATCTGGATTCAGCTTCTATTCTTAGACCTTTGTTCAATCCATCACTCACTTCAGGCCAGTTGCCAAGCAGAAGTACTCTCCTAGGGAGATCAAAATGACTGTTTCTTCTGATGGGATGCACTCCAAGACTCCGGAAGACTATTTACAGTGTTTAGTGTAATCAGAAGGTTCTGATGGGAAAATGCTAGATCTGTGTGGAACTCTATACCACTAGTACCATGTATCTGAACACAAATTCCCCATTGCCGCTATCTGATAGCAACTCTACAACGACATAATGTCCTCCCTCCATTCCCAATCCACTGAGTCACTCCAGAAATATTTCATGTTCAGTGATGTTAAAAGCTATTGAGACTGCTAGTAGAAATGACATAGTAGCAACCCCGTTTGTCTTCCAGTAAAAATTATTTATCAAAACAAGTAAGCTTCTTTCTGTGTTTTATGTAGGCCTGAAGCCAAATTTAAATGGATAATTGGCTTCTTCCAAGCACAGCTTTAGTTGAATGGTCTTTATTTTCTCCAACATCTTGCAATGGATTAGTAGTTTTCCAAACCTCTGGGATCAAGGAAGAATCCACCCT
Source organism: Pseudonaja textilis (assembly GCF_049901715.1). Taxonomy (NCBI): domain Eukaryota; kingdom Metazoa; phylum Chordata; class Lepidosauria; order Squamata; family Elapidae; genus Pseudonaja; species Pseudonaja textilis. The sequence goes on from NC_141990.1 coordinate 43,535,229, forward strand.
GCCTGCTAAATCTTAATAGAAAACAAGGAACTAAATAATTGGTTAGGTGAAAATAAATATATTAGATTGATTCCTAAGCCATTCCTGTATCTAGGAACTATGCAAGTCAAGTCACATATCAAAATCATATACTGATTTAACAGTTACATTGTATGATAGTGAACACACTTTGAAATTTTTAAAAGTAATAATAAATGCATCAGCCCACAGTTTTTGCTTGTGTTCTTTTTATGAATTTTAGTTTTGTTTAAAGTTTTTGTATCTGTTGTTTTTATGTACGATAAATTGTTTTTTCAATCATTTTATGTATGAATCCATATATATATATATATATATATATGTGGATCTTTGGTTGTTCGGTTTTCTCCCGCGTAAGATTCAAGTATCTAGGCAACGTTTCGATGAAGTCTCATTCATCATCTTCAGGCTTCTGTCTCCGGCTCTGTGCTTTTCAGAGTAATGTGAGATTGCAGCTGCTTCCTCCTTTTAACTGCCAGTGGGGTGGGACTTGATTGGGTGGGGGCTTGGCTGTGTTCTGATTGGGTGGGGGTGTGTTCTCATTGGTAGGGGGTTTGGTTGTGTTCTGATTGGTTGGGGGTTAGCCGTGTTCTGATTGGTTGGAGGCGTGTTCTGTTCAGGTGGGGCTTGGCTGTGCTCCGGTTAGTCTTAGTTGCTGGGGATTTGAGCTGGTGAGTTGTGATCTTGCTGTTTGGCTTCTAGTTCGTGGTCCTGTTGCATCTTCATAGTGGGTGTCGGTTTGCTTCATGTATGGCTCGGAGGGGTTTGAAGTGGGTAGTGATGCAGCTGTAGTGCAGCTTCTGGTCCATGGTCGTGTCTCATCTTCTGAGTGGGTGAGAGTCTGTTTTCTACATGGAAGTGTGGTGGTGGCATCTTGTGTGGCTCTCATGGGTGTGGGTCTGGTGTCCTTCTTCATGTTAGGTACTCGTCTGTTCATGAGGGCGGGTTTCCAAATGGCTGGAAGGCGGGAGGTGTCATCTCGTTTGTTCATGCTGTGTGGGCGTTTTTCTATCTCTATGGCTTCTCTGATTATTCTGCTGTTGAAGTGTTCGGTTTTGGCGATAGTTCTGGTATTTTTAAAATCAATTTCATGTCCTGTGGCTTTGAGGTGTTGGACCAGGGAAGAGGTCGTTTCTTCTTTTTTGATTGAGTTCTTATGTTCTTCAATGCGTGCATTTATTCTTCTGTTAGTTTGTCCAATGTATGTGGTAGGGCAGGCAGTGCAGGGGATTTCATATACTCCTTGGTTTTCTAATTCGATTTTGTCTTTGGGGTTTCTTAGGATGGTGGATATTTTTCTGTTTGTGCAGAATGCTGTTTTGATGTTGTGTTTTTGGAGGATCTTGCTGATTTTGTCTGTAGTGCCTTTTATATATGGGAGGAGGGCTTTGCCGTTTTCTTGTTCTCTGTCTTGGATTTTGGTTGGGGTTTCTTTTTGGATTAGGTGGGTAATCTTCTTTCTTTGGAATCCATTGGCTGCAAGTACGTTGGTGAGAGTGTGTAGTTCGGTTTTTTGGTGTTGTTCATCGGCTAAGCATTTTGTTCTGGAGATGAGTGTCTTGGCTACGGAATTGATCTGTGCTGGGTGGTGGTGTGAGAGTGCATGTAGATAGCGGTTAGTGTGTGTTTTCTTCTGGTAGATGGTGTGTCCTAGGGAGCCATTGGATCTTTTGTATACCAAGACATCTAGGAAGGGAAGTTGGTTGTTGGAAACCCCAAAGACAAAATCGAATTAGAAAACCAAGGAGTATACGAAATCCCCTGCACTGCCTGCCCTACCACATACATTGGACAAACTAACAGAAGAATAAATGCACGCATTGAAGAACATAAGAACTCAATCAAAAAAGAAGAAACGACCTCTTCCCTGGTCCAACACCTCAAAGCCACAGGACATGAAATTGATTTTAAAAATACCAGAACTATCGCCAAAACCGAACACTTCAACAGCAGAATAATCAGAGAAGCCATAGAGATAGAAAAACGCCCACACAGCATGAACAAACGAGATGACACCTCCCGCCTTCCAGCCATTTGGAAACCCGCCCTCATGAACAGACGAGTACCTAACATGAAGAAGGACACCAGACCCACACCCATGAGAGCCACACAAGATGCCACCACCACACTTCCATGTAGAAAACAGACTCTCACCCACTCAGAAGATGAGACACGACCATGGACCAGAAGCTGCACTACAGCTGCATCACTACCCACTTCAAACCCTCCGAGCCATACATGAAGCAAACCGACACCCACTATGAAGATGCAACAGGACCACGAACTAGAAGCCAAACAGCAAGATCACAACCTCACCAGCTCAAATCCCCAGCAACTAAGACTAACCGAGCACAGCCAAGCCCCCACCTGAACAGAACACGCCTCCAACCAATCAGAACACAGCTAACCCCCAACCAATCAGAACACAACCAAACCCCTACCAATGAGAACACACCCCACCCAATCAGAACACAGCCAAGCCCCCACCCAATCAAGTCCCACCCCACTGGCAGTTAAAAGGAGGAAGCAGCTGCAATCTCACATTACTCTGAAAAGCACAGAGCCGGAGACAGAAGCCTGAAGATGATGAATGAGACTTCATCGAAACGTTGCCTAGATACTTCAATCTTACGCGGAGAAAACCCGAACAACCAAAGATCCACATATAAATACCATGAGAACCTCAGAAAACATATATATATATATATATATATATATATATATATATATATATATATATATATATATATATATATATATATATATATATATATATATATATATATAGGAAGGGGTCAAAATCTGTCAGGTGGTGGATGATTTGTCTTGCCTCAAGCCCTGCACCTTTTGTACATGCATTGTATATGCATTGCTGTCACACATGCATACAATGAGAAATGAGACTTCATTTGAGAAGCTGGGCTAGCCGTATTATAAATTCTCTGTATTCTGTGGATACCATTGCCTCTCACGTGGTAGCTACACTTAAGACCAACAGAAAATATATATGGCTCAAGGTTGAAATCAGAGGTGGTATTCAGCAGGTTCTGACCAGTTCTGGAGAACCAGTAGCAGAAATGTTCAGTAGTTTGGAGAACCAGCAAATACCACCTCTGGCTGGAGATTTCACAGTATCCTTCCCCTGCCATACCCACCAAGCCATGCCCACAGAACCAGTAGTAAAAAAAATTGAATCCTACCACTGGTTGAAATGTGGAATCCTTGGTGCTGTCTAAGTATGGTTGTTTCTTGCAGATGTTTCGTTATCCTGCTAGGTAACATCATTAGTGTTAGTGAGTATGGGGTTTGCTTTCTGTTTATTTATAGTGCCCTGCCAGTTTTGGTGGAGGCGGGGTTTTTTTCTCCTTGATAATTTGTTGATTAGGATATTGTTTTCTACCTGATTGTTTGTCCCATTTTAATCCCTGCTTATCTGAGTGTTGGCTACTGGTGAAGACGGGTTTTGGTCTTTTTTTCTTTTTTATTGTCTCTAAGAGACCATATTGATGACAATATTGATCTAAGAGGCAATATTTCATTAACTGGGTAATGAAATGTCTACAAGCAAACAACCATGCTCAGAGAGCACCAAAGACTCTACGTGATTAAGACCCTCTTATTGTCTATGATCAATTATGAGATTCTCAAGAGAAGTCTGGCTGACTTACATGCTTCTTATTCTATGAAATTGAAGACATACTTTTTTTCCCCAGGGTTTCACCAGCTAACATTGATTCTAGGATTATATTGTCTTTGAGATGTTCTACTCTTTTTTTTTTAAGAATTATTTCTTTATGTGGCTTATTGAATTTATTGAGATGACTCAATCTAAATTATTATTTTCTCACAAATCTGTACTCCTGGAAAAAGTATGGTATATATATATAACTTAATGACACTGTTAGTATAGGTGCAGAGTAACCCTTGTATAAAAAGGATATGTATATGGAAAACAGTTTATGAGAACAGTTATGAAGAAATATACAGCCACACAGAGTTGAATGAGTTGTATTAATGTTTACTTGAAGAAATAGCACAGTCCATGTCATATACATTTTTAACAGTCCAGAAATATCCAGTTATAAAGTCTTCTTAAATCTAGTTATAAAGTCTTCTTACCAGTTCCATGTCTTTTACAGCAGACAAATATCAAACCATAATACAACAAATAACCTTCGATATCAACAGAATATCAAAATAAACAAGGTTAGTCAGTATCGGTCCATAGTCAGTAAGTATCAGTATCAAGAGAGATCATCCATGAAAAAGAGAAAGAGAATTAAACCATGATCTATAGCTCCCTCCTATGGCAACTTGTAGAATAATTAACCAACCAGAACACAGCATAATAAATTACAGTATTTTTCCTTAAAGCTACACTATTTACATATACATAACAGACACTAATTAAAATAATAAAAGGGCTAAACCTTCATTAAACCTTTGAATGATAATGTTGGAATAGTCATCATTCTCCCTTATCCCTTATTTATGTTAAAGCTTATTATAAAGGATGAAGATCCTGGATCCATTTTGTGAACAGAATCAGCTTGGAAGTTGATTTTCTAGGACGGTTTGAGATTCTTTGAACTTAAGGAAGAACCCAATTCATATAAAAATTATGGATGTTTCAAAGAGAATGCATGCCAATATTGAGTCTTTCAAGAAAACATAAATCAATGCCTGATGAGGTGACTCAAACATGTCTCCTCTCTTATGCCATCTGACATGTAAAGCTGATAACATCTTGCTGCACAGGTGTGAGTTGACGCCACTTGTAATCTAATGTGGTAAAATGTTGTGTTTCAGGCCAGTCTATGTTTGCTGTCAATATTATGTAGGAACAGCCATAGGTCACATTTTTTTATACTGTAAATTGGTGAGGTAGAATACCAATGATGCAAGAAGGATCATATGACACAACACAACACTGCAGCTGTTGTTTTGCTTTAGCCATTTCCTTGCTACAGCTAACAAGCCAACTCCCTTTTGGACTTAAAAAGATTATGCTTTCATTAGTGAGTGTATGTGGTCTCCCCAAATAAGAAAAACAAGTAGAAGATTGCTGGGGACCAAATAAAAAAGAAAAAAAGAAAGAAAGAAAGAAAGAAAGAAAGAAAGAAAGAAAGAAAGAAAGAAAGAAAGAAAGAAAGAAAGAAAGAAAGAAAGAAAGAAAAGAAAAGAAAAGAAGAAAAAAAGAAAAGAAAAGAAAAGAAAAGAAAAGAAAAGAAAAGAAAAGAAAAGAAAAGAAAAGATAGGAGGATTCTAGGTTCAAAGAAAATATAAACTTTTCAGGCTACCTTCAGCCATTAGGCAGATGCACTTGAAGAATAAAATGAAGGTTTTAGTAATATAAACCATTCTTTTATATATCGTAGAAGAAAGGAAGGAAAGGGAATCATTTAAAATTTATTTTCAACATTTGATTAATATTTATTTATTTATTTATTTGTATCCCACCTTTATTACAAATAGTTCAAGACGACAAAAATATCCAACATATCTTCCACCTCCTATTTTCCCCACAACAACAATATTGTATGGTGCATTTGGCTAAGAGAGAGTGACTGGTCTACAGTCTACAGCTGGCTTTCATAGCTAAAGTAGGACTTGAATTCACAGCTTCCCACTTTCTAGTGGTGTCTTAATTGCTCCCTCCTGCCCATATTTTAACTGTAAATTATTACTGTTATTGTTGTTTATTGCTTTACCATTTTAATTTTTTCTGGTTTTTAATATTTGTAAGCTGCCCAGCGTTATTTCCAGATGAGATATGCAGCACACAATCAAATAAATAAATAAATAACTATTGAAGGGAATTTTCAAGTAATCAATTTAGGTAGCTGAGAAAAGTGATCTCGTCAACACTGTGACACAATAGTGGTATCACAACTTTGGAGCCCTGGACCTATTCACTACTTGCTTTGACTCTTCCAATTCTTAGCATATGATGCCACTTCCAATAGATGTGACCTGTGGAGATGTGTCCTTTTCTAAAGAAAATAGTTACTTAATAAATAAATCAGTGTCAGAAAGACTTTTCCCCCGAGGCAATAAAAATATTCCCTATGGGAGAAGAGGAATACATTCTGACACCAACACATTTTAAATAAATAAAACTATTGCCATCCATCAAAATGAAAAATAGCTCAGTAACTTCAGAAGAAAAGACTCTTTGTCCGATGTATAATTTTTATGTTTAAAATTATGTTAATTCCCTTTTATATTTTTTGTATAAAAATAACAAAATACAATTAAATACATTTAAAAAAAAACAGCATTCTGAGATGCGTTTAAATGGCTATTTAAATATTCTTCTTTCCAGAAGTGGTCATTCTAATACCCTTCACAGAGTACTTTAACTTTGGAGGACCCAAGAATGACAGGTTAAAAGGGCAGGAATATGCAAGTATAGGTAGAGAATGGAAGTAAGGTATAACCTGAGCTGGTGACAAATTAAAGAGCTGAGTGCGCTTTATGATCTGATTATGATAGGCTTTATTTATCAAAGTAAACTTTAGTTCAGATATTAGCAAAGGTTAGGTTGTTGCATTAGAAAGCAACAAAAAAAACCAGAAAATAAGAGACTATATACAGAAATATGAATGGCTGTCACCATGATGATCTTGAGAAAACTAATGAAAACCTTGATATTCCCCCAGTTCTTGGGACCCATTGATGGCTGTGAGTCTGTTGGAAAAGTATTTGGCTTATATGTTTGTCTTCTGTGATTTATTAAATTGTACAGTTCTTACTTATTTTTTTTAAATTGAAAGGTACTCAGAGTCATCAGTAGTTAGGTAAACAAAAAACAAACAGTGAATGAATGAATGAATGAATGAATGGTGGCTGAAACAAAGTCCATTACTGGATTTATTGAATCTTTTTTCAGCACGTACACTGCTGATTGCCTGAAGCTAACATTTTCAGGCAGATTTTATTTTTTCAAAGAATAGTAAAAGCAAACAATAAAAACATATTCCAACATATAATAGCAGAGGAATTATTTTACTTCCACACATAGACTTCAAGTATCATTCTGATGTTCAGACACACTGTCTCCTGACCTTTGACACAAAATAATCTTGGAGAGCAAATAACACATTATTCCCCCTTCTTACTTCAGACCATATGTTTAACTATCCTATAGTTAAATAGAACCTATATACCAGGTACGTTTACCAAAGACACAAATCTCTTAATTTCAAATTTGTGACTATTTACCGCCTGCTTATAAGATTTCTCTACTTTGTAAAATGTATGCAATTTTAGAGCAATGTATGATCTTAGAACACACTCAGAGGCAATGAAATAATGAATTAACCAGATGTTTAGAGAGAACTCATGGAAATAAAGCCTTAACAGACACATAATGTACTTCAGGCATGTTTTAATTATTTGTCATGAATTCTGTAGAGCTCACTTTACAAGATTCAAAAGATCACAAATTTTATTAATTATTTATGTATTAGAATTTTATCCCACCTTTATCAACATTTTGATCTTTTTCCTCCTAATCATTACATTTTAGACCACAGACAGGACTTTTTAGAATTGACATTCAATTTTCTATGCTATTTTCTCCCATTTTTAAACATTGTGTTAGAATGGAATAGCCATTGTTCAACTACCTCTCCCATGGGTATCCACTGGAGAATTGTTTTTGTTTTTCCCTTAGATCCAAGTTGGATCCAACACACAAACTTGATCTTTATTTTGCCTACAATCTTATTTGGAATTAATTTGAGAATTAATCTGCCAATAGTTCGCAGGCGTAGATAGACAAAATATCCTCATCTCTTTCGCAAAATCAATTTCCAACAAGACGCTGGCTTGGAAAGAACAGAAAGTAGTTTTCTGGGAGACCAGAGAGAACTGAGTTCCATGTAACAATGGATGGATAGGAAAAGGAAAACCTTTGGCTGCAAAGAAAAATGCAAAAGATGGAAGAGAAAAAACAAATAATTAGTGCTTTCTTAATCCAAAAGCACTCTGAATGAAAAGCAACTTTCTTAGCAATTCTGTTTAGAGTTTGTTGCAAGCCAGGCTATACCACATGAAGGAAATGAGGGTTGTTCTGTGGAGGGCAAAAGGTGAGCTTGCCTTGTTGATTCAAAAATGGAACACCAAGAGAACATATAATATGCCAGTATGTCTATGGTTTCCAATTTGAACTCAGCATAAATTATTCCAGGAATGTTTGTACAGTCTCTTTTTATATCTCCCTGGCAAGGCCTATTTTGATTGCAAGGCTTCATTACTTTTCTTTTTTTATCAACTTTACTTCTCCCGTGAAGATAATCTTTTTTTGTTGTTATTGCAATTTTTTTTTTTCAGAGAAAGCAAAAATAAAACACACTGCACCACTTGTCAAAGCAATGAAATAGGCTGCAGAGGAAATTCCTGTTTATTTAAGGAATGGGCTGTGACTTGAAAGAAACAAAAGACATGTACTAACTTTCTCCTTGCTTCATAATTTGTAAAGTATGGTTTGTATTAAGATAGAAAAATTAAAACATGTCCTTTCTCTCTTGAATATAAAATAAATTAATAGGTGAATTGATTACTTAAAAATATGGATGGTTTTTTTTTTTGTTAATATCATAGAATAACAAGAGCAGGAACAGACCTTGGAGATCATCTAGTCCAACCCCCTGCTCGAGCAGGAGAGTCTACTCCAAAGATTAGCCTCTATCTAGGATCAAACTCACAGCCTCTTGATTGACCTCTAGGCCACCAGATTGATTGATTGACCTCTAGGCCACCAGATCTACCATATGAAAGTAGCAGTAAAGTCTTATTAAAAGGTAAAGTATGGTAGTAACAAATATATTCATCATTGCTTATTTTAAGTTCATTGACTGAAGTGATACAATTTTTTTTCATGAATTTGTGGTCTATAATATTGAACTCCATCTTTGAAAACAATTTGATAAAATATCACATTCTCTGCAAAAACCGCACAGAGCAAATACAAAGCTGTTTATTTTGGGTACTGCTTTATTTTGAAGACTGAGCACTTCAAAGTAATAGCATAAAAATTTACTTCAATTCTTTGGATTCCCCTCCTTTCCCATTGTACCTCTATCTCTTCCTTTTTTCAGAAGCGCTACCCCTGATTCAAGAGAACAGTCCAGCCAGCTTATCAGGCTCTGCTCCAATTTTTTTTTAAAAAAAAAAACTTGGCATATTGAAGGTGAAGTCCATGTATCTTCAATTTGCCAAGTTTTTTTTTTAAAAAAAACATTGGACCCTCAAATCCCCCAGACTCACTGGACAGTTCTGGGAGTTGATATCCACACATCTTCAAGTTGCCAACGTTTAGACACACCACCCTATTCCCTTTCTTTGGGAAACATGAAAAAAAAAAAGGCTCACCCTGAGACGATGAAAATAGATGGAAGTTTGATTAACATGAGAGTCCCCTGTTTAGTAATAAGGTCAAAAGCAGAACAGTTCTTTGACAAATGAAATGGAAAACATTGATTGCAGGTTAGGGATTATAAAAAGTTGACAACACAAAGTATTCCAAAATATTGTAATGAGTGTACAAAATAGAATTAAAATATTAGATTTTTTTAAAAAGTAGGCAGTGGTTAGAATAGTCAGTACTCATCAAATGCCTAACTCTAAAGACCTTGCTATCCATTCCTAATGAAACATTTTTTTAATGCCATCGTTACATTTTACACCACAACCTATCTTTAAAAAGATCCATTTAAGCCAGTATGAAGGCAAAAACAAAGCAGACAAAAGTGTAGTTATAAATATCTAGGTTCCTTTCTAATTGTAAGTAAGGAATAAGAGTTGAACACAAAGCTTCACAAAGGAAGTTATATTTGAAACTAAATGTTTGAATGCCAGGACTAAGGGAAAGCAATTCAAAATGAGAAGACAAATTCCTTTAAAGAAGGGAAGGAATTAAGTTGCTTTTAGGGGGCATGGGAAGGCTACTGTAGATTTAGCAAAGCAGATTTACTAACCTCCTGACTACAGGCTAGACTGTTAAAATAACAGGTCAAAATGGCAACCTGGCACATTGTCCCATTCAGAAGACAAAAGGAAGCATAAGAAGTGAATCTTATACATAAGAAGGTCTTGTATTTTACAGTTGGCAGCTGCAATATTTCTTCTTTCATTTTAGTAGCCTTTAAAATAAACATACTGCAACTCAAACATCTGCATCCTTGCATGATTGTGTGAAGCTTCTAGTTCTAGTATTAACAAGGTGCAGCCTGAATTTCTTAGAAATTTGCAGGAGGGTTACCCAAAATGGCTGAATGGTTTTTCATGCCACTTCCCCCCCCTCCCCAAATTCTGGCTATAATAGTGAAAATAGTTGAACATCATCACTCAACATAGACCTGAAGATTTCCCAGTATTGTAAACAAAGCAAAACAAAATCCACAGTATTACATTTATATTGCTTTGGATTTCTTCTCTAAGTAAGGCCTAAGTGTTCCCTTTCAACTTGAATATATTATTTCAATATATTATTCTAATATGTGGATATTATTCTGAAGTTTCCATTCATATTTTGATAAATATTAGGAAAACTATTCCATCACGTTAAAGAAAAATGTTTGAACAATTCTGTGAAAAACTTTAGTGTATCAGCATGGCAAAAGTTAAAAATAGCAAGGTGGGTGGGCTAGCTAGTATTTCTGTGTCAAAAACAGTAATCCCTCCATTCTGAAAAACTGAAAAGGTCTCAGCTTTAGCACCAACAGGAAATCTACATGATTTACTCCTTTTTTCAACAAACCTTCTCAATTTTGCTTTGATGAAAGGCATAAAGACTGCTGCATTAGGAAGAAGGAAAATATAAGACTTACTAGCTAAACTACCTCGATGTTCTTAAGTATCAGGGTTGAAGGATATATATGCATGCATCCTCATTATCTTTTGTTTTTCATCTTATAAATTCACTCACAGCTACAGTTAATTGTAATTTATTGAATAAGCCACAGTGCCTACATTCACACATCACCTTAACCCATAAAATATGATTTTAAGCAATAAAGGTTTGATTCATTAATGCAAGACTTCCATTCCTGTTTCCAGTTTAGAAATTGCTTGCAAATTAAGAGATCCTCATGTGCACATGATATCCTTTGTTCATTTCAATAGAAAATGGAGTTTGCATGCATTGTAGTGCATCTTTGTTTTTTTAATATCTTAAGCAAACTCTAATCTTGCAATCCTGTATTGATTTAATTGGAATTTAGAGCAAATGAATTCATTAAAATTTTATGTGTAGATAAATATGTCTTTGTTTGCAATATATCTGCTACATGCAACAGAGAGTAAGGCATGGAATGGGACTGTCAACCCACATTCATTTACATCTGTAAGGTTAAGCAGGACTGTTGACCCCATCCCGTATGTCCATATATGAGGCAGGTACATATGCAAAAGATATCCTCTGGGACTTTCTGCTGGCACTTCAACTATCACTAATTGACTAATTCTATAAAATACCATGTATATTCATGACATAGTTAGGTGGCATTACTTAGTTTAAACTCAATAAACCAAGCAGGGACAGATTTGGTTAGTACATGGTTGGGAAATAACCAGGGAATCCCAAAACTCAAGGCATGATTGCAAAGTTAAAAAAAAAATCTTGGAAGAAGACAAGCAGAATCACAATCATGTTGATGAAGACACCAGAAATCAATCCTGAGTCAAGAGAATTCACCTTCACATACTATGCCAGGAAGGCATCAGTCAATCAATAAGAACTAAACTGAAGTCAACTAAATAACTCACTTGGGATTATTATGGTTATATTAAATTGTGGGTAATACATTTGAGGAAGGAAGGAATTGCTTGCATAGAATTTGGAGTTTCTCTTGATCCATTTGAAACATTTACAAAGACTCTAAAAGTTTGAGCTTCTAGCAGTCATTCAGGATTTGGTTTGTGAAATATAGTTCCCTGATATGTAAATATGTTGATTATAACTGGAACTACTCCAACACGTAAGTTGCTGTTCATTTACTATCAGATCTCCAGGGAAATGATATGGTTTCCCAAACTGTTTCTACAGAAGTTATTCTTCATTCCCTAAATTCAACTGAATCTTTTCAAAGTTAAAATGGCTTCATCTTTGGCAGATGTGGAAAAGGAGACCTTAATCTCCAAATAATGGTATTGTTCTACAAGAGCTCATCCTTTCAAAGACAATTTCTTTCAAAAAGAAACCATGACATTTTTATTCATCCAAAATTATCAAGATTGTTTAAGAGGTCTTTCTGGTTTGTAACATTCTCTAACTCAGAATTTTTGGATCATTTGTACCAACTTCAAATATTACAATATTTCAGAGAAGGGCATTGAAGATTCTAGAAGGTGTCCATGGAAATAAAAAGAAATGAAGCATTAAGAATCAAAATTTATAAATTATTTGATTTATTAAGAACCTCTATTCACCTAATAATACTTCTTTATTTCTTCATAAATGAAAAAATATTGATTTTTAAAAAACCTAATTTATTTTTAAAAAATTATGCTGATGTTTCAATCCAGGAAATTTAGGAGAAACAAAATAGGTCAGTAAAGTAATATTAGTTCATAGTTAGAAAAATGGAAGTAATATATAAGACAGTTACTGTACATAGTTCAAGGCTAGTGAATGGAATGAAACTCAGTGTCTTAAGTTTTTAGAGTGGATCTTCTCTCTGTTCAAATTCTTTCCAATGTCTTACTTGCATTTTAATATTCCCACAATAGTCATAGGACTGTGGGAATTAAAATAACCACTTTTTAAAAAAAGTTAAACAATATTTATTTTTAAGAGAAAAAATTATTGGCATATGAATACAAATCAGTCTTCTAAGGTTCTCTTAGGAAATTCTATAAATTTCAAATGACTGTGTAGATTTACTGCAAAGTTCAAGCACATTTAAACTACTATGAAAAAAATGCATATATTCAACAGTAGCAAGAACTCAGCAAAAACAAATAAATAAATTAGCAAATAATCCAAACTATAGCTTCAGTAACATTGTTCAATGGATAGTGATTTCCATACTTCTTCAAGTGAGTCAAAATATAATGCTTTTGAATCATTATGAAAACTTCCATATTCTGGTACATATTCTCCAAATGAGTTGGATTTCAGCTCGCACTATCTATGAGTCAGCATGGATTTTGGCAATACTAATTGGGGATCATAGGTACTAAAGTCTATTTCAGGTATTATTTTAAGGAAGTTTACTTTACACAATTTAGAGCCAATATACATAACTTCTTTGTGAAGTGAAATACACCATGTTCTTGATGTTGACACTTGAACTAAACTTCCCATTATCTTTGCTGCTTCTGCAGTCTATTTAGACCCAAACCAGGGACAATCTTTGCTTTGCTTGAAATTGTATTAGGACACTCTAGCACATCCCAGTTTGCAGGTATCTCAAGGACTGAGTTTTCTTTATGAAGTGACAGAAAAATGGACTACTTGAAAATAAAAAAAAGGCACATATATGGCATAATTTATCTGAAGGACAAATGTCAATTCTTTAAGCAGGCTAGTCAGAAAGATTCCTAAGGCACAAAAAAACCAGGCACAAAACCCTCTACATTTAGTAATACAAACTAGTATATTACTAAATGAAGAGCTATTATGAATCAATTATATGGAACTGAAATATATTCCTGTGTTTATACCAGGGTGAGATTCAATTTTTTTTACTACCAGTTCTGTGGGCGAGACTTGGTGGGTGTGGCAGGGGAAGGTTACTGCAAAATCCTATTCCCACCCCACCCCACTACATGCTTTCCAGCTCTGCTCTCCTGTGCAGAGCAACAAAAGAAGACTCAGCCGATCAGCTGAGTGGACTCAGGAGGCAGAGAATAGAGGTGGGCAGGGCCAGTCAGAGGTGGTATTTGCTGGTTCTCCAAACTACTCAAAATTTCCACTACCGGTTCTCCAGAACTGATCAGAACTTGCTGAATACCACCTCTGGTTTATACCAAGCTATACCTAATTGCACAGAAAACAAGAGAACATACAAATGCCTGTACCTAAGCTGCAGGTGTTCAAACCACACACCGATATTCAAATTGTGCATTTATTGTTCTAAGCTGATGTTTTAGATATAGAAAAATGTTTGCTAGCTGTAGCCAGAGTATGTTTCAAGAGTATGAAAAAGCCAATCCTTCAGCTGAATGCATATTTCAGAACTAAAATAAACATCCACCAACAATGCTAAAGCAACATTTGCATTTGTCAGTTCTGATGAAAAGGAGTTTACTTTGTCTTCATAATAGGTGCTACCACCCCTGAAAAGTCCTACAGAGAACAGCTGATTGACATGTTTCTCCAACTTCTTTTTCCTCTGAAGGATTGTTTTCATGCCATTTGTGGCTGGTCAGACCAAGCAAACTTTGGAAAGCTATTTGCAACCACACATAGTTAAAACAGCATAACTCAAACTAGGCATGGCACCGACTCAGATACCTCAGCAGATTTATCAACTGAACTTTCCATTCCATGAAGATATGTTGTTTACTTAACTCCAGTTTAGCTGTAAGGCTAAGAGCTAAAACTAAGTATAGCCCGTTTGGATTGGGCTTGATTTTACAACTGAAAAACAAAATCCAATATTTTCTTTACCTTGATTTCTCATCCACCCCTTGCCAAACTTCTGAATGATGTCCAGTCAGCATGTAAGAATATACTAGTTAAACTTCTAAAAAAAATTCTAGGATCAGCTGTTACAAATCTAAAGAAATTATACTGAAGTCTGACACTGACCACACTAGAGAGAGATGTTTACTAAAAAAAAAAAGAAGGAAAACATGGTCTCATATTATATGGCCTAATCCAACTCAAATTGACACATGGATCAGAAAGCATGCTGTGATCAAAATCTACTTTGTGAGCATTTTGTGACACAGATACTAAGAAATAATCTCCAAGCAAAATGTTGGTCAGGAAATACCAGATACAGAGATGCAATACATGGTTTTCGTTGTTGTTTGTCCATGAGTCCTACTACATCAAGCTGAAATGAATGTTATCTAGCTACAACTTGACTAATTGGCTGTTATATCTCTTTCGTGGGACCCCTACACAGCAATTCAGTTGCAATTATCTCATTTTCAAGTTTTGGTTGTATTTTTGCCCCTACTATTTTTCAGCGTCAATGCTTACGAGAAAGCAGGCATTTCAGCATGCCTAGTTAGGGCCCTGACTTTTTAAATGATTTTGGTGTGAAAGGCACCAGAATTTCATTTCAGTTTCAGAAGTGTTTCAATTGACTGCAAAATTGCAAGTACCGAAAAAGAAGACTACGGAATCTGGACTTTTCTCCATTGGTAAAGCTTTTGGTTGTGGAAGAAAAGAGAAGTGTTAAAGTACAGCTTCAATATACATCAAACTAAAGGTCATGATACTGATTGAAAGACAGGTTAATAAACATAGCAATACACATTGCAACTTCTATCAATATTTATTGGTCACTAGTATGGAACGGTATTGTCAGAAAACTTCCAAAAACTCATATTGCCTCCCTTCAAATCCCTCTTAAAAAAACCCAAAGTTTCCACTGATTATCCTCTTAAGTCTCATGCCAAACAAAGGAAAACATTAATGTATTTCTACAGTAATTTGTCCATACTCATCACTGCATTTCCCTTCTTTTCTCACCCCTTTCATATAGTGTACATCTTAAACTAGATGCTCATCAAAGTTATTTCTATAGTTCTGTAAAGTGTCATGAGCATTAATAGCAGACTAATAGAACTGGTTGCAATAACAATAATGCTACCTGATTTTCCTTATGTACTGCCACTACAGCATGGCCACTGAGTCCAAAAAACTAGAAAGCTTCATTTCAATTAGCCATAGTAACATTTAAAAATACAATTTTTCAGTCTACTTGTTCAAATTCAATAATAAATGCTGTTGGTTCCAATATTAATATTTTAAAAACATAGAAGATTCACTTGAAGTATTTTTGCAATCCAAAAGGCAGAACACAGCTTTCTTTATGAGCCTAGCTTAGTTGCTTTCCAATTCAAGAATGCCCAGTAAACACAGAAAAATGAGCATAGAGGTGATATTTTAACCAGATGGTCTTATTCAAATTCTGAGAAAACAAGTATAAAAGAGGATTCATAATAATAAAACTAACCATATCTTATTCTGTGTTTGTTTGTTTTTCTAGGCTGAAAGCTTCTACCATCTATATCCCACTTAAAGATTTATCCATAGCTCTAGATCTAACATTTTCCTGTTTCAAGGGTATTTTACATGAACTCCTTTAGCCAATAATCTAGCCAAATACCAATCTGAGTAGAGCTAGAAGGGACCTTGGAGGTCTTCTAGTCCAACCCCCTGCTCAAGCAGGAGACCCTATACCATTTCAGGCAGGTGTCTGTCGAATCTTTTCTTTAAAACCTCCAGTGATGAAGCACCTACAACTTCTGGAAAAAGACCCCTACCTCTTAATTACATCTTGGTTTACAGATAATATATTTCACTGCAGAAATGATGGAGAGATTTCCTTTCATTCTTTTGTTTCCTTTTTGCAATTTTCCTTTAAAATTCTTTACTAAGAATTGTGGACTACTTGCTAGCATATACAGTATTATATACAAGAGTGTATATTATATACAAGAAGTATGTATTTTTAATCAGGTGGGTTTGGGAGCAGAGTGGCGTGACTGAAAAAAATAACCTTCAGATCAAAATTTCCCAGAGATTTCAAGAACTGGAAGATAGCTATTCTACCCTTCCTCTTTCATGCAGTTCAGCAACCCCCCAGACACTTGGATTCATTAATCAAAGTTTAGAGGTGAGACTTTGCTTTCTGAAATTAATGGTCCTTCTGAACAAAGCCCTTTCCATCCCCATCTGGCTCTATGATGGAACCAGAGGAACACAGAAAGCTGCTTGTTAAATGAATCGGAGCCAAGAGTACATCTAATTCAGGATTTCTGTGCTAGTCTCCAGGATTTCAACAGCTCTGTAGGAGGAATGTTTCTCAGTCTTATCTGTTGAGCTGGAATGTGGAATGTTCTTGTGATCTTAAAATGATTTTGGATTTGAAGAGAAGGAAGGCAAAAAGAACCATGTTCAGGCATTCCAATGACTGACATAATAGTGATGAATAAGCTCTTTCTAACTCTTTCTCGCAAAAGCTCTGTGAGAATTCTGATTTGCAAGAGTTCTAAATTTTGCAAATGGGGCAGTTTTCAGGAATGTCCATTATCACAGGAATCTCCACTCTGTTTTTTCATCATATTATCTGAATGCACAATTGTACATTTAGTTGGATGTTTTCAAGAAGAGGATGGGGATGCTTTAATATGGATTCCTGCACTGAAGAGATCAGAAAGCATCTGCTAGCACTTTTTCAGAAGAATAAAAATTATTAACTTAGCATAAACTTTCATGAACTATAGCTTACTTCATCAAATGCATACATGAATTGTAGTTCTTGAAAACTTACATCTTTTAGTGAAAGGTGCTGGCAGATGCTTTCAAATTTTTGGCTGCCATAGACTAACACAACTTTCTTCCTACACAGTCCCAAAAAATATTTATGCAAAATAAAGTAAATTGGGAAAAGAAAGGAGTTTAGTTGCAGCAGTTCAGTTGTGAATTTGAAGAGAAAGGAATAAAATAGGTTCCTCGTCATCCATAGAAAGCTAGAATTCTATCCTGTGCCTTTCTTAATACCTTATTGATATTTTGATGATAAGTCTTATAGGATTTTTCTTCCATTCCTTAAGATTCTGCTTCTGCTTATATACCAGTGCTGCTGGTTATAGGAGACCAATGTCTCACAATGCAAGGATTATCACTTGGAAATGCATAGGACATACTAATTCAATTTTTCAAGGCACACACTCTTCCCTTCCACAATATAAGGGTGTATGCACATAGTACACAGCGTGTATCAAAAAGAAAAAATATCAAAAATATCAAAAAGAAAAAACACTGAAAGAAACTATGGTGAATAAGTAAAATATAATTACTCTGAATGAAATGAGGGAGAGTTTAACTGAATTTCCTTTAAATTCAGAAATTCCTTGCTCTGGCATATTTCCTGTCTGAGTATTTATGTCATCTAAGAAACTCTCATTCAATCATTCTGTATTTTCCACCACTAACTAGGTGGCAAATAGACTTGTCACCTGGCTGTTCTTTTCCTTTCCTCCAACTAATGGATTGGGGGCACTTCTTTCTGTACCAAGCCAAGAAAAATGTTGCTGTAGCCAGAAGTTCATGAAGTATTTTTAATGAGGTCATTAACAAACAGGAATAAATGCTGTGTACAACTCAGGTTTAAAAGCACTTTTAGCTTCACTTCTTTAGAACCATCTTCAAAATCCTCATCAAATTTCCAGAGGAAGCATCATGAGTTGCAGCTTCCCTTAAAATTTTGCTACTTTGGCGGGGGGGTGGGGGGGTGTTTGCCTAGAGTTTTCCCTTTTGGAATTGCTTTCCAGCCATTTTTGCAATATTTATATCAAGAATCTCAGTCTTTTTTGAAGTTTTGTTTCCTTTTTGTTAATTTAATGTAAAAAAGCTGCCCCCTTTAATTCACTTACTCTAAAGTAATCACATTAATATCACAACCCAATTATGTTCATGTTAGGATTCAGATTAATGATGTGCAATGTTTATTCTGCTCCCTTGCACTGAAGTTTAGCAGGTAGTAAGTGATGAGAAAAATAACAGTCCAGAAAAAAATGACAGCATTATTTGCCATCAAAGTCTGGAAAGTAGAGATATGACTTTAAATGAAAGAAAGATATCTGTCACTTTGCCCAAATTCTCCATCCTTCCCAATCTTGCTACCCATCTAAAAGTCTGTACTTAGAATGGTATTTGCAAATCTGACCACAAGGATGAATTTGAGAGTATCCTGTCAATCACTGATTTCAATATGGGTAGTGCTCAACTTACAACTCAATTTAGTGACCTTTGAAGCTGCAGCATTGAAAAAAAAATGACTTAGGACCATTTTTCACACTTACAACCATTGCAGCATCTTTATGGTCATACGATCACAACTCAGACACTTGGAAACTGACTCATATTTATGACGGTTGCAGTGTCCTGGGGTCATGCGATCACATTTTGCAATCTTCTGACAAGCAAAGTCAATGGGGAAGCCAGATTCCCTTAACAACTGTGTAATTAATTTAACTGCAATTATTCACTTAACAACTGTGGCAAGAAAATATAAAATGGGGGGAAACTCACTTAACTGTCTCACTTAGCAACATAAAATTTTGGACTCAGTTATACTCAAGAGTACATCTACCTATACTCTGCCTTCTTTCCAGCCTAAGTAATATATTAGTGTAATTGTGATCTTATTCTGATGATCTTTATTGAGGATTTATATCCTTTATATCCTTTATATCTTTATTGAGGATTCTAAAACTGAGAGACATCCAACCTGCTGTATGACTTAAATACTCAAACTGCTTACACTGATATTTTATTCCAAGTCTGAACAGAACTCTTAGCTTTTACAATCCACAAGTTACTTGTGGGCTGTCTGTTCATTTGAAATTGCGTTCTAATGGCTCAGCAAATAAAAAGACAAAGGAAGGAATTCTTGGTTCTTATATATTCTGTTGATTTAGGGGGAGTACAGATGATAAATGGGAACATTTCTCCCTATACAGTAATCACCATCTCTATGCCTCTAGGAAAAGAAACCATTGGTTTTGTTTTGATTGATAGATGTATCAACGTTGTGAGTTGTTAGAAACATTTCAGCAAATATTATAGTGGAGGAATGCTCAACAAAGTTTTGGATTAGCAAAGAATGCACAAATGGAATTATCCCAGTAACAACATTTGTATTCTGAACATAATTTTTGGCTACCAAAAACACCCTTTCATAGACTGTCAGTTCTCAATCTTATTATTCCAACTTTGATTTTATGTTTGTATACCCTTTAGAAATAGTCAGAAAATTAACTAATTGTATATCAAAACAAAGAAATCTATCTGCTAGTTGTCATTTTGGTAGGGAATCTTGCTAGAATACTTTGTTACAATGGCATTGTTTTTCCATTTGAGTTGTATTTTATGTTGATTTTTGCTTTTGCGGACAGATTCCAAAGTGGAAAAAAAAATCACTCCCGCATGCTTATATTGTGGAAAGATTTTAGCACAATTCTCTATAGTACTTAGGTATATACTTAATGTTTCCATAAAGATATTTATAGTGTTGCATCTTCTTGGACATGGCTTCTTGGACATCTTCTTGGGCTGGTTTCCCTACAATTATTTTGGCTTTGAAACCCTTGTTAATGTTCTCTCAGTTCCTAATTGGATTTATTAGAGATTCTATGTACTGAATTGGAATTAACTCCATGTTTGCAATTACTGCTTCAATCAAATGTCAAGATTCTCCTTTCATTTTACTTAGTTTCTGTATCTTAGCCTTTGCTAAGATATGATATTAGCAAAACCATAGATAATTGAATGGATGGCATCTGAAATTAACCCATTTTCAATAACTCTTTGCTGCCATTTAGTGGCCATTCAAATGTATGTAGCCCAGATCTGGCAGCCCTACCAAAATCAGCAATTAATATGGCCCTTTATAGGTTGTATGAATAGCGGACATCCATGATCTCTCATCATTAGCAAATTGGCTAAGACTGATGATCCAATATCTAAAAAGCCAAAAATATTTGCATACTTGTTTTCAACACTCCATAATTTCTAAGCAATCACCTTGAGTTCTTCCATATTCATATTAGTATGTAAACATTTTGTTTTCAGTTTGGCTCTGTTTTGTACATTTTTTCACTTTTCCAAGTTTCAGGAAAAACCTTGTTTCTTAATTGTATATCTAAAATATTCCAGCTTTAGGTTCATTATTAATTTTCTAGTGAACTGGCTGGTTTTATTTCAAGTACCACTGAATTGTTCTTCTTGGTATCTAAGTACTTCCAATGCTTTTCTCCATCACCATAGTTCTTTGTTTAACCTTTCTGATGGTTCAGCTTTCAAGCAATATATTATGACTAGAAAGACCCTGGACATTAGAAAACATACTCTTTTTGGCAGTATAGTGTTTCTACCGCTCAATATTTTGTCTAGAATTGTCTTAGCCTTTCTTCCAAAAAGCAGACATATTTTTAATTCAAGGCTACATTACTGTCATTGTGAATTTCTGAGCCTTGCAAGAGAAAATGTGTTACTGCTTCTTTTAGAAAAATGCTGACTAAAGTATTTCAAGAATAGATTTATACATAGATAGCAAGGAGATTTAGAAGGTTATCCTTTGTTCAATTATATATTGCTTTTATTTAAACTTCTTTTGCTATTAGTTTTCTGAATCATCCTATATATCAATGATGTGCCACCAACTGATGCTATGCCATTAGCAACCACATACTGATTTTCTCCAAGATGATCAGGACTTTGATCTGTATTCATCATTCAATTACTAGATGGGTAATTGAGTCTACCCATCTTGCAGTTTTTCTTCTTTTGTACCCTCTCTCTTTATTTTCATTCTTCCCAGTGTTATTATACATCTCTAGAGAGTTCTGTGCCCAAAATATGATAATTTGAATCAGAACTCTGGATTGATCCCTTATTTGTTTGTTTTATTAGTTATACCTTATATTCCCAGGGGTCTTATCCAACACCAAAGTTCAGGAGTAACCTTTCAGTCCAGCTTCATTGAAGTCCAACTTTTACCCACATAGAACTACTGCCTGAACAATTCAGATCTTTGCAGGTGTGTTGACACAAGGTGGCATCTGAATTCCAAGGTGTCTATTTTACCTTATCAAGTGCTACTCTGTGGCATATTTCTGGAGTGCTGATTCCTTTACTGTTGATAGTCAATGCTAAATAGTCAGATATTCACTGCTTCTCTATTGTAAAGCTGGCTGCTGCTGCAGTCATTCATTCATTCATTTAAACTTCATTTTTTTTTCACTATGCTCCTTCACTTTCACTACTAGAGGGGAGAATATGTCGTCTCACTCTATTGCTTGTTCCCACTCACAAACTTGTTTCGTTCCTTCATTGTGTCACTCCAGAAAAGAGCCAATCTGTTGCATCATATTCCCTTTGAAATGTGGCTTTTTGATCTGGGTACATGTTTTGCCTGAGGATAGTGAGATATTTTGGGATTCCGATGGTCCTAAATAAATTAGATGGCTTTACATAATGAAGGAGTTACATGTAGTCCTTGCCTAATGACCAGACATATAGTAAGTATTCAAAGTTACAATGAACCCTTCAAAAGGTACTTAGACACAGTTCTAAGATTTTGATGGGCCCATACACACAGACAGACAGAGTCACACAATCACATTATGGATGTGTGGCAAATGAAAAATTTATTACTGTTTGCCGCATCCCACCATCAGGTAACCATGATTTTTGGCACTTTTTGCTGGTTTCCAGTATTTACTTCTGGCAAAAAACACTCATTCGGTAAAATGAATTCATTTAACAACTGCTATGTTTGCTTAACGACCAATTTGCTTAGAGACTATTGCATTTGTTTAATGATCATGGCATTTGCTTAACAATTGCCACAAAAAAGGTCATAAAATTAGCCACAGTCACGTGGTGACCAGCCTAGTGACCACCATGACTTATGACTCAATTGGTCATAAGTCAAGGACTACTTGTATGAATTTATTTTGGTATTCTTTGGCTTTCTCAATTATCCAACATGAATCAGCAATAATATCTTTTGTTTTTCAACTTTTCATCCTCCAAAATTGCCTAAGGATGAGGAATTTAAGTGAGCCAAGAATCAAAGAAAAATCTCTTTGCTATATGACTATTTATGGCTAGTAACTGATGATGATGGAAATTATGCTCCAGTCTATTTAGCGAGCCCCAGATTTTTTTTAAAGATTTTTTATTTTTAAAAACAAACATACACATACAAAACATAAAACCATCTTCCATTTTATATACATACAGTGTGTCAGTTGGTTACAAATCTTTTGTGCTATTCTTTTGTAGTCATTTACTCACAATTTATATCAATTTTCACATTGTCAAATTAACATATGCTTGTATATTTATCAGTTATTAATCATCCATGACTAAACTATTTATTCCATCATTTTATGTGAGATGTTTCAAGTTTTATCTTAAAATTTATGTTATGCTTTCAACCAACGGTTACATATGTCTATATTATGTCTTATATCAATCTATTAAATTTCTATCACAAAATTATCTAGTCTATTACATTACCATGTCTTTTTGTCCAACCATTGATAAAACAAATCCCATATCATATAAAATTGTTTATCTTCTTGTTCTCTAATTTCAAATGTCAATTTACTCATTTCAGCACAGTCCATAATTTTCTTAATAACTTCTTCCTGCATAGGTATTTTATCATTTTTCCAATTCTTAGCAAATACAATCCTAGCTGTTAGTACATTTACAATCAAATATTTCAACTTTGTTGTTTATTTCTGGTATAATTTCCAATAAAAAGATCTTTGGTTTAAAGACTATATGTTGTTTTATCATTTTTTCCAACCATGTGTGGATTTTAGTCCAATATTTCTTTGCATCCGAGCATGTCCACCACATATGGTAATATGAACCAGGTATCTGATGACACTTCCAACATTTATCCGATTTATTCTTAAACATTCTCGCAAGTCTCATTGGGGGTAGATGCCACCTGTAAAACATCTTATACAAATTTTCTTTATATGCAGTTGACATTGTCATTTTATAATTTTGAGACCACAATTTTTGCCATTTTTCTAAATCAATGCCATATCCGAAAATTTTCCCCCAAGCAATCATCATTTCTTTAACTTGTTCCTCCTCCAATTTAAATTCTAATAAGTGTCCATAAAGTTTTTTAATTACCTTTTCATCAGTACCCATGACTTATCTAAGTCAGTCAACTTATAATGAATACCTTCTGCTTTAACATCTTTGTCAAATCTAGATTGTATTTGCAAATGTGAAAACCAATTCATTTTTACACCTTGTTCTTCCAATGCTTGCAT
The DNA here is from genome assembly GCF_049901715.1 of Pseudonaja textilis. Lineage (NCBI taxonomy): Eukaryota > Metazoa > Chordata > Lepidosauria > Squamata > Elapidae > Pseudonaja > Pseudonaja textilis. The sequence continues at coordinate 43,559,247 of NC_141990.1, forward strand.
AGATTTAGTTCACCCTTTTCATTCAATATCTCACCATAGTTCACCCTTTCCATTCAATATCTCACCATAACTAACTGTTTGTTCCTTTTTATATATTATTGGATAAGAAAAAGTTTCAATGGTAGATATCCATAGTTGAATTTTTAAATAATATTGTGTTTTTATCTTCTCTCAATTCAAAAACAATGCATCTCAAATATGTCTTCTAAAATACCCCTGTGTTTTAGTTCCCTTGTACCATTTATAGGCTAGCTATCTGCTTGGTTTATTTGCATCTTCAAAGTTATTCTGTTTAGCTTTTTTAATTTTTTGTGCTAGTTCCTCTTTTTCCATTAGTCCCATTTTATGTTTAATTATATCCATTTTATTTTTAATTTTTTTTTGCGGGGGCTTCTGTAAATCTTTTTCCGGTTTTTTATAATCATCCTCTAATATTTTGAAAGTCTTTTTCTGTTTTATATTTCTTTTCCTTGTATAGTCTATTATCAAGCCTCTTGTGTAGGCCTTCATCATGTCCCAGAGGTTCTGTAGAGATGTATCATCTTTTCTATTTTCTTTAAAGAAGAAAGCAAGTTCTTTCTCTATTTTCTGTTTAAAGTCTTTTTCTTTTAATATCGTATTATTTAAGGTCCATCTGGATCTCCTCTTGTATCCTCTCCAAGTAACTGTCACTGGGTTATGTTCTGCCCAAGTGCTTGTTTCTATTTTGATCTCTCATATATTAGCCAATAGTTCTGCTGACATCCATATCATGTCTATTATAGACCATGAAGCATGTCTGTTTGAGTAAAAGGTGTATTGCTTACTCTCCACATTTCTCTCTCTCCAAGCATCTTTTAAGTTGAATTCTTCTGTTATTTGAAAGAAGGATTTTGGTAATATCTTTCTAGCTTTCTTTGTTGATTTCTGCGTTTTGTAATCAAACCGATCATTAACTATTCCATTAAGATCTCCCATCATACAAATATTAACATAGTCCAATTCAATTATTTTCATATGTAATTTCCTGTAAAATTCTTCTTGGTTATCATTCAGAGCATAAATTGTAATTAAAAGTGTTTTAACATTATTGTCCATTATTTCCACCATCAAAATCCTTCAAATTCTGTTAGGCTTTGTGAGGGGGTTTTCTTGCTCTAGTAGGTCTTAATTCTCATTGCTCTCTAGGTATACCACCCACTGTACCTTCTTCTTTCTCTTTTTCAATTACTACTATATACTCCTCTTGGAATTCAGTTAGTGACTCTTCCTTTCTACCTTTTTCCTCTTTTCCTCTAAAATATTCTAAGTAGAATAGCTCAGCTTTTTCAACTGTGTCATTTCTGTGTCTTTGTTTCTGCCAGGTGAACAAGAGGCCTTCTGGCATCAGCCATCTGTAATTTACTAGTCTTTTAAGTAACTCTTTAGATAAAAATAAATATTCTCTTCTCATCTCTCTTACTCTTCTTGGTACCTGTTTCAGCACCACAATTTCTTTATTTTTGTACTTTAAGGTTTTCTCTCTTGCCACTTGCAATATCTGGGTCTTAATAATCTTTTTAGTGAATCTAATATGAACTTCTCTTGGTAATCTGTTTCTCATTGCATATCTTGTATATACACAGAACACTTCATCCATTCCATCCATCATCTCCTCTTTGGTTATCTCTAACACTTCTGCCAGTATTTCTGTCATTATTTCAGCAAGATTTTCACCTTTTCCTTCTTCTACACTTTGAAAACTTAGGTAGAATTCTGATCTGTCAATTTCCCATCCTAATGGTTCGCATCTGCGCTTTTCAATATTACTCAATCGAGTGTCAATATCTCCAATTTTCTTATCCCTATATCTTCTTTTTCAATTTTCTTAATTCTGTCCTCATATTTCATCATCATCTGTTGAATGTTCTCTACTTTCTCATCTGTCTTTTCAGTTCTTTGCTCAATATTCTCAGCTTTTTGCTCAATATTCTCTATTCTCTTTTCAATCTTCTGGATTCCTTGCATAAACATCTGTAATGTCACTTCCTTCTCTTTCTCCTGTTGTAAAATTGTCTGTATTGACCATTGACCTCCAGATGGTAAAGAGGCTATTGGTATTGAGGAAGCTGGTGCTGTTGTCTTTCTGCTAATCTTGTCCTTACTTGTAGAGAGGAAGAGAGAAAAAGGAAAAAAGAAAAAAGCAGTACAGGCAGGCAGTTGCCACTCCCCCCCAAAAAAGGTGGAAAAAGAAAAATATTCAGGGACTAATGTACCTTAATCCAATTATTTCTCTTAATAAAAAAGAAAAAAGGAAGAAGATAAAAATAGTTTAAAAATGTGTTCTAGTTTCTGGAATAGAAGGTTAAAATCCAAACATTAAAATCCAAATGGGGTGGGGGGGTACAAAAGGAGATGGAAAATAATCTATAGTTAAGCCAGCTGCTGCCACTAAGTATCCAAGGCTCTTTAATAAATCAAACTCAATGTTTCTGGGTACCACTATTTTCAATGTCACTTCAATCTTCTTTCTTTCAACTTCAGCTCAAAGCTCTAATTATTTAGTTTCACAGATGAGCACCTGTATAAACAATCTACCATGCTCATCCCACTATCTTTTCCATTGCAAAGCTCAGAGTCCTTGAGTATAGCAAGTACATAAACAAACTGAGAAAGAAAGAAACAATATGTCCAAGCCTCGAAATGGCAGTGCTACTTTTTTCCCCTTCACTTTCACTCCCCCCTCTTGTATCCAATACCAGAAACAAAAAGAGAAAAAGGAATCCTTCCTTTTTTTGAAAAAAAAATACAACTCAAATCCAAAAGAAGAATCAATCAAAACAGACTTTCAAAAAATTATTTAAAAAAAATAAAAATAAAAACAAGGATGAAAATTTAAAAGAAACCAGTACAGTTTAAAGTTCAGTAACTTTACCAAATTCAAAGTTCCAATAAAAGGGGGGGGGGGACTTTGATTTTAACTAGTTTAATTTTGCTGCTTAAACTCTTTCCTCTTCACTTTTAATTTCACTTTAAATCTTTCAGGATGTTCTCTTCAAGTAATAATATGTAAAAGTTCATCTCACCAAGCTGACACACTTTCCTTCAATCTCTTCTGTTCCGGAGTTGTCTCAGCTTCAGCAGCTTGAATGGCTGCCTCTCTGCCACTGGCAAAAGGGCTTTTCCTGGATCAACAAGGGACTTTGCAATGTCCCTGGGATCGACAGGATGTTCCCTCCTCGGTCACCATCTCTACGGGATAGTTTAGGTCTGGTGGGACTGTCCTGCAACTGAGATATCAGCGGCGATCTTGGAGCTTCAAGATCGCATGCTGTACCGCTGAGACACCAGCTCCGCCCCCTCCAGAGAGCACCAGATTTGTGTACATTCCAAAAATGCAACAATTGTAAAGAAAGAAGGTTATAAGAGAAGGATTTTGATAAACAAAACAAATCAGATTGAAGAACTTTAAAAAGCTGAATTGATTGTACTTTGGAAGATCTTAAATTCTGTTAACTGTAAAAAAATATTTCTAGAACTGAGAGGATATCTTCAAATAAATAGATATACTATGTAAATTTTCTTCTATCAACCAGATAGCTAGAACTATTATTTTACTGTAAGCCAAATAAAAGTTCATTAAGGGCTTATAATGTCTTCTTTTAAGATACTAACCAAATTTCGTCCTGGCAGGTTTTTTTCCTAAGATATTTTTCTAAGATTGTTTGAAAAAGGATATCAGAGAAAACATTACTTTCACTGAATACAACAATCAATGTTTCTTTACTAGTGTTACCCTTCAAATAATGCCAGTTTGGTTCAGTCCTAGCAACTCTAATTGTAAGTCTGGTTTTACTATTTTGCCAGTTCTGAACATTTTTATCATAAATCTTGACTTGGACACACAGATTTTGAAGTCAGCAAAACCAGCTTTAATTCTATAATTACTACCAGGTCTACATGTTATTTCCCCATTCTTCTCACATAGCATTCCTCTCAGCAAACTATAAAACTCATATTAGGTTTTCATTCTTTCCGTGTGCAGAAAATGAGTGTATTCAATCTATAAACAGAAATAAATCACAGCTAAACCAATCAATCCAATAAAATATGTGATGCATAAACTGTATATCAACAAACAAACTTAAAGGTTAATTTCCTATTTACAGTTTCAAAAGTTCTTTGTAGTTGCTCTAATTCTAGGATTTGACAGTCCTCTGAAGTCTGTTTTCCCCAAAACGTATCTGAAGCAACTGAAATGCTTCCCTGACATATTAAGATGTCAGCAAATTCTGGTTATGACATTTTGGTTTGGAAACACATTCCCTAAACCACAATGGGGCAAGATAATTACACGCTGACAGATATGCCTAGAAATATCCAGTACATTTCATGTAAACAGTGATCTGCCTAAAATTTTATTCTTAAGTTTTAACTGCAGTAAAAATTGAGTCTAAGAATTCAATGCACTGTAATGCAAGTATAAAGCTGAGAATGCTGCCTTTAAATTTGTATTAGCGTTGGTTGGACAATTGGTTGTGAAAATAAATGGAATGCTGAGCAAATGTTTCAGCACTGAGGAAGGAGAAAGATAAAGAAAAAAGTATAAGTAACACTTGCGGAGATATTAGAAACATGTTGATTAATGATGTGAATGTACAATAGATAGGCAATAGTTACTGGCTGAGAACCCAATGATTTGCAATAAATATTGGGGTACATGATTCAACTAGAGCAGGGATTTGAAACTCGATTTCATTAAAGGCTGCATAAGGGTTGTGTTAGACCTCGGGGGGGTCAAATGCCACTTTTCCTAGTAGTTTATTGTGTAAGCACTCTTCCAGTGAAAATGGAGCTCATGAGGACTGTGCACAACTCTCCCAGGCTCCATTTTCCACTGTGATGGCAGCCCTCTGTCAGTGAAAACAGAAATGATGAGGGCCGCACACAGCCCTCACTGGCTCTGTTTTCAGCTGCAACAGCCTCCTTCAGTGGTCTGCCAGCGAAAACAGAGCTGCCCTCCCGAGCTCTATTTTTGCTGGCAGAGGCACTATGGGCTGGTCCTTCACTGTTTCCAGGGCAGCCCCGCAGACAAGATCTAAGCATCCAATGGCCCAGATCCAGCCCAGGGGCCTTGAGTTTAATATCCCTGAATTAGAGAATAGACCTGAACATTAATGCATCAAAGACCAAGATAATGTTTTACAGAGGCAATTAACATGTTTACATTTCACATGTTTTCAATAAGGGGTGAAAATCTGAAGCAAATAGATAAAATTGTGTTCCTTGTAGAAGGTTTACTAAAAAGAGCAAAAAGGTGAAGAATTCTTTATTCATGCAAATGCTTATAGAAAGATACTGGCTAGCATGCTATCTGTTGTGAAGAATGAGTATTTCTTTTATTTTTATTTATTTGATTTGTCAATCGCTTACAAGATAATAGGTATAAGTAAAAACATTGTTATGAATACATGAATGCATATAAGAAAAATAAAAGAAACAATAGGACAGGGACAGAAGGCATGTTGGTGCACTCATGCACGCCCCCTACAGACCTCTTAGGAAAGGGGTGAAGTCAATAGTAGACAGTCTAAGGTTAAAGTTTTTGGGGTTTGGGGAAGAAACCACAGAGTCAGGTAGAGTATTCCAGACATTGACCACTCTGTTGCTGAAGTCATATTTCCTGCAATCAAGTTTGGTGTGATTAACTTTGAGTTTGTATCTATTATATGCTCTTGTATTGTTATTGTTGAAGCTGAAGTATTCATTGACAGGTAGGACATTGCAATGTATGATTTTATATAATATACTTAGATTGGACCGAAGGCAGTGTAGTTCTAGGTTTTCTAGGTCAAGCATTTTGAGTCTGGTGGCACAAGTTATTCTGCAATGAGTAGAGGAGTGGAGAACTCTTCTTGTGAAATATTTCTGGACTTTCTCAATTGTGCTAATATCAGATACGTAATGTGGGTTCCAGTCTGATGATCTGTATTCAAGTATTGGTCTAGCAAATGTTTTGTATGCTCTAGTTAGTAGTGTGATATTACCAGAGAAAAAGCTACGTAGGATTAGGTTAACAACTCTTAATGCCCTTTTGGCTATGTAGTTACAGTGGGCTCTAGCACTTAGATCATTAGAGATGAGTATTCCAAGGTCCTTTACAGAGCTTGGATCATCAACAAGGTCTTGACTATTCAGCTTGTATTTTATTTTCTGATTTTGTTTGCCAATATGTAAGACAGAGCATTAATTTGTTGAGATTTGAAGTTGCCATTTGTTTGACCATTCTGATATATAGTCAAGATCTTTTTGAAGGGTAGCAGTATTGTCTGTGGTATTGAACAGCTTTACATCACCAGCGAAGAGAACACAGTTGCTCTTAATATGATCACAGAGGTCATTTATGTAGAGTATGAAGAGAGTTGGTCCTAGAACATTGCCTTGGGGGACACCACTATTGACAGGTACAGAATTTGATAGGACCATCTGTTGTCTGTTTGACAGGAATGCTTCTATCCAGTTATGCAGTTGTCCAGAGATACCATAAGATTTTAATTTTAGGAGTAGTTTGTCATGTATCACTGAATCAAAGGCTTTACAGAAGTCTATGTAGATTGCATCTATTGTTTTGCCGTGATCAAGTTGTGTAGTCCATATGTTTCTGCAGTGTAAGAGTTGCAGATTACAGGATAGTTTTTTTCTGAAACCAAATTGTTTATTGGAGAGTAGGTTGTTTGTCTCTAAGTGGAGGATAATGGATTGGTTAATAATTGATTCCATTACTTTACAGGTGATGCAGCATAAAGAGATTGGTCTGTAATTTTCAACTAGCCTGGGGTCTCCCTTTTTGAAGATGGGGATGACCATGGCTTGTGACCATAGTTTTGGCAAGGAGCTGGTCCTGAAAGATTTTTCAAAGATAATGCTTAGAGGTTCTGCTGTGGCAGTGGATAGCTTTTCTAAGAAGTAGGCACATATTCCATCTGGTCCAATAGATAGAGATGGTTTTAGATTGCATAGTGTTTTTTCAACATTGTCTTCTATAAAATCAATATGTATTAGATCATTGTAGTTTTCTGTGGTTCGACTAGGAAATACTGGGCATGATCCATTGCTGTTTACAAATACTGAGCCAAAGAATGTGTTAAAGAGGTTGGCTTTAATGGTGTCATCATTGCCGTCTTTACCAATAGGTCCTTTCAGGGATGGGATGGACCTGGAGTCTTTTAGTTTGTTGTTTACAAAATTGTAGAAAGCACAGGTGGAATTGGTGCATAGAAGGTTTTCCTCTTGTTTAATGTGACAATCAGTGCATTCAGGCTTTATCTGGTGGCATAAATTTTTGTATTGGCTTTTGAAGTTAGCAACGTGACCAGATTTGTTTTTTTCCGCCAAAGTGATCTCTTTTTGGATTGAAGCTTCCTTATTGTTATGGGTAATCTGTTTTTTTTCTGGTTTTTGGAGTTGTTATTGGTACATATAGTTTGATGACTCTTTTGACTTCAAGTAAAAATATGTTGTAATGGTCTTCAACAGTATTGCATCCAGTGAATAGAAATTGCCAATCAAGGGATGAGAGATGGTTGTCTATAATTCACTCTCTTACAAACCCTGTTTCAAATATGTACCAGAAATGATTTTTAAATCATTTTATTTTACAATTTAGCGTTTACTTGAAGCTAGAATAAGTCCCCACTTTGAACGCTATTAGTAGAAAGTGGTTGAGGAAGCAAGTCTTATTAACTTTGTTTTTTAAATTGTGAATGAATGGGTGTGATCAGACTTCAGAATTTGCCTGTGATAAATGGCAACCATCACTGATCCAGGGTTCCAGATGCTTTTTATATTCTTTCATTTTTCATGTATTCTCATGGTGTGTTTGTTTACTGTATCAAGTATGTTTTAAATTGTATTTTTTGCTATATAAGCCACGGTGAAAAATTTTCAATTCAGTGACACAAAAAATATACTTTATAAATAAATAACAGTGTATAAAAAATATGCCTTGAAAAGGTAAAGTTAGTTTTCTTCAGATGGAAATGACATTTATTGTTAATGCTTAGACATGTAGCTGCTCCTAATCCTCCAATGCTTTGATTAGTTAGCAAACTCCACACAAGTAATCCCACTTAGAAAAAAGCTTTGCGTATTGAAACTTGTTGAAATTCTTGTGGTACTAACATTTCCTTTGGCAGTGAATACCTCTAAAACTACAGGGAATGTTTGTCTTCCTGAGGATTATTTGTATAGTTTATCAGTCTTTCTCTAGGTCTTTGTTTTATGTACATACACTCCTGCAGAGAGCAATCCAAAAAAAACTCTTATCTTTTTAAGTAGGTAAGGACAACGTGGGTCATTATATTTACCCATATAAATTGTATGCCCATGCTGAGATATTTTTTACCGACTTCCATTTTTCCTAAATCATTTCTATTTTGTTTTCAGTATTTTTGATGACAAAACCTCCACCTGAGAATTATTCGATAATTAAGATTGATTTGGGTAGTCAAGCAGGCCAGACCATCAATATTTTGTTGTTCGTTGTGAAGGGCAAGGTCATATACACACACTTTCTTAACCATGATTCACTCCCAATACAAAGTCAGTTGTACTGTCAATTGAATCTTCAGCACTGATCATGAGACAACATGTTCTACCTCATCTGAAAGCATCAATAATCAACATTTGAGTGTCTATTCTGAGTCCATCCATCCACATGTGCTGCCTAGAACTGTATGATGGGCATAGATTTGGCAATTGCGCATCACTGGCACTACTAATGGGAATCTATTATTTCCACTGTTGACCCAAAGGTGCTTTTCAAAGCTGGACTTTCTTGGGGGGGGTGGGGGGGCATTCCTTGAGGACATTTCACTTCTCGTGCAAGAAGCTTCTTCATTTTGTCTTCGGTTTAGACAGGGCTGTTCAATTTAATATATAGACCATCTATATCAAAATTGAACAGCCCTCTCTCAACAGAGGAGCATGGATATGACATCACCTATCCACTGTGTACAACACAGTCCTCTCAGCACTCCCAGAAGGGTTCCAAACATCCATTTGGACTCTTATTCAGGTGACTCTGATAAATCCCAAGTTGTCTCAATGACTTGCAGAGAGCTAAGAAACAACCTGCAGAATGCTAACAGCCAGACGATTGCTAAGGGATATAAATCCTTTTATTCCCCACCATCCAGCCAGAACTGGAGACACTTCTTGGATGAGAAGAGAAATATCTTCAAGGAGAAAAACCAAGCAAGTCCAATTGCTTCTTGAAAAGCACCTTTGGGACAACCATGACCTGGATGATTAAGAACCTTAATAGACATTTCCACTGCTGAGTTCTGGACAGGCTCAGAATAGGCTGATCAACTATATTGGTGAAAGTTCAGGATTAAAAATGTTTCTTGCTTTTTGATTAAGTGGCCTGATTGTTTAGTTCAAAGCAATCAACAAAACTTTCACTTCACATCAGTTCAGTTCAAAATAATGAATACAACTTAAACATTCTGCACAAATGCTGCTAGTTTTGCATATTGAAACTGTATTATACATAGTAAACAGGTAATCAAGAAAAAAAGTTAACATTTTAGAAGTTCACTGTATGGTACTAATATTTAATTCATATTGTAACTACAAAAGCAAGAGAGACTGGCTGTTGTTTTTCAGTTCTCCCACTATCAAGGATATGCCAACTTTAGTTTTGAATGGATTTGCATTTCCCCAGAATGAATCAGTGTGCAATTAGCATTTTCAGCTTCTAATGAATGAACAGGGAGGGGGTAGCTGTGACCAGAAAAGCTTTTGCCCAAATTTGTCTGGTATGCCAGTTATATCACTTCTTGAGCTGGAACCTCCTTCTCCTAGTCATTTATGCCTTAATCATTTCATGTTTGGACTATTGTAATGCACTCTTTATGAATCTGCCCTTGAAATTCATTTGGAGGCTGCAACTATTCTAATAGGTTGCTCCCTACTGTATATCTTCCTGAAAACCTTTTATGACTTTCATAGAAGCATTTACTGAGCAACTAAAACAGTTGCAAGTATTTTCAAGAGTTCATTGTCAGGCAACATTACCTCTCCGCCCCCCCAAAAATAACCATAGTGGTGACCAGTGAGATCCATAGTAATGAAGCCAGAATATAAATACTTGACAATTACATCATCCTGCATGTATCAAGCTGCTATTACATGCATCTATCTACCATCTAAATTACATAAGCATTTGAATAATAATGTTGTTGTGCACATGTCATTATTTGTCTCTTTTGACCTTCACATGAATGCCAACAGTGGTAGGCAAAGGAAATAATATGACTAATTTTTTCTATACCAGGTTATATTCTTAAATAGAGTTAGAGACTGTTTCTAGACATGCAGATTGGATCATGCTAGGTATAAGTGGTGCTGGGTTGCATTAAAGGTTCTTTCACATCTTACGAGAAAGAGAAAGAAATAAAAATATTTGTTAAGACCCACATTTTTGGAAATATAAATTCCAGCTGTTAAAAGCCTAAACACTTTCTATTCTTTGCATACTATAAAAATCTCTTGGTCAATGAAAAGCAGTGGAGAATTCAACTAAACAATATTTATATTAGTAATAGTCAGGATAATGGAAGCTATGCACTAAGTAACAACCTCGGTGAAAAGGTAGAAAACACACTCTCAAATAATCATGGAGAACCAATGAGCTAAAAGACATAATTACCTAGAATTAAATCTTCTTTGTAAGGTAGAATAGAAAAATCTGAATGTTTAAAGAGTTAAACTAATGTTTCATTAACCAAGAAGAAAAATGTTTTCCTTTAGTCTAAAAAGCAATGGCAAAAGCATATGTGTATGTGCTCATTCACACAGAGGGGATGTATGTTTACTCATGGTTTATTAAATCTTATTTTCAGGGTTCATATGCTATACTGAACTATAACATACAACATGTATGTGCGAGGGTAAATTGGGTTTTCCTTGTTCGTGATTCACTGCATTGTATGAATTTAGTCTTAGTTGTTCAGAAGAAAATATTTCAGTTCTGCTTATTTGTAGTTCTCTATCATAGTAGGTTAAATAAAATCAGGAACAGTTACAATTTCCAAGAGCCAATATGGTGTACTTCTTAGGGTATTGGTCTAAAAATCAGGAGTGCTGCCTTGGGCATGAAAAATAGCTAGGTGACTTTGGGCCAGTTACTCTCTCTCAGCCTAACTCACCTCACAGAGTGGTTGTAGAGATGCAGGAACAAGGAGTATTGGTATGTTATTGGTATGTCTACCTTTAGGTCTATATGAAAAAAACCTGGGATAAGAATCTAAAAATAGTACATCCTCTCATAATAGCATTTATAGCCATTTCAGAGCTTAGGAATGTAGCACATTTGAAGATGTGTATAATAACACATCAACAGTATTGTAGCTATTATATCTATGTAGGTTGGATAGAACAGAATACTGTAATTGGCTTTAAAAATTTTTTGTATAATATCATTTAGCTATTTTGACTGTAAGAAATTCATAACCCAGATAGTATATATAGCATAAATACAGGCATGCAATCATAAAACAAAATCAATATTTGTGCAATAATGAAAATAATGTTCATACGCCAAGTTCAGTAAACACAGGTAAGTATTAATAATAATTGATTCCATGACTTTACAGGTGATGCAGCATAAGGAGATTGGTCTGTGTTAAGTTCGGAGAAGAAGGGAGGCCACACCAGAGCATTTCTCATAACACGCTTTATTCTGGGAATAAAGGGGCTGTCGCGTCTGCAGCTAACAGCAGACCTGCCAGCAAACAGCAGCTGGCTCAACCTAGCAGCCGGCTTTTATAGCCGACTGTCGAAGGGAGCCAGCCAATGGGGGCCAAGAACGCCACCGCAGGAATTGCGGACCTGATGGGGAACTGGTGTCAGCCCCGAGGACATAACACCCCTTCCCCCCAGATACGAACATGAATAGTCTTTAAGGTATGAAGGCGGTTTGTGTTGCTGCTCTGACCGCCGTAGTTCGGGTGCAGGATCGGGTGGCACAGAGTTCGGGACAGCGGGGGTTGGGTCCACTGGGAGCTGTCCAGTCACCCGATCTTGCTCGCCGGTCGCCGGCCGGGTTGTTGAATCGCTTCGGTCTCCCGGAGCGGTAGAGGAACTGCTGGGGACGGTTGCTGGTTCTGTAGGGTGGTCACGGTCAGCCGTCTGCTCCCTGGGTTCGGTTGGTGGAGACAGGTCACTCTGAGTGTGCCAGCTGGGTGCCAGATGCGGTGTCTGGAAGGTTGCCGTGGTCTCTGGGTCGGTGGTGGCGTGCCCGTTCTGCCGGCTCCTCAACTGATCCAGGTGTCTCCGCCAAATGCGCCCGTCTTCTAACTGGACATGGTACGACCTGAGCCCCATGATGGCCACGATCTTGCCAGGTACCCACAACGGGTCTCCCGTGTAATTCCTGGCGAAGACTTGCTCCTGTAAGACAAAACTCCTGACCCTACTGTTAGACCCAATGGGTGTGTCTGGGCAATAGTGAGGGTGCAGCCTGTCTAGTATTGTCCTTAAGCGTCTGCCCATCAGTAACTCTGCCGGAGACTTGTTTGTGACCGTGCAAGGGGTCGAGTGTTGGCTTATAAGGAATCTAGAGAGTCTGGAGTGCCAATCATCTTGGGTGAACCTGGCGAGGGCCTCTTTGGTTGTTCTGACCGCTCTTTCAGCCAACCCATTGCTCGAGGGGTGAAAGGGAGCCGTTAGGATGTGCCGGATGCCCAGGTTGGCGACATACCGGCTGAAGTCTGTGGACGTAAATTGAGGACCGTTATCTGACACAATGGTGTCCGGGAGACCGTGTGTGACGAACAAACGAGTCAGTGCTTGGGCGATCGCTCGTGTGGTGGTTGAGAGTAGGAGTGCCACATCGATCCATTTAGAAAATGAATCTACTACTATTAGGAATGTCTTGCCATGGAATGGGCCGGCCAGGTCAATATGTAGACGAGACCATGGTGCGTTGGCGCTTTCCCATTTGGTGGGAGGAGTGACTGGGGGTGCTGGCCGGGATTCTTGACAGGGATGGCAGGAGCTTACCCATTTCGCGATTTCGTCGTCCATGCCCGGCCACCATACATAGCTCCGTGCCAACGCCTTCATTCGTACAATGCCGGGGTGCCCCTCGTGCAATGCCTTCAGGACGGGTCTGCGTAGTGCTTCCGGAATGACAACTCTGGTCCCCCATAGCAGACAACCCTGTAAACTGGAAAGTTCCTGTTGGCGGACTTTAAAGGGTGAAAATTCATTAGAAGGGTTACTACCCGGCCACCCCCTCCGTACCCAGTCCAGGACCTGGGCGACCAGTCTGTCCTTCCTGGATTGGAAAGCAATGTCTCTTGCAGTGACTGGAATTCTGAACTCACTGGTGTCAAAAATGGTGTGGACCGGGGCCGGATCCTCCACGGGCGTTGGTAGCGGGCATCGGCTGAGGGCGTCTGCATGGCTGAGATTCTTTCCTGGCCGGTGAACTAACTTGTATGAATATGCTGCCAGGAATAAGGTCCATCTTGTCATTCGGGGGGACAAGACTTGTGGTGTTTGCTTCTCTCCGGAGAGGAGTCCCAGCAGCGGTTTGTGATCTGTAACCAGTTCGAAGTTGTGCCCGAACAGAAATTCATGGAATTTTTTAACCGCGGCTACGGCAGCTAGGGCCTCTTTGTCGATTTGGCTATAATTGCGTTCTGTCATTGAAAATGTTCTGGAGAAGAACGCGATGGGGGCTTCGGGCCCGTTGGGTAGTCTATGACTTAATACGGCCCCAATCCCAAAAGGTGAAGCGTCTGCTGCCAAAACTAGTGGTAGATTCTGGTTGAATTGAATCAGGACAGCGTCTGAAGTGAGGAGTGACTTGACTGCCCTGAAAGCGTATTTCTCTTTGGGTCCCCAGTGCCATGGAACATTTTTATCTAAGAGTCTATGCAGTGGTTCTGCCACTGATGCCTTGTGCGGCAGAAATGATGCATAGAAATTCAGCAGGCCTAGGAAGGCTTGTAGTTCTGGTTTGGAAGAAGGAGTGGGTGCCTTGTGAATGGCTTTAACCTTCGATTCTACTGGGTGGATGCCGGAGGCGTCTATTCGGTACCCAAGAAAGTCCACCTGCCCAGTGGCTATAGTGCATTTTTCTTTTTTTAGTTTGAGGCCATGCTGTCTGAATCTGTCTAACACCCCTCTGACTCTGAGAAAAAGCTGTGTTCTGTCCCGGGCTGAAACCAAGATGTCATCAAAGTACGGAACCACGCCAGGGAGACCCTGTAGGATCCGTTCCATTAACGACTGGAATATGCCCGGGGCGACACTCACACCAAATTGGAGGTGCTTGCATCGGAAGGCCCCTCTGTGGGTAACAATGGTTTGTAATTCGGCCGTTTGGCTGTCCACAGGAAACTGTTGGTACGCCTGTGACATGTCCAATTTGGCGAATATAGTTCCGGGTTCGAATGTGTGCAGTAAGTGCTGGATTACTGGCACTGGGTATGCGCTAGTCTGTAGATAGCGATTAATTGTGGTCTTGTAGTCCGAACACATTCTTATACTACTGTCTTTTTTAAGGGGTGTGACAATAGGTGTCTCCCACTTAGCAAAATCCGTGGGTTCGATTACCCCTTGTCTTAACAATTTGTCTAGTTCCGCATCCAGCTTAGAACGCAGAGCAAATGGTACTCTTCGCGGCTTTAAACGGATGGGAACTGCCTGGGGGTCTACTGAGAAAGAAATAGGTGTGCCCTTGTAGCACCCTAATTCATCGCTGAAAACGTCAGCGTAATCAGAGAAAAGTGAGTCGGTGTCGGAGGACGAGACAGCATGTACCCCCGTTAAGCTAAGGCCAAGAGAGGGGAACCAATCCAACCCCAAAAGACTGGGAAGGGCACCATCAACTACCACTAATGGCAGGTGGCCTTTAAAGGTTCTGAATTTTACTAGGAACTTGCCTGTTCCGATTACTGGAATGTTCTTCCCTTGGTAGTCTCGCAATGATAGGCGACTCTTCTGCAGCTGCTTTCTGGACAGGCTGGGACGTAGTTTCTTGAGTGTGCTCCATGAAATGATCGAGAGCACTGACCCGGTATCGACCTCCATTTGGCAGGGTTTACCTTCTAAATAAATGGAGAGCTTAATTTTATTGGGTGTTACGAAGGTATGGTTAGCTTGATAGCATGTAAAACAATTTTCTACTTGCCTGGATGGCCCCGAGGGGGTGTAAGGTGGTGGCTTTTGTGGAGCCACATGCGCTGCCTGGCACACCCTGGCGATGTGTCCTCTTCTGCTGCAGTTGTTGCAGGTGGCAGTTTTGAACCTACACGTTGCCCTGGCATGGGGACCCCCACAGGAGAGGCACAGCTGGGTGTGCCTAGGTGCGTTGTCTTCTCTCGGCCTAGCTCCTACCTGTGGCTGCTTAAATGGCTTGAGACGGTGCACCTCAGATTGCTCGAAGGGCTCTTCTTCGTTCACTGCCTCCTCGGAATGCACAGTGACTGGGTTAGTTTTGGGGGTGCTTCCCTGTATTTCCGCCGCTGACTGTGTTGCCAACTCTGCAGCCAGGGCTTCTTCTATGGCTTGTGCGAGGTTGAGGTCCTTCCTTGCCAACAACCGCCTCTGCAGCCTCGTATCCTTGACCCCACAGACAAGTTGGTCTAGGAGCATGTCATCAAGGTAGCCTTTAAATTCGCAGTGCAGGGCTGCGGTTCTGAGGGCTGCCATATATTGGTTTATGGTTTCTCCATCTGCTTGCTTCCTCATGCGAAAGGCGAAGCGTCTCGCGATCTGCGACGGCTTTGGCGAATAATGATTGGAGAGGGTCTCCAGCAGCTCAGACCATGGGACATTCTTGAGTTCTCTTGGAGCGAGCAGTGCTGTTGCTGTGTCAAATACGGTGGCCCCACAATAGCTCAGGAAGAATGACTTCTTTTTGTTGTCTGTAGCGTCGGCCAGACCCACAGCGTCAATGTAATGGTTAAATCGGTTTTTGTAAGAGTCCCATTTATCTTCGTCTGGCTTAAATGGCGGAAACGCCGGATTTGTATTCATGTCTGGTTCAGTTTGCGGCAAGCAACAAGTCTCACTGGGAATACAGGCCCTGGGAAGGGTAGCAGCTACCGTTCGTAGTGCTATTTGGCGAGTGTTCAGCTATTTAATTCTCTCTGGGTTGTACAGGTAGCAGCTGCGGCTCGCAGCACTATTTCGGTCTAGTGATTCAGCTCGGGGAGTCTCTCTGGGTTTTTTGCTCTCTGCAGCCCTTGGTGGCTGGGAACAGGCGTTATAACTGACGCCTGTTTGAAATTCGCGCCCTTACAAGGGCGAGGCGGCGATAGCTGCAGCTGCGCGCTGACAGCGATTTGAATTTCGCGCCTAGATTCAGCGGTCGTGAGCGTCGCGCTGGGGCTCCGCTACACGGAATTCTGGCACAATTGCTAGGATACTGCTGGGCGACTGAGGCTCTCAGTGCCCTATTCTCTTGTAGCTCATTTGTGTTCTTGAGCGGCTACACGCTCCGTTTCGTTTCCATTTGAAATGGCTGACCGAGCTCTCAGCGGCGCGGCTCGGCTCAGCGCTTTAGGTTCGTGATATTCAGCTCTTGTATTGCTGCTGGTTGGCCAAATCCCACCTTCGTCGCCAATGTTAAGTTCGGAGAAGAAGGGAGGCCACACCAGAGCATTTCTCATAACACGCTTTATTCTGGGAATAAAGGGGCTGTCGCGTCTGCAGCTAACAGCAGACCTGCCAGCGAACAGCAGCTGGCTCAACCTAGCAGCCGGCTTTTATAGCCCCCACAGGAATTGCGGACCTGATGGGGAACTGGTGTCAGCCCCGAGGACATAACAGTCTGTAATTTTCAGCTAGGCTGGAGGTCTCCCTTTTTGAAGATGGGGATGACCGTGGCTTGTGATATCTACTTCTCCTATCACACCTGATAGTGGGTGGAGACCCTCAGGTCCTAAATCATAAAGTGATAACTAAGATTTTGCATTGTATCCAGAAATTAACTGTCGAAGTACAACTCCCGCAGTACTGATATTATATAGGAATATTATATTATCCCAGGTAGCATGTGGGCCATGGCATTTTGCCCTAGTTGCAGCTCCCAGGTGCTCTTTGAATGTAGCTCCATGACACATAAAGGGATGGACTGGCTTTCGTCAACACTTTCAGAACTGATGCAATTAGCACACCAGGCAGGAGTTAAAAGTTAGAACTGTTCCAGCAGGAGGTAAAAGTTAAGGAGAATCCCAGATCCTACACCAGCTTTTTTTGGGTGGTGGTGGGGAGCATAATCCTCTGAGAACCAAAGATGGTACAGTCCCAGAAGCAGTTTTTTTTTAGCAAAGGTATTCTGTCTTCTTTCTTGGGTTGCAACTCAGCCTGTTTCTCTCCATTCCAGACCCTAAGCCTCCAGTCACCAAACTTTAACTGCATCTCCTAGCCAATCTGGGCTAGAGATAAGCAACTGGTTATTATTTGATCCAAATCAAATAAGGTATAGAATTCACAGTGTCATGTTGCCATCATGTGACATTTCATTATGTTTTTCCCATTTGTGGAGCTGGGGTGGGCGTGCATCAGCTCATGGACCATCAAATTGACACCCCTGATCCAAATAATACTGTACCCATATGTATACAGACAAAGCATTTTCTAGAAGGCCTCATGAAACTGAATTCTAGCACTGCATCCTCCATTTGTTGGAAGTTTTAATAGCAGGTTAAGAAAAGACATCATATGATGTCTTTTTTGTTAAACACTGGCAATGATAATTCATATGGTTCCAAATCCATTCAAATTAATGCCTTGTCTTGGTCTTGATGCAGTAGGTCTGAAGGCAGAAGGCATTTCAAATATGGCTGTGTTTCTGAATTTACAATTTACATGTTTTGCTTATTTTAAACTTTCCCACCCATGACAAGAAATTAGGAATCACAGTTTGGCTCAAAGACTTTCAATTCAATTCTCTGTGGCTTGGCTAGAAAAATGAAGTTTTGAGCTGAAGCTTACAGGTGAGGAAAGCCCATCCATCTTTGATCTTTGGCTGAGTAGAGATTGGCTGTGTTTCCAACTGCACAACTGTACTTTCAAGAAATATTAACACTGTAGTATTTCTGCTTAAGAGCAAAAGCAGGAAGCATTAATGAGTTCCTTATTTTTTATATATTGACAAACGTCCCATTTTTGCAATTCAGTGTTCTCTCCTGTTCTATTTAAGATCAGCTTTGGAAAGCATAAATCCATTGGAAACCCCAATTCTTTCTTAAGAAACTGTTAGCGTTAGCAATCCAATGTGAAAGGGTTGGGCTTTGATTTGTGTTTGCACCAGTGTTTGATTCCTGGAAATTTCATGGACGCTTCTCTGTAGTTTTCTTGGCATTTTCTACTTCTGGACATTTTTTATGATTTCCCAGCTTACCTTACAGACTTGGGATTTTCTGGATCTCTCCCATGCAAGTACTAACCAGGCCTTAAATGTACAAACTTGCACAGAGAAGCTTAACAGATCCCATGTTAATTTCATCCAAACTGGCTTGCTATGAATCAGGAACCCTTTGGAGTAATCTGGGAAGCAAAGAATAATAGTTTGGAAATAGCCTGCCAAGAGGCAAAGGATAGAAAAAATTCAACAGAGAGCCTTTTCTTTCTGATTTAGAGGAAATGGCTGCTTTCTAGAAACCACAGATCAGCCCAGACTAGTGGGCTTTTTGCAACAACTGATATCATATCTTTGCTTGTGAGCAGTTGGTTGTTTTCTGGAGTAGTTGCAGTTTTCCCCATTAGATTTGGCCCCATGCTTGTTACATATTAATTTAGATTGCGTTGCAATATATTTGCTTTTTTCATATCTCATGGGTGGACAACTTTGGGTAGAGCAGCCAGAAATGATGGAGCATGTAGGAGTTTATCTCACAGCAAGAGCAGAGACAATATGAACTCTGCTATGGTCCAGCCAAATTTACATTCTTGCCTATTTCTCTAATGCTGCCTGAGCCTGTTCACCATTTTCAGAGATTAAAGTGAAACCCTCTGAAAGAAGAGAAGGGGATTTATTCATGGGTGGGAGTGGTGGGGTGAAGGCAGGGAAATAGAGCACAAAACTGTTATGGAGAAGACTGAGGTTTATGTTAACTTATTAATGGGTTATTGCCAAAAATGGTTTTCATGCTGTTTTCAGAAAATGCTAAATTCTCAATAGAAAATGTTATAAATAAAAATACATTATTTTGTTCTGCCATTGAGGAAATATAGCAATAGACTTAGAATGATATACTGCTTCATAGCACTTTACAGCCCTCTCTAAGGGGTTTACAGAGTCAGCATATTGCCCCCAACAATCTGAGTCCTCATTTTACCCACCTCAGAAGGATGGGAGATTGAGTTAACCTGGCACCGATCAGGTTCAAACTCCTGGCAGTGGGAGCTATGAACTATATTTCATACTTGAAGACAAGCCTGGAGGCAGGAGTGCAAGATGAAAATAGATAGCTTTGTTTCAAAATACAAAATGCTAATGAAATGTGAATCCTTCTGTGAAGAGACCCACATGTGTTACTGCATTGTAGTTGTATGGTTATTTTATTGTGCCTGGAATCACCACTATAGAAAAATAAACAAGCCGCTGGAAGCTATCTTACATGTGGGCTGAAGGAACAGTGGGAAGCTTTATCAAGAAGCCAAAACAATCTGGTTTTTGTTGTTTGTTTCTTTAGCTGCTTTCTTTCTTTGTATCTTTGTTTGTTTTCAGGCTCATTTTATTTACAGAAAAAGAGGGCACAACCAGATGGCACTATTATTTATCATTCTCTCCACCAGCAAAATAAGGAAAAAGAGAGCATAAACGTTACAGTTCCGATTGCTTAGTCTTCTGTCAATAGGAAAACCTATAAGTGGTGTTCTCCTTATTCTTTTAATGTAGGACAAGTTAAGGAAAGTGATTAGAGCCTGGGTTGTACTTCTAGAAATTGTTGCCTGGCATTGGGAAAGTCAACCCCAATCGCTCTCTTTAGGAATAGGATGAGATGGGAAGAAGATGTTTGTTATGACACATTTACCCAACCATCAAGTTGCCTGCCTAGCAGGCAGTAAGACTAGAAGTGTCAGTCAGGCTACTATTGAACATTAACATTGTGTAATTTTGAACAATGATAAACCCATATCTAGAAATAGTCCAGCTGTCAGGATGCAGTTGCAGAGGAGTATGGGGTGGAGACCCCATACTTCTCTGCACCTGCATCCTGACAGCTGGACTGTTTCTGAATATGGGTTTACAACTGATGATGAACAAGCCCAAACCTTAACTGTGCTGCAAGGAAATAGAAGTGCTGTCAGTAAGTTCACTTGTCTTTGAGATTAGCAAAACCATCAAGTAGACAAGGGACAGACATGGAACTAAAAAAAATGGTGCTGCCTCAAAAATAATAAAAGCTATAAAGAATAAACTATAGCCATGCAAAACATTTGTTGGCAGAAGTAGTGATGAGCCTGTAATGCACCCAGTTGTGACAAAACCAACAATAGCTCTCTTTCTTAGTTTAAATATAACTTCTGCCGCACATAGGATAGATGTTATAGTCAGATACAAACTTGAAGACATTGCAAGAGTTTATGACGCATTGGATAGGGGCATAAAGGAACTGCTGGAAAATGGGATATTTTCCTTTCTCCTCCTGGTCATCTGAAAACAGGATAAGAAGCAATGGATGGAAACCAATCAAAGAAAGAACCAACCTGGAACTACAGGGAAATTTCCTGACACTTAGAACAATTAATCAGTGAAATCGTTTGCCTTCAGAAGTTGTGGGTGCTCCATCACTGGAAATTTTTAAGAAGAGATATGACAGCCATTTATCTGAAGAGATATATGATCTCCTGCTTGAGCAGGGGTTGTACAGAAGACCACCAAGTTCCCTTCCAACTCTGTAATTCTGTTAAGCAATGTAGGACAAGAACTCAGGACATGAACAATTAACTATATAGATGTGCCAACGGGGGCAATTTAGATTTCATAGAAGGGCATGTTTATTAAATAAGAGGCTCCTAGCAAAATATAGATTACACCTCACATAACCTGGGATGGAAGTTCTTGAAAGATGGCTTGGAGATCTGAGCTGGAGAGCTTTAAAGTAAATTCTGTAAAGGAGGACAAAGGCAACCCAGAAAATAGAGTAATGCTAAATCCAAGGAATGGGTTAGAGAAGGGTATGCAAGTTGTGGACACGCATAAGTAATCAACACATATGTAAAGGAAGAAATAAGTTATGTGATTGAAAGATTCCAGGATTTCCATATAAATGCATAGAGTATGTAGAACAGGCAAGACAAATGAGAATGTTTAATAAAGGCAGACAGATATGATTTAGTGAGCATTACTGACATCAGATCAAACAACCCTCATGAGTAGAATTCAAAGATTGAAAGGTATAAGTTGTTTGAAAAGAACAGGCCAGACAAAAAGCAAATACTGTAATGGCATTATAGCATGAAAGAAGTAGAAGTATGCATAGAGATCCAAGAATATGCGCATGAGGGTTCACTTGAAAGCATTTGGCTAAGAATTCAAGAAAGGGGAAACAACAAAAATGTTCTGGTGGAATTATGCTGTAGACTGCCAAGTCAAATGGAAAATCTGGATCCTTTGGACCAAATTACAGAAATGTCAAGGAAAGACGCGGTAATATTGGGAGACTTCAGCTACACAGAACCTGGTTGGAATGTCACAATTTCTCCAGAGAGTTCTGTAGCTGGAATGTATCTCTTTGATAATACATGCACATATGGCTCTGCAGAAGCTGTCAAGCAAAAATGGCCACCCACTAAATGGAAGATGATTGGACACAAGAGTGTAAGGGGACCTGTGGGAACTGGACAGATCCCACCCTGCACCATGTCATCAACTACTTTGTTGAGGAACCATGCTTGATAATATCTACAGCCAAAACTGTGTTGGGAGAAGACATACCACCTAACTGGAATAACTAAACATAACTTTAAACTTTCTCATTTGTGGGCTAGACATGAGAAGAAGACACTGTCAGGAAGATGTGGCATAAAAAATGGTTACTGTGCTCTATTTGTGCAGGAGACATATGATGTGATATAACTTCCTTCCCCTTCCATAAAGGAGACTCGGCTTTTCCTAAATTATGTAAAAAAAAAAGCCACAGAACAATTCGCCAATGTCTACTTATGTCATCAAAGGGTTTCTCGTCTGAAAAAAATGACACAGGTTCATGTTGAAAAAGAGGATAGGTCAGTTGGGATATGAATGATAATAACTCTAGACCAATATTATTCTATAATTCTATATAGTTCTAAAACAGTACGAGCAGTTAACATCAGCCTTCCAACATGGTGCCTCCTGAAGAGGGTTAGACTACAGCTCCCAGATTATGTGAAACCGAACACATCTGAGTATAGCAATAGCAATAGCACTTAGAGTTATGTAGCACTTTACAGTGCTTTTCAGCCCTCTATAAGCAGTTTACAGAATCAGCCTAATGCCCCCAACAATCTGGGTCCTCATTTTACCCACCTCGGAAGCAGGGAAGGCTGAGTCAACCTTGAGCCTGGTGAGATTTGAACTGCCAAATTGCAGGCAGCCAGCAGTCAGCAGAAGTAGCCTAAACACTGCACCACCGTGGCTCAGTATCATTAAGAAAGGAAAATTTGAACTAATTCAAGCTCAGAAGCAGCAAAAGATGGCTCTTCTTTTCAAGCTTTTGTTAGAATCTACAGTCTCTTTTGCTACTTTCACCCCAGAATGAGAACTAGAAACCAAACTATAATTTCTGGACTTTTCTAATCTTGCAATGACATTTTCCATCTCATTCGAACCCAATTTATGTCTTTACTTTGCACTTATGATATGGGATTTTTAGGATGGGTACCATTTTGCTCTCCTAAAGGGAAGTCAAATTCTTGCCATATTTTTTCTATTTTTGAGATTCTACAAAGTAATTTAGACTTCTAGGAAATCACCTGGTGGAAAAACAGACAGGAGATAATTGTGTATGGGTATATAGGAAGTGGGATCGTGTCTTTATTTCTCTAAAAATGTATGTGGATTTTAAACTGTAAACAAGATGGATTATTTTAGAAAGCAAGAATTCTCTGTTCAGCTGAATGTTGCAATAGGAAATCAGAACGATGCTCACATCTACTTGGAGGAAGTCTCTTTCCTCTCTTTCCCCACTGTAATCCTAGACTCACTCTCTTTCTCTACTTCTAAATCCAGGGCAGACCAAGGACTGTGAATAAGACATCTGGTTATAGGATACAAAGCTCTGATGCCAGCAAAAAGTTGAAGTTTTCAGTACCTTTTGCTACCAAGTAGTCTGCATTTTTTGCCATCCAGTTCTAATGGTTTTAGGTATGAAGGTGCAAAAGGAGAGGTGGGCTCAAAGGAATATAGTGCTCTAGACCTTGTTGGCTGATTAATGTCACTCCTGAAAATACAAGGATTAACATGTTTAGAATGATTTGGGATAAGAAACAGTCTTAGAGTCCCCTTGGCTTTAATGCCCTAGGCCAGTGCCTATTCAGCTTTAGCCTAAAGCAAGCTCTAAGATGGGGGGGAATATGTTCTACTAGCAAGTGCTGCCCATAAGGATCATGGCAGAACTCATAAAGACCAGTATTTATTTTCTAGGGAAAGGCAAAAAAAACAGAGTTAGGAAAATTAAACTGTCCATTGTATCCCCTCTCCATTTTTACTGCAGTCTACTTTTCTTCTCTTCCCTTTCTATCTTGTTGCTCCCTATGTTTGAAGCATTCTTCTAGAAATCAGTATGATTGTGTCTCTTTGACTTTTGCAGAAACCATCTTTTCCAGGCTGTGTTTGTCTTTGTTTTGTTAGCTCCCATAGCCAGCTAGAAGCCTGAGACAATGGTCTAAATATGCATATTGATCTTCTGCTTTGCTTCCTCTTGCTCAGTTCTTCTTCCTGTTCCAACATTTCAACTATAAATTTTTGGGTCAGAGGATTGGCCTCTTGACCAGTTTCATAGGTTTTGACCTTTTAAGGGACTAATAAGGGTGACAAGAATACAGGCCAAATATATAGACAGTTGAAGAAGGTGAAAAAAAGAAAATCCTAGGCAAAAGTTAACTATGAAGTTAGTTTACTTTCTCTTTATTATTTTAACCAAGGCAACCTCCTGTCATCATTCTTCTGAAATAAATCTCTGCAGTTATTTAAGAAATTGTTTGAATTGGCCGCTGACATGATATGGTGTACTTATTTTTACAGTGTGTTCTTTTGATTCACATGCTGAACCGATCTTGAACCTGCATTGACCTTTGTCCAATGCATAATTTACATGTAGCTGCAAGCATATTGCATTTTTCTCTCAGTGAATAGCCTTAGAAAATATTACAAAGTTTATAAGCAACAAAGATGTCATTAATGGACAGAGGGAAGTATTTCAGCCAGGGACTAATGACTGGGTCTCATTGTTTTGTAGCTATATTTTTTTTAGTGATGGGTATTCCGAATGGTTACCTTTTCTGCCTTAAATTCTAATTTTGTTGTGTATCACAGAATAAATATAACAATTGAACAATGTAATTGTTTCTCCCCTTTTTGTACTGATATTATTGGGAGCAGTATCTTTCTATGTGCAAAGTCTGATCACATATAATTTATATTTTATATAAATTATATTTATATTTTTTTTACTATCCCAGCTCCATTAAAGTTGATATAACTTAATTTTATACATGCTCCTTTCTTGAAAATAGCTTTTCTTGAAACAATCTTTAAGAAAGGCATATACGGTTCACCTACAGAGGAAGAGACCTTAGATAGTTGTGATGTTATGTCATGCCCGCTTATGTCATGACTTCCACTACCATCCTCTCTGAAAGGATTTGAAATGATTTACACAGTATATATCCCAGTGTGGAGTACATTTCAGATACATTAATGGAAGACACTGTGCAATAGGTTTCATTGTATTTTGGACTCTTCAAATCCGTTTTTAGTGAACCTCATAGAATAACATTTGGCTGTGTACATCTGAGAAATCTCAAACAGGACCAAACTGTTAGGATATGTGCAGAGTAACTGTTTTATAAAAAGGATACGAACACAGAAAATGGTTTATGAGAACAGTTATGAATAAATATATAGCCACACAGAGTTAAACAAGTTGTATTAATGTTTACTTGAAGAAATAGCACAGTCCAATAAACAGTCCATGTCATACACTTTTTTAACAGTCCAGAAATATCCAGTTGTAAAGTCTTCTTACATCTAGTTATAAAGTCTTCTTACCGTTCCATGTTTTTACAGCAGACAAATATCAAACCATAATACAACAAATAACCTTCAATATCAACAGAATATCAAAATAAAGAGGGTTAGTCAGTATCGGTCCGTAGTCAGTCAGTATCAGTATCAAGAGAGCTCATCAGTGAAAAAGAGTAAGAGAAAGAGAATTAAACCATGATCTATAGCTCCTTCTTATGGCAACTTGTAGCATAATTAACCAACCAGAACACAGCGTAATACATTACAGTATTCTTCCTTAAAGCTACAAACATATATATTTGTAGTTTATATATTGTCAACCCAACTACATTATTTACGTATACATAACACAAATGAATCAGACATTGCCTCCTGAAGGTCAATATACTTGGAACGAGTAGATTTCCTTCTCCCACTGAATGACTTGGTGAACAATATTTCATGGGGCCAGGGATGGGATCCGACTGGTATAACTACCGGTTCTGCCTATTAGCATCGCGAGTGCATACGTGAGTCGTGCGAGTCATGCAAGTCGCACGAGTGCAATTTACAACCTGCTGAGCTGCCCGGTTGGAAAAACCCTTTTTTATTGCTTTTCCAACTGCAGCTGTATTGCACAAAGCAGCTGAGGCTGAGAAAGCAGGAAATATAGGACAGGCAAGAGCACGGGCATGGGGGTGGGCCCCAACAGCAGCAGACATAGAACTGGTTCTATGTCTGCTGCTTTTCAGAGCAACCGGTTCTACAGAGGTGGACAGAACTAGTAGAAAACCACCCCTGTATGGGGCCTAGCATTCCATGAGAAATTAATGGGATTTCATGAGAGAATATGGGCAAAAAGAAAATGTTCACTCAAACACAATCAATTTTCTATTACTAGGTAGCTTTGCTTCTCAGTTAGAGATTCTGCTGTTTTTTTGTTTATCATCTATTGACTTTTCTATTAGGTTCTTCAGCCTGATTTTTTTTTTCAAAACCTCTGATTTAATAGATTGACAATGTCATGCTGAAAACATCTAAAGTCCGCAGATAGTGAGGACAATGTGGTGAAATTGCAGTTGAGTTTAAAAATAAATTGGCAATTATTTGTACAGCAAGGCTGGTGCTGTGGAAGTGTTGGTGTTTTTAAACTGTTTAGGGGCTGCTGCTTAATATGTAAAAGAAGCACTAACAATTTTTGACACTTTTTAGGAAAGTGGTGTATAAGGTTTTCCTACCTCAAAAATATATATATCTTCCTACCTTTCCCCCTCTTCCATTTACTGTGTCCAATTCTCAGAGATTGCCTGGACAAGCTCCTTCAGTTTTGTGGCAAGGTTTCTCCAGAAGTGGTTTGCAATTGCTTCCTTTCTACGGCTGAGAGAAGGTAATTGACTCAAGGTCAGCTAGTTTGTGTTGGGCCTAAAACAGAACTAGAATCCATAATCTTCTGTTTTCTAATCAGATACTTTAACCATTACACCAGGCAGATTATCTTTGCTCCTTTAATGATAAAAAAACTCAAACTATTAGCTTGTTCTATGAAGCATAATAATAGTCATAGAAAGGATATATTCACCCAGCACACTCTCGTCCAAAATCATCAACAATTTAGAAGGAAAGGAATGACCTTAAAATATTCTGTTGTTTATGAATGTAATAAACTGTTCATTCATTCATATGAATATTTTTTCAAGAGGAATTTAAACTAGATACACATTTTGTATTACACTTCCATCCAGTTAAAACCAACTCAGACAAATATGGCTCTGTGTCTTTTGCCAGTTAAAGTTTTTCACATTTGTGTTTATATAGGTTTCCCTAATTTCTTAGAAATAAAAAGAAGCAAAATAGAGTTGATTATTTGGCTGATTAAATTAATGTCAGCAATAGAAAAGGATTTGCACTTCCTTATTATAGGAACCTGTATTGTGACGTATCTAAAGTAATGTTTTTCAACCTTGACA
Source organism: Pseudonaja textilis (assembly GCF_049901715.1). Taxonomy (NCBI): domain Eukaryota; kingdom Metazoa; phylum Chordata; class Lepidosauria; order Squamata; family Elapidae; genus Pseudonaja; species Pseudonaja textilis. Next base: position 43,586,412 of record NC_141990.1, read on the forward strand.
AGTTTAAGATGTGTGGACTTCAACTCTCAGAAGTCCCCAGCCAGCATGGTTAATTCTTGGAGTTGAAGTCCACGTATCTTAAAATTGTCAAGATTGAGAAGCACTGCTCTAGAGTATTCAAAAAATTAAGATCTAGACCTGGCTTGTGATATTTTGCACTCTGAAATAAAGAAGAACTTGTGTCATTCCTCCTTTATTTTATTGGCAGTGGAATAGTGTTCAAAAATAGCTTAGGATTTATAGGGCTAATACACATCTGTGTATTTTAACAAATGTGAGTGCTTTTAAATTTTATCTGGCATAATATGGTTAATAGCTACTGATAGCTAGTACAGTTGGCCACGGATGAAGAAGATTACTTACCCATTATACTCAATAGGACTCATAGTTACACTCAGTACGACTTACAATGTCTCTGAAACAAATTGCATGGTTTTACATTGTTAGACCAACCCCTCACAACACTGCAGAATGTTCCATTTGGCAGTCTAATTTTCATCAGGTCTAGTTCCTTTTTGAATACTCTCACATTCACTGGAATAAATTTTACATACCTAACAAACAGTATCAAAAATTTTCCCAAAGATTTCAAAAGGCTACTATGGCATCCTCTCACAGTGGAAGGTTTCTTTGTCAAGGATGCAAGATCAAAAAGAACTTTTAAACATTATATTTTCAGCATACGTCATAAGTCATTTGATAGATGCCAGATCCAAATTTCCAACTGCGTGTTTGATTCCTCAAAGCTAAACAAAATACAAAAAAGTGCCTGAATATACTTTAAAAATACCTTCAGAAATCTGAAATGCTTTTTTGGAAGAAAGAGACAGAACATTATCCCTTGGGCTGAATTTTTTGCATGACAGGTTTCAGCCAAGGGGAAGTGTTAAGTTATAGCCAAACAATAAACTCCATAGACAGCAGGCATGGAAAAAGAAATGGCTCCTTAAAAAGGAGAGACTGGTACAGAGTAAGATAAAGCTATTTCTGCAAATGAAAAGGAAAAAACTACCCTGCAATGACAGCAACTCATGAAGGCATAGACTTTGCCTAATCTTCACTTTTCTTTCGTAGCAGGACTTGCTATTGTGTTTTAGAAGGAATGTCATATATTTCTACAAAATGTAGCAAAACAAACTGGGTCTGCCCTTGAAATCTATTTGGAAACTACAGCTGGGCCAAAGAGGGACAGCCAAGGTAAGAATGGGTATTTCCCAATGTACTCAAGTGACCTCACTGCTTGATTACCAGTCTGCTGCCAGATATAATTCAAGGTGCTGGTTATTATCTTTGTGTCCTGCATGAGTTCATAGTGGGTTATCTTCTAGACTCCCTTCTTCTACGTTTCTTTGTTTCTCTATAAGGAACAGACGGACCCTGGCCTTACCACCCGATTGGCCCTCAATAATTTTTGAGAGCCACACCCTTACTTTGCCATCCCCTCCCCATTGAAAGTCTGTTTTTTTCCCCTTACCTTCTGGGCTTCAGGAGATCAATTAGGACTTGACTATTCCATAAAGCAGGGGTCACCAACCCCCAGTCTTCAGCCTGCAGTCTTCAGCCTGGTGTCAGGTCACAGCTCAGTAGGAACTGGGCTATGCAAGAGGTGAACCGTGTAAGTGGCAGGTTCGCAACTGGTGGGCCAGCACATGTGCATATGAAGCTGCACTTGCACAAGTGGCACTTGTGCACAAAACCATCCCCTCTCTCACAGACTGCTGCCAATCTACAGAGTTGGAAAGGATGTGTACCACTGCCATAAAGTATAGAAAAGAATAGGTTATAATATAAGCTTTGAATTTGGTGGATGCATGCTTTTAATGTTTTTCCCCTTAGTGTAATCCTGATATTGTTTCTGGTTTATTTGATGTGTGCATTATGTACTTCTTTTTGTTTTTTTGGTAGGTTTTTTTTTTTAAGAAGGAAGACTTCATTATATTTTTAATTGTTAGTTTCCCAGAGACTTCAGGAAGTGGCAGCATATAGGCAAGTTAAATAACACTAAGATGCTAAAAATGTTTTCTTGGAATAAGGTATCAGACTAGAAACCAAGACTCACCAAGAGATGGTAAGTTCTAGTCCTGCCTTAGGCACAAATCCAGTTGGGTGACTTTGGGCTAATCATGTTCTTTCAATGAGACAATGGCAAAAACACTTCTGCAAATGTCGTCAAGAAAAATTCAGGGTCATGTCTGAGAATCAGACATGACTGAATGGAAGAAAAGAAAAAGTTGCAAACACACTAATATGCTAAAAATGTAATGCCCATCCGACAGACACACACTCTTAGTTGGTTATGCTCAAAATGCATACATTGGTTTCAGACAACAGCAATTCCACATTAGAATGGCATGAATGGTGAACCATAATGCTTACATAAATCTTCATAATTATTTAGAAAATTCCAGAACTATGAGATGCTAACGTAATTAGGGAGTTGTTGATTTCTTCAAAAAATATTTATGTTAACTTTTGGAAATCTTCCAGTATTTTTTCAATACTACATAAAAATTAGTCCTGTGCAGATCTTTTGACAAGGTGCCTCCCTGAATAATTTGCACAGGCCTTAGTAAGAATGCCTTGGGAAGACATTTTAAATAGCTCATTTTAACAATACCTTTGCATGATTCAAAGAAAAAATAGTACTATATCAAGAGCAAAAGCAGACAATCTGCCCTCCTTGCTGTCATCCCAGCTTTTCACCATGTAAGATAGTTCATCACCATTTGAGGGACTGTGGGCTGCTCACTCTTATTATTCTAGAGCAATCTGATGATATAAAAAAGTTGAACTACAATTTCAAGAATAGTGATCAATATTCCATCAAATAGAATAGAATAGAATAGAATAGAATAGAATAGAATAGAATAGGTTTATTGGCCAAGTGTGATTGGACACACAAGGAATTTGTCTTGGTGTAAATACTCTCAGTATACATAAAGAAAAGGTACATTCATTAAGAATCAAGAATCATAATGTACAACATTTAATGATAGTCATAGGGTACAATCAGCAATCAAATTATACTAGGAAACAGTCAATATAAATCGTACGGATGCAAGCAACAAAGTTACAGTCCTACAATCACAAGTGGGAGGGGATGGGTGATAAGGAGTGACATTCGTTAAGAATCAAGAATCATAAGGTACAACATTTAATGATAGTCATGGGGTACTATCAACAATCAAATCATACTAGGAAACAGTCAATATAAATCGTAAGAATACAAGTGACAAAGTTGCAGTCATACAATCACAAGTGGGAGGGGATGGGGAGTGATGAGAAGATTAATAGTAATAGTAGTGCAGACTTTGTAAATAGTTGAACAGTGTTGAGGAAATTATTTGTTTATCAAAGTGATGGCTTTCGGGAAAAAACTGTTCTTGTGTCTAGTTGTTCTGGTGTGCAGAACAACTTCTCTATAGCATAGTTTTGAGGGAAGGAGTTGAAACAGTTTCTGTCCAGAATGTGAGGGGTCTGTAAATATTTTCACAGCCCTCTTTTTGACTCGTGCAGTATACAGGTCCCCGATTGAAGGCAGGTGGGTAGTAATTGTTTTTTTCCATACTATACATCTGGAGAACAATCATATTGTGTGATTAAACAACTGTTTATATTGTGTTCTAAATAGCGTAGGTCTTTGTATTTATTCAAAGAATAAAAAGAAACAGGACAAATATCTTTCAATAATATATCAAATTCTCTAAAGCACTAGTAGTACATCTTTTCACAGTTATAAGCAGCTAATAGAGGACTTAACCTAAAGTATGTCCCATGGTGACATTAATTTTGCAACAGCAGATTGCTTCTTTTATTTTATTATTATTGCATGCAAGAACAAATGAGTAATAAAAGTGAACAAGCTTCACAGTTTAAGAGCAGTCAATGCAACAAGCAGACTCCAAATGGAAAGGCAAGAAAGCTATAACTCTTAGAGCTGCCTTCATGGCTTTGCCAGGCTTTGGACATGAATTAAAATATCATAAGGCACTCCATACCATCCTTGTAAGATTTTGGGGGAAGTAGATGAACCAACTGATATAGCCTCTTGAAATGAGGAGACACAGAATAGTTTACCTCTGGCTTTGGCTGGTGGACACATAGAGTCAGAGACTGTTGAAAAATACCTCATCCTGCCTTCTGGAGAAGCTTGCCATAACATAAATCTTATCCCCATTTCTTTGGTTTATCATGAGAAAGAGAGTTTCAGGGTTCCAGTTAACACACCTAATGGAATCAAAACTCAAAGGCAGACATCTTCCTCAAAGTGTAGATTTATTAAGCATATCATATTGTCACATCTGGGGAAAACTGAACTCTGAAGATGCTCCTATAATGGCTCCAGACTAAAAAATGGCTTCAGGGCTGACAGAGGGATTGTTACTTCTTTATTTCAAGCTAAACCAAGAATCAGAGTTATGAAAATGGAAAATGAAGGAAAAATGGAAATATATTGTCTGTTCCAAAAATACATTCACATATATTATTAGCTTGGATGGGGGTAGGTAGGATATTCATCAGAAAACTGCTTCAGAGAGAGATCAGATTTTTTTCCAGCAGTATCACTATCTTCAGTACTACCAGCAGCATTGCCCTATTGCCATTCCCGCCCTGCACTTGGCAATGAATCATTTAAGATGTGTTATTTTTCTCTAGATAGAATCACAGTGAATAAATTGCCTGTTTAAACTGCTAGAAGGTGCTACGTATCAGTGAATCAATCCATCAGAGACATAGATAAAGAATTTCAAGAGTTCAGCCTCATTCCTTTTGGTGTGGGAGGAGAAGAGGAATCACATGCAACACAGAATGAAATCCCAAACCCAGGGAAATGAACCATTCAATGGGAACACCATTGTTGGATGGAGCATCTCTAACAGGATGCAGACATATATTGTAACATCAATACTGAGCTTTAACATTTAACAATAGATTTTTTTTTCTTTGACACTCCTCAATTTTTATAAGTGTGTGCCTGAGCATATGCAAAATTTTGGATTAGCCCTTGTTTTGTTTGTCATGAAAATATATTTTAAATAGGAAAAACAATCAATATATAAATTACTGGAGTCATCCACAGTCTGCCCTAGCATGGTCAATTCAGGATAATGGGAAACAATCTCTTACAAAAGCTAATTACTGAATGACTTTGAGTTTGCTTCACTCCTAATGTATAAGGTAGTCTTCAGAGATGATTGTAGGAACATCTGCAAAACAGCCAGCCGTTATCCTCACTCCCTTTGCAACCTTTCTGCTGCTGTGTCCAATCCAATTATCCCCTGAATTCCAAAGAGATAGGCTCCAAAGATGCATTTAGCTGCCTGCTTTTCAAAATATCCTGGTTCTTCCTACACTTGCACTCATGATTGATCAATTGTGTTGCCTTTTGTGCTTCATGAACCAGCTAATTATACTTGAGATGAGCTGTTGGTTCGACATCACAACATATGGCACAAGACCAGCATGTTTCATATAATCTGCTTTGCAATAATGGTCTTTCATTATGCTTTTGCATTTACGTATGTTCCAGGCAAAATCTTACTGCACAGTTGGAATGATTTATTTCGAAAGCATATCAAATTTTTCTAACAGGGTCATTAAATAATAATAATAAAAGCCATTTGGGAAAGTAATTTGTGGAAATTGATTCTGTAGACCACAGAATTAAGAAGCAGACCTTTTCAACAGTTCATGGAAGTAGCATCTAGGTAAATATCTGATATCATCTTTCTCTTTGAATATCATTTAGTTAATTAATTATTCCAGTTATCTGAAAAATAAGGTGATTCCGAAACACTTCATTTCTACCCATGCATGTAGACATAAAGAAAAGCTAAAAGTTAAAATAGTTCAGCACATCTGGAGGGATACTACAGATTGGAAAACAACAGGATAGCTCTGGTAATAATGGCAAACCCTCACCCCACAGCAGGCGTCCAGCCCTCAACACAGAGCACTGGGCTAGCAGCAAACATTAACTAATTCTCAGCAAACCAAGTAGACCCAAAAGATAACTGGTAGCAAAGAAATAAGTACCATATGGTTTGAAGGGTACTAATGGTTTTAAAGTGCGCCACCACCACCACAACTACCACCCCTTTGAGAATTTTTCTAAAACCTCTTCAAAGATTTTTGAGCTTACATGGCAATTGCTGACGCAGCTACTGCTAAGCCAAAAAGACTCTTGATCAAAATATAAACAGTAAGGTTTTATTTGTTTACGTATGACTATTGCCTTGGCCTTGGCAGAGCCCAACCCTCTCCTGGCAAGATACATGTGGGAAGAAAGCAGAGTTTTCAGTGGCAAATTATCAAGCTGGAACTTGTAGCAATCTAGGAGAACTTGCAGCTTGCAGGAGAAGTGGAAGTAAAATCCATCTCTGCATGTTAAATGGGTCTTCCCCAAAGTAAGGTCCTCCTGAGATGTTGTCATTCAAATTCCTTCAGTTCCCAATCAACATTCATCACTGGCTGTAATAGATGGAGACTTTATGGGAAGGAAAGCTGAATTAAATATGACTCTCTTAAGCAAATGTTGTAGTTAAAATGTACCCAGCCTTCCCACTCCCAGCAGACAATCCAGGAAGTCAGTTACACCATTATCGATTTAGCAGCCACAATCAAGGCCAATAATTCTTGAACTTTTTCCCCCTACACTTTGTTTAATCTTCTACAAAGGTTTCCAGAAAACATCACTAGCACTCATTTCCTCTCAAAATCTCACAGGAAATGAGAAATGCATATAATTCTATTTTCTTTTCATGGCTTATAGTAATAGATATATGAGTACACACATTAAGCAGTGTTTGATAATATAAATCCAGGTTTCAAACAAACAGCTGCAAAAATAGTATAATGCCTAGTATAGACTTTCAAAATGGTACCATCATTTTCACTTCATACAGCAGTTTGGTTTCATGGTTTCAGATTTGATTGGTTGATTAGAAGATGCACAGTTTTATAAATGTTTTAAATACATTTCTCTTAAGCTTTATCACCCTATTCAGATTAATGAAAAAGAAGTTGCTTTCAAATGTATTTTTGGGTGGAATATAAGGTTTTTCAAATTGTCTTAATTTTAAAGAGGACAAGGACATATTTATATCAATAGCATTTTTATTTTCTCATTATTTCTCCAATGGTTTGCAGTTACCCTGGCTTTCTTAATAGAAAGATGTACCATAACTAATAATAACCCCAGGTTTCTTGCCAGAAAAGGAAATTAGTATTCTGATGGAAACAGAACTGAACGATTTTATTTTTTTATTTTTATATAAATATGCATATACAACAACAATTTTATATACACAACAATTTTCTTTAGTAAACGCAAAAACTCAGTATCTATATGAACAGTGTGTTGCCTGAGTACAATTAGTTTTGAACAACAAAAGAGATAGTAATAATGGTAATCATAATATACATGCTGTTGATAATAATCACATATTGATAGTAATATTAGCTTACTAGAAAACCTTCATTATATAATTAATCATTTTCTTAATCTTTTTAGTTTCTAACCTCTGTTTCTGTTACTTAACCATTGGTAAGTAACAGAATGATCTCTGGTATGAGCAGGATGGCAGTTATGCATCTATCCCAAAGGTACTTTTTTAGGAGGCAACTGGACTTTCTTGTTTTTTCTACTGAAGACATTTTGCTTCTCATTCAGGAAACTTCTTGAGCTCTGATTGGATGGCGGGAAATGGAAGGATTTATATCCTTGCAGACAGCTGGTCATTTGCATTCTTTTAGAGAGTCCTTGAGGCCACTTTTCTGTGTCCTCAGGGTGACCTAAGTAGTGCATATGGATGTGGAGCCTTCTTGGCTGCAGGATGTTTTCTGCCCTGTGTCCCTTCACTATGGGAGACAGATTCCAATGAATATTTGGGGGAAAATACCCTATAAATAAGAATAGTAGCATAACAGATGGTATGAATGTCAATGTTGTTTTATTATAATTTAAATGTTTCCTGTCTGAGCTTCTGCCAGAAAATGCAGAATAAATGAATAAGCATAATCCTGGTTCTCTCAAGCTACTATCATCAAAGTAAACAGAGGAAGACATCACTTTGACATCTGTAGAGAACTATCATGCCCTGTAATGACTATCTTCCCTCATTTTGAAGGAGAGAACTTCCAAAAACTTCAATTTCTCTCTGTTTGCATTTGTTGATAATAATGAAAAAAAAGAGGATTGTTTTCCTTTCAAAAGTCACATTTTTCTATAGATTACAATAAATACTTGCTGCTACACCCCCCTTAAATCCCACTTGGGAAAACTACAAACAATTCAGGCAGTTAATTAATTCATACAGCTCAATAAATTACTATTTCAGTCTACTCTTATACTATTCCGACATAACTATTTACCACTTTACTTCCAGTTATATAAACTACCTAAAGACATCTTCTCATATGGAAACACTACACTCCCTTTAAAAACAGAATGCTTTCCCATAAACTTCAGTCTCATTTTATCTTCCATCAGAGCTTATATACTCTCACAATTGGCAAGGATATTGCTGTCTAACAGTTAAGAGATTTCATCAAACTGAGGTACTCACTAGTCAGACATACCATGGCGCATACATACATTGAAACTTAAGCAAAGTTACCCTTTCAAAATAACAATTCATTTCAGTAAGAAATATGGACAAATATATGTTCGTTTAAGAATGATAAAATGAGAAAGTCTCAAATGTACTTGCTTGTAAACCTTTTGGTAGAGTTTTGTAATTAAATGTTTAAAATATTAAGCACATTAGGTCATTTTCTTTGGTTGTGTCAATGGCCCCAACAAATTAATTACTAATGTTTCTGAGGCTTTTACTAGATAGAGCATAATGATTACTATGTACATGTAAAAATCATGGGCTTCTACAAGTTATTAGAGATAACCATACTTGGAATATCATATATTATGGGTCACAATAAGATAGGTGTTTCATTCAAAGGTAAAATTTGTAAGTGTCTTCTGACAACACTTTAATAAAATTTTGCAAATATTAAAATGAAGAGAGATTTACTAGACACTATATATATAGATTGTTGAAAAATGTTTGGAAAAAAAATCACCTCCAAATTTAGCATCAGGAAATAGGTTAAAATGCTGTATAGACAGGCAACTTTAACTTGCTACTCAGTGATCTGGAGTTAGGAATATTGTTGTTTTTGTTCAATTGCTAAATCTTGTCCAACTCTTCACATTGAGTTAGGATACTCAGGATAATAAAACAGAGAATTATGAAGTATTTGAGAAAGTTCTTCAAATAGGATGAATAGGAAAGACAATAACAATTATCCTTTGATATAAGCATAAGTAAAACAAAAGGTAATGGGCAAAAATTCCTAACTTAATATTCACACTGATGAGAACTGCACTGACAATGATAGCCTATGAAAGGGATTGTATTGTAACAGCTAGAAAGAAGATAAATCTGCTTCTTGCCCTGATATGTATTATTTGATAAATGTTATTTGAATAAAATAATGATGAGAAGTATGTTTATTGCATTGGACAAGCAAATAAAGTACACAGCACAATGAACAAACACTGAAAGATTCTTGACTATATCCATGGTTTATTATATTGCTTGTTATATTAATCTTTCCAGTCTTAAATGGTTCAAGTTTGATAATCAGGCATAAAAGTATACATTAGTAGCGTAGAGCTATGTCCAGAGCAATGCATATGATGTCCTTGGCAACTTAATAAACTCAGTAAACAAAAGAAATAGAATGGTGAAGTTGGCATTGAATGTAAACTGAACAGCCACTTTGTGAAGCAGATAACTTCCTTCTAGCATAGATCAATTGGAATCAAACTCACTTCAAGCAGGTGCTTATCAATAATTAGCCAGGGATGGGTTGATAACAAAGCAAGAAACGTGTGACTCATGTAAATATTTATGAACTCACAAAGCAAACTGCAATTGCTGTGGATGATCAAAGGGACATTAAAGATAATGATTAACTGCACCCAAAGTCATTAAGTGAGTAGCTGGTTACACATGGTGCTAAGACACACTAATGGCCATTTAAACTAAGAAAGATACACAGAGTCCTAGAGTACATGAGTTGAATTTTTCTCCACTGTATCATAATAGCCAATCCAAGTACAGGCAGTTCTTAAACTCTTGTCACAAAGGAACAGAGTAAGAAGTGGTGATAAAGAAGATTGTATTGAACACTACAACTTTCTGATCTAGTAAATATAGAGAGAAAACACTTTCAAATAATGCTCTTTCTTTCTCTAATATGCATACCACAATGCTAACATCCCTGAATCTCTTTGTGATGTGGTAATTTTCTGCATTCTTGGACTATACATATTGGGTTTTGTAGAATGTATTTGAATACATTTCTATATGGCATCATCCAGAGTTGTTGGTAGTAAGGGAGAAAGAAAAAAAAATTGTGAGAATGAGGAAAATGTACCACATGCCCTGTTTTGACCTTGCTGGATAGCTGAATTAGTCATTCTCTTTTCTAGATGTCTGATGGCTAAAGCAGCCTTCTTATACTATGACCTGATCCTGAAGAAAGAAACATGTCTACCCATGATCAAAATATATGGGAAATAAAAAGAGAAAATCAACTATTTTCAGTTCCTGTATTCAAGCAATCATTTGATCATCAAATTAGATTTCAGATTTTTAGGTCTATTTTCAGCAGAGAAATAGATTTGGGGAGAGAAAACCAAAACAATTTGTTTTCTTCTTTGTTTGTCTTGTTTTTTCCTTGTCAATTCCAGGACCTTCACATGTTGCAATACAGAGAGGAAAATACAGAGCAGGTGGGTGTAAAAATCAGCTATGATTGAAGGCACAGTTGACTTGCTTTGTCAACGAACTTTCCACCACTCCAACCCAACAAAAAACAAATAATATAGTACTGATACTACTATTATAAAGGCAGTCACCAAATATTTACCCACTCTCATTTCTTTTTCATCCAATTAGGAAGGTTCCTTGTAAAGAGGTTTATAATCTCTGCAAAAGATATTTATAGGTGGGAAAGATTGATGCAGCTGTCTATCATTCATATCTTGATCACACGGTGGAATGCTCACTCTTCAAAAATGTTTATATCTCTGCATGTACTGACAAGATGGCTAATTGACTCTTATGTCAGGGAAATACAATCATCAAAGTCTTTCACAAGAAAAGGACAATGCCATACCAAAGTATTTATTAAATGGAAGGGGACTATTTTTAGTGAGATTACTGGAGGTTCTGTTAAAATAAAAATCAAGTAGAGGTGCTAACTATGTAAAAATGGCACAAATGAAAGAGCTTTAATTCATGTTAGTGAGCCGACACCTGACCAAATAAAGGTGGAGCCATGCAGCAGTTACTTTAACATGCTAAAACAGATGCTTTTCAAAATGCCAGCTTCTAGTATGTCAGAATATTTAAACCCCAGAATATAAAGACACAAGAAAGCCACAGACTAAGCTTTCAATGAGCTGGAAACTCAGTTGCTGGGTCTATTGAGCTCATTCCTTAGAGCAAGAATGGGGAAATTGTAACTCATCAAATGTTGCTGAATGACAACTCCCAGAATCCCCATCTAGGGCTGCTGGGAGTTGTCCTTCAGCAACATCTGGAGGCCCATCCCAAAAGGAGGAACAATGGATCATGTGTTTGGCATTCCTTTTTTATTTTTTGTAGCATAATTTCAACTTTCCCATCAAACATACCACATAGTACAAGCCTTGCATTTTTCAAACAGTGCCATAAAATTTCTCACATTTTATAAAATCATTGATTGATGACAGATGACTTGATGTACAACATGGAACTTTCCCAAGAAACAAATTGAACAGTATATTATTGATATATTTATCTGATTTGATGAACCATCAAACTACCAAAATCTCTGTTTATATAAAAAATAAAATAATAAAGTATTGCTAGATATTTTTTAAAAAAATCTGGATCTGATCATAGGTCCTGGTTTAGTTGCATTCATTGATGTCAGTCAGCAAAATCAAGGATGGAGATAATAGGGGAAACAAACAATTTCTAAAATAACATGAGCCAAGATTGTAAAATATCAATCAAAAGTATTAATATCATAGACTAACAGTCAGCAAAAGGTATCCAATGAAACTGTTTTCATTGTGCTGTTTGAGGCATTATGGTTGAGGTGCATCTTTTTTCTATACTTCTACTGGTGGTAAACATAACTCCATGTTTTTCTGCATAATATTTATAACAACTGGAACAAACTGTCCTGTCCATCTAACCATGAATAATTGTCACACGTCAATGTCTTAAACATTTCAATATGTCAGCACTGGCTTTTCAAAAGGTATCTCTTCCTTGCAACAAAGTGAAGTGAACTCAGAAGGCCACAAATTTATAATTATTAACAGGCTTATCATCCTGTTCCTTGCTAGATGACAAGACAGATGATATATATGTGAGTCATCTCTGTTGCAAGTTTTCAGCACTAAAATGGAGTAATGGGTATTTAATTGTTCAAATAGGTGACTGCAGTGGCTCACATAAGATGTTGGGCCTGCACACAGTTGAGGTTGGTAGCTCGATTCCTATGAACGAATAAACTGCATAGGGACAAGAACAGAGTCTCCCCCAATTGCCTAATGGCATTCAGACAGTATGCGGGTAAAGATAACAAGGCCTGAAAAAATTCCTTCCACAGAGGCAGCCAGCCACCTCAGTGATCCCTGGCTAACACATGCCATACACATTTTTTTTTAATGTTCAAAATGATGTTTCTGTGAACAGCTCCTCTTCATTTTCAGCCCTTTCCCAAACCATTTCCATTTCTTCCTGACACTACTTCAATCGTCTGTTTCTCTTGTTTGAGACAGCTGTTAAATGAATCCACAAGTTCTACCAATGGCAATCTTGAAAAAGGAAGTTTGTAGTCAAGCCAAAGCCCACATTAGCAGTGTATTGCATGAGTTGCAGAAAGTTTTCCCAACTTTTTTGATTCAGATGTTTTAAAACTCTGGGCACACATGGAAGTCCAAACCATTTGGAAGACACAAGGTTCAGGGCAGGGGGAGCTCAATTGTAAACTCTTACTGTTATCTCACAACCCTCCTAATTTGTTCATGTTATTCCTTCTAATATGCATGCTGTAACAAATCTTTCGATGAATGTTTTGCAGTCCATCTTTTGAAAAAAATCAGGCTTGTACTGGGAGATTACCAGGAAATTCCAAGGAGAGGATGAAATGTTTAAAAAGATACCCCCCAAAACAAGAAAATGGCAAACTATTTCCTTATTGCTGCCAAATAAATGAATTCCCAGGTGTCAAGTTTAAGTAGAAAAATGATCTTTCCTTCCTTCCTTCCTTCCTTCCTTCCTTCCTTCCTTTCTTTCTTTCTTTCTTTCTTTCTTTCTTTCTTTCTTCAAAAATTGGATTTTAGTTTGTTGAAAGGAAAATGAATGATGACACATTTTAAAAAGAATTGGTTTCTATAAAATGTAAGTACTTGTGATCACTGTTTGTTATGGCTGTTGGTAAAAGGAAAATATTTCACAAGGTATTGTTAAATGAGGCTAAAAATTTAGATTCACAATATAAAAAAATTTAGATACACAATACAAAAAAAATTAGATACACAATAGAAGTAAAACTGCTACGGAACCCTAATGTAAGGATGAGCATTCAAATTTACTTGCCATAGAAATTTAATATATTGGAGAAAACATTAGCTAAATTGTTTCTTCTTAACAGATTATATTAAGCACAGTGCAACAACAGTAATTGTTTACTTTATGTTATAAAATAAGTTATTCTGCAAGATAGCTATAGGGTTGGAAATTCTGCAAGTGGCAACCAGAAGGACTTTGGAGAGCATCACATTGCTTTATGGAAGTCTTTGTGTCAGCGTTATTTTTAGTCACAGACTGACTTCACTTTAGCCAACTATGTTTATAGCCATTAGGTGGCTTATGAGTAAAATGGAGATTGTTGTAAACAATCATTCAAACCAGCAAACTGAAGAGCTGCATAATAATAATAGCTGAATAGTACATAAGTGCAACAACGTGCCTACCATCCCTGTCCTATTGTTTCTTTTTATTTTTCTTATATGTAGCCATTTCATGTATTCATAACTACATTTATACTTATACCTGTTATCTTATAATCTCTTGACAAAATAAAATAAATAAATAAAAATACAGTAGCAGGCATTATGTTTGAGTGAAGCACACTCTGTCATGACCTTCCAAGCATGGACATGTTCATTCATTAGATATGTGGCTGTGACCTGTATCGCAAACACTATGAAGAAGGGGGAAAGAAAGCTCCATTATAAAAGTTAAACAAAAAGGTCAACATCTTATTACCCAACAATGACTTGCAAACCTTAACAGAAACCGGCTGTAGAAAGTAAACAACTATAGAGGCAAGGCTCTGCTTGGTTAGCCCAAGCCTTGAATCTGAACTTGTCAGCTATGGAAATTTCCATCGTCTCTTATTTGCCAGCATCTGTTCTAGAAAAGCTGCATCAATCATAAGTATTTCCCCATAGGTCATAGCATAAGATTGTTTTATTCCGCTTTTGTCCTAAGGCAATTCGGCCTTGACTGAATAATTGTTGTTCTGCTATTCTAATTGAAGCTCTCTCATTTCCAATTTTTTTGAGGGTGGGGAAGATTTCTGGGGGAGAACATATTTCCAAGTGCTTTACCACCATGGAATGTCAGTTGTAATCAAACTGCAGTTCCCAGATCAAGATAACAAACCTGGGCACACAAACACCATGCTGATAAGCTGAGAAGGAACTCCTAAAAGCCAGATTAACCTTTTTTTCCCAAACACTTGGCAAGAAACTTCTGATTTCCTAATCCAGTTTCAAAACTGAGCCCAAAGCAATTCTCTCAACAGTGTTTACCTGCTGTTTTCTCTGAACAATATTTGGGTAAATTGATTAGGCCCAGAGGTGGTATTAAACAGGTTCTGACCAGTTCTGGAGAACCAGTAGCAGAAATTTTGAGTAGTTTGGAAAACCAGCAAATACCACCTCTGACTGGAGATTTTACAGTATCCTTACCCTGCCACACCCACCAAGCCACGCCCACAGCATGCCTATGTCCGGTTTAGTGAAGGGGAAAAAAGTCACAATATGTCACATATATATCACAATGACACCGTGAGTTTGACACCCCTGCATTAGAAGGTCATGGTTTAGAAAAGATGAGGACTGCACTGTTAAAAAAGAAGTTACTGGTTGCAACTTTCACGTTTATGCATACATGGATGCATATTTGGTTTCCCATCACTTTATTCAATATCTGATGGTTTACATATCAAAATCTATTTAGTGAATCAATTCATTTTCTTTATATGAAATAAAACATGGCTTTTAATTATCATGCACTCTAAAAAAAGTAAATCAAGTTATACTGATTCACCTACTTATGAGTAAGTTGTAATGAGATAACTTAAAACATACTGACTTGGGTCAGAAATATAACATTAAGCATCATATTCAAGCCTAGGCTGAAAAAATAATTCCCGTGTTATGATTTCCATTCTGCTATATTTTTATATCATGCAATTATATCATTGTACTTAGGCTTATTATCTTTTGTGATCTAGATGGAATAGTTTTGTTAACACAGCTCTAGGTTTCATTAGGCATATTAATTATTGCCTCACCCTATTTGCTGATGTTCAGCTGCTGATCCAGTAGCAGTTCTGGATACTTCTCATATGCACAGCAAACCTCTTCTTGGCAAATTGATACTGGCTTCTGGTGATTGTGTAATTTTTCTGTATTCTATACTCTTATTCATGTAGTTCACAGCCTGTTGAATAGTATAGATCAGAGCTGTCAAATTTGTGGCCCACAAGCTGGATGCGTCAGGTGCTGGCCCCGACCCTGCCCAGTTTAGCACAGGGGAAGAAAGTCTTGATGTGTCACGTGATGCTGCCATGATGACTTGAGTTATAGATATTAAACTAACTAGTCTGATAGTTTTCTGGAGACTTCCCCTGCCTCTCTTGGAATATCAGGACTACATTCTGGTCTTCAGGACTTTTGTCCTGTTGCTTTCAAAAGTTATAAACCATAGTTCTAAAATAATTTCTACTTATTCCTTCATCAACTGCAAATTTGTTTGTCTGATCCTGGGGATTTGAATTAAACTGGTAATTCTAAGAAAGGATTACAGTGTTAGGAAATTGATTAAAGAATAGCTAATGTCTATTTATAAAGCCTAGTCCCGCTGGCATTTAAAAGAGGTATTATTCATACCTACTCCTTAGAATAAGCCTTGAAGGTTCTGTGAATAGAAAGAATTGTATTTAAGTACATTAAGTCTGAAAGAATCTCATGGTAATGTATTTATATGGGAATGGGGAAATCTCTCTCTCCCCCCATATTCTTTTCCAAAGGTCAATGGTTCAGGGTCAAGGAACATATAGTGTTGGAATGGCGGGGGGGGAGGAGAGAAAAAAACGAGATGTGGCAGAAGATGGAGCTATTAGATCACATTCCTTCTTCATTCCTCCTTTCTTTGCCTCTGTCATTCATTGTTTCCGATTCCACCTTTCTTCTTCTTTTTCTTCTTTTTTACTCTCCCCTCTTTTCTCCCTACAGAATTTTTTTTTTGTTCTCTATACAAGATTTATGGAAATAAAAGAGGCCTTACATGTCAACAATGCTTACTGCTTCTTGAACTCAATTGTTATACAAGGGGATATTTGTTTGTTTATGTATTTTTACAGAGTAGTTATGCTGCACAAGAAAATTATGGCTAATATTTTGATCACCTGCCCAGTAATTAATCCTACAGAAAAAAAGTCTTTTGTAAATTGAATATGGTGTGTGTGTGTGTGTGTGTGTGTGTTTTGTGCACAGAATAGCTTCATGGGCACAGAAGGGAGAAGAGGAAACCACACTCACATCAAGGTCATGAACCAATGGTTTCACCAATGCTATTCAGAAAAATCAGTAAAAGGAATATTCCTTCCTTGCAGAGTTTTACATTGTCAAGCAAGAAATGGTCAGGAGGAGAGAAAGAAAAACACAGGGGAAAAGGAGAGGGACATAAATAAAATATAATGTAATGCATTTCATTCATACTGAATTTGCCTAGGTAATGTACACCTGATACAATATTTCCATGCCTGACAGCCTCCTTTTTCCCCCAGATTTCCAGACTTTGGGACACAAAAATAGCAAAAAGTACTAGACTCTGGAACTATCCTGGGTGTAATATTTCTCCACCTTGAACACAATGCATGGTTTTAACAGAGTTACAGCATTACTTTATGCAGTGAATGCTATGATTAGAACGTATACATTCAGCAGAAAACAGCTTGGAAAAGCTGCAAGGTATCATTGCCCTCAAACTATTGATAAATTCCTTGCTCCCCTATCCCATGGCCATTTATTATATTTTACTGCCATGTGACCCTTGTTGAATGATTTTGGGTATACAGAGGACATGAATTGGATATGTGTTACTGCATTCCACAATTCACATGCATTTCTTGGGAAGTATGGTTTCCCCTTTTGTGGGGGAAAATCACCTCCATTCTATTGTGTAGAGCTGGGATTCAGCCTTGCCTTCAAGATTAATCAAATCAGCAGGAGAAAAGGAGAATTTAAAATGGTTTAAATAGTATTAAAATAGTTTAAAAATACAATTGGTTGACTATATACACCTGACCAGAGATGCAAAACAAGAGTTATGAACAATTATTTGTTTATATGCCATCTTTACTATTTATACAAATAACTCAAGACAGCAAGTATATCCAACACACATTCCTCCTCCTATTTTTCCCACAATAACAACACTGTGAGATGAGTTGGGTTGAGACAGAGTGACTAACCAGGATTTGAACTCATGGTCTCTAAAACCGGCTCTCTGTGCCAAACTATATACCATCCAATAACATATAACAACACTGGCATATATTGGACATTATAAAATAAAACATTTGTCTAACCATTGATAGAATAAATCCCGAATTTTATAAAATTGTTTATCATCTTGTTCTCTGATTTCAAATCAATAATGAAATATGTACTTTTAAAGAAAATAATGAATATATAAAGATGTATTTTTAATTATATCTACCCTGTTTCTCTAACAATATGGCCTCCCCCAATAGGAAGTCCCAGCATGTTTTATAGGCATGAAATGAAATTAAGCCCCTCCCCCCAAATTAAGGCCTATATTAAAACATGAGAAATGGGGGGGGATGGTGGGGGGGGCTTGCTGTTAGGAAGTACTTTTGTTGCACACCCGGATATGGTGCTGCCTGTGTTGACCCTGATACAAAGTGCCTCACCAACGCTAAGGTCAACATCCAAGCTGTCACCGCCCACCCGCCCTAAGATGCAAGGGGGGGGGGGAATTAAGTCACCCCTGAAAAGATGGCCTAGCCATTTTTTCAGGGCTCAAAAAAAAAAAAAAAAAGACCCGGTCTTATTATATGAGAAACACAGTACAAAATGATTGTAGGATAGATTTGAGATGATAATATGAACTGTCATAAAACAAATTAAATAAAATATGGATTATCTGGTAAAACATGAATGAATAATAGTATAGTCAAATGATTGATTAGCAATGATATTAATGTACTTAATATTTGATTGACAATATGAGAATATATACAATGTAATTGCAATTGAAGACTACAAAGTGGAAGCACAAAACAACTTGTAAACCAACCGACACACTGTATGTATCTATATGGAAGATGGCTTGATGTTTTTATGTTTTGTTTGTCTTAAAAAACAACAACAAATTTTTTTAAAATAAGACATTTGTATCAGCCTTTAGTTTGTGTTGTGCGTATGCATGCACCATACACATGTTATCTTAGATGCTGGCAATACACAGGCATTTGCTACTTAAAATATGCCGTATAACATTCTTTAAAGTAAAAGTAAACCAAATCTGAAACCATAATCAATGTTTGACACAATTGACATACAATTGTATTGATTTTTCTATGGTATATGTATAGTAAATTTGCTGGGTATTTTGGAGGAAAGCTTGGGAGAATGACTTTGATAACCATTTTGAAAAATGCAAAATGGTGATCAGACTTTTTAGAATCAATACCATTTGTGAAACTTGAGAGCATTTCACGCATGTTTTATGAGCTGCAGCAAAGGTTTGTTCCTCAGAAATCACATGAGCTTTAACATATTCTTACTTTTATTTAGATGTACATTAAAATGATGCATTCTTAAACATATAATGTGCTACATGCTGTTTTGTTCATTTACAGATGATTTAGATTTAGGTATAATGGCTAAAATTGCTAACAATTTCAAATTCCTTTTAGTGATTAAGGAAGAAACAAACATGTTTAGCTTGCTCTATTAGATGAATTATGTCCATGTAGTTAGTTTATGTTTGAATCTGTCATACAAGCCAGAAAATTGAGATAATTCGAAAACCATTATTCAATTAATGATGACTAAGAATGTCATGCAAATACAGTCATGTATAGATGTTCTGAAAAAAGGCAAAATCCACAATGGAAATATTAGGAAAATAAAACTGCCAGTAATGTGAAGCTTTGATGAATATCATCTGGAGTATCATCATATCATCAATTCTAATTAATGCATTGCAAAATGATTTTGTGTAGTTGAAATAAACAAGGGATTGCCAAAATGTTCAAGGGAATGAAATCCACCCTACTTGTGCAAAAGTTTGCAATTTTCACTCAATTAAAAGAAATGTTGAGAAGATATAGTGGATATTTTTCTCCTATTCTCATAATACTAGAATCCAAGGTTACTCATGTCTATGGGGATTTATAATCATCCAGGTCATGGTCATCCCAAAGGTGCTTTTTCAAAAGACAACTGTTTTTTTTCCCCTTGTCTAGTCCCTTTTCTTATATCTATAAAGTCTGTTAACTCTCCATTTATCATAACCTTTGCAGTTTGTTTATGATATATTGTTTCTATGGCTTGAGTAAACTTTTTACCAATTGGACTTTTGGTCCAATTGTAACAGCATAAAATGCCAATTCACATTATCAAAGGCTTTTTGTGCCTCTAAAAACATCAAAGCCATTTGTTTTTCGGGATGTGCCTCATTGTATTCCAGTGTATCTAAAATTATTCTCATATTATCTTTAATCTGTCTCTTTGGCAGAAATCCATTTTGATCAAGGTGAATAAAATTGTTTAAGTATCTTTTCAGTCTTTCTGCCAGAATTGAAGCAAAAATTTTATAATCTGAATTTAATAGTGACACTGGTCTGTAGTTTTTAACTTGCTGTGGGTCTGTGTCCTCCTTTGGTACAAGTGTGATATATGCTTCTGACCATGTTTTGGGTGTTCTCTTCTTTGCCATAACTTCATTCATAACTTCTAATAAGTGAAGATTCAATGTTTCCAGGAATGTCTTATAAAATTCCACTGGCAAACCATCCGGACCTGATGCTTTCCCAATGTTTTGCTTTTTTAAAGCTTCTGTTAATTCCATCATTGTTATGTTACTTTCTAACATTATTTCAATATCTTTGGGTATCTGAGGGAAATTGGCTTCCTGTAAGTATTGTTGAATTCTTTCTTCCTGAACATTCTCTTGATGGTACAGTTTTCCATAATAATCTTAAATATTTTTTTTCTTCTCCGAATTCCCATACCATACATGTCCTTGTTCATTTATCAATTGATTTATCCTTCTCGAGTCTCTTTCCTTTTCTCAATTTATATGCTAACCATCTGCCTGGTTTGTCTGCATTTTCAAAATAGTTCTGCTTAGCATTTTTAATTTTTTGTGCTATTTCTTCTTTTTCCATTAGCCCCATTTTAGTTATGTCCATTTTAATTTTAATGTCCTTTTTTGTGGAAATTTCTGTAGTTCTTTTTCCAACTTCTTGTAGTCATCTTCCAATATTTTGAAAGTTTATTTCTGATTTATATTTCTTTTCCTTGTATAGTCCATTATCAAGGCTCTTGTATAAGCCTTCATCATGTCCCAGAGGTTCTGTAATGATGTATCCTCTTTATGTTTTCTTTACAGAAAAAAGCCAATTCTCTCTCAATTTTCTGTTTAAAGACTTTTTCCTTCAATATCGTATTATTTAAAGTCCATCTAGATCTCCTTTGTTGTCCTTTCCATACAAGTGTCATTGGATTGTGATCTGCCCAGGTACTTGCTTCTATTTCAATATCTTGTATGTTAGAAAGCAATTCTGTTGACATTCATATCATATCTATTCTAGACCACAATGCATGTTTATTTGAATAAAAGGTATATTGTTTATTTTCTGCATTTCTCTCTCTCCATGCATCTTTTAAGTTTATCTCATCTACCATTTGAAAGAAGGATTTTGGCAATGTCTTTCTAGCTTTCTTTGCTGTTTTTTGTGTGTTATAGTCCAATTTGTCATTTATTATTCCATTAAAATCTCCCATCAGACAGATATTAGCATAGTCAATTTCAATTATTTTCTTATGTAATTTCCTGTAAAAATCTTCTTGGTTATCATTTGGAGCATAAATTGCTATTAAAAGTATCTTTAGATTATTGTCCATTATCTTCACCATCAAAATCCTTCCATCATCATCTGTATATATTTGTTCCGCAGGGATTGTATCTCTAATGTATAACACCACTCCTCTCTCGTTACACTGTGTCAATGCTGTAAATAATTTTCCTAATTTTTGCTGTTTCAATATATAATCACGTTTTTTTTAATATGTACTTCTTGTGGACAGATTATATCAAATTTTAATTTTTCTAACTTATGGAATATTTTTCTTCTTTTAGTAGCTGAATTAAGTCCATTTATATTAATTGTAATCAGTTTTCTCTCATCCATTTTAGACTTTATAAGAAGAATTTGTTGCTCTAGTAGATCTTGGTTCTCATTGCTCTCTGGGTACACCACCTACGGCTCCTTCTTCTTTTTCAATTACTGCTATACATTCCTCTTGAAATTCAATTAACGACTCTTCTTTTCTTGTATCTTCCTCCCTTCCTCTGAAATATTCCAGATAGAATAACTCAGCTTTTTCAACTGTATCAATTCTGTGTCTTTGTTCCTGCCAGGTAAACATGAGACCTTCTGGTATCAGCCATCTATAATTTATTCCTCTCTTAAGTAACTCTTTGGTCAAGAATAAATATTCTCTTCTTATCTCTCTCACTCTTCTCAGTACCTGTTTCAGTACCACTATTTCTTTATCTTTGTACTTTAGTGTTTTTTCTTTTGCAGCCTGCAGTATTTGTGATTTAATTATTTTCTTAGTAAATCTGATATGAACTTATCTTGGCAGTTTATTTCTCATTGCATATCTTGTACAGACACAAAAAACCTTGTCCATTCCATCCATCATCTTCTCTTTAGTTACCTCTAATGCTTCTGCCAGGATTTCTGTCATCATTTCAACAAGGTTTTCACCCTTTTCTTCTTCTATATTTCAAAATCTAAGATAGAATTCTGATCTATCAATTTCCCATCCCAATGATTGCAGAGATCTGCCCTTGTCTCTTTCCACTTCACTCAATCGGGTATCCATATCTCCAATCTTCTTATCTCTTTGTACATCTTGTTCTTCAAATTTCTTGATTCTGTCCTCATAGTGCATCATCATCTGTTGAATATTTTCAATTTTCTCATCTGTCTTTTCAGTTCTTTGCTCAGTATTCTCCATTCACTTTTCAATATTATCTGTTTTTACTTGTATCTTTTGAATTCCTTGCATAATCACCTGCAGTGTCACTTCTTTCTCCTTCTCTTGTTGTAACATCATCTGTATTGATCGTTGTCCTCCAGATGGTGAGGAGGAAGAAGTCAAGATTGAAGAAGCTGAGGCTGGTATCTTTCTGCTCATCTTAGAATACTTAACAGGAAAATTGAGAAGAAAAAGCAAGAGTAGCCAACTACCACTCCAATAAAAAATAAATAAAAGCAAAAAATAAAAAGGGAGGGGAAAAAATATTCAGGCACTTGAATACCTTAATCCAATTGGTTCCAATTATGTAGAAAAAAAGGAAAAAAAGAAAAAATGGAAAAAGGATGAAAAAATAAAAAAAAGTTAGGAAAAAATTAAAAAGACAGAGATCTGTATATTCCCCTTGCTAAAAAGGTAGAACAAAGGGAGGAGGGAGGGGAAAAAAAGTAGTCTTATTCCTGCATCAAAGGACTCAAGTCCAAATATAAAAATCCAACTGGGGGGGGGGGGGAGTAGAAAAAAAGGAAAAGAGAAAATGCAATTCTGTCAGTAAGCAAAGCACTGCCACTAAATGTTCGAGGCTCTTTACTAAATCAAAAAACAAAATTTCCAGTTCTCTTTTCAAGGTCAGTTCAATCTTCTTTCTTCAATTTCAAATCCAGACTCCAGCTATCAGTAGTTCCACAGAAAAGCACCTGCAAACAATCTACATGCTCTTCCCACCATCTTTTCAATGAAAAGCACATAGTCCTTGAATGTAACACCAAATGTATCAACAAGAAAGAAAGATAGGAAAACAATGTATCCAAACCTCCAGGTGGCAGCACTACTTATTTTCCTTTCCTTTTCCTTCCCCTCTAATATTAAAACCAGGAATAAAAAAATTGAAAGAGTCTAAAATTATTAAAGAGAAGAAACAAGAGGAAAAAAACTTTTCCAAAAAGTTATTTTGAAAGGAAAAAATTAAAATTAAAAAGGAAAGACCAGTCCAGTTTACAAATTGAAAAGTTTTTACAAATATCCAAAGTTCCAATAAAAAGAAAAAAACCTTCAGGTTTAATTTGTGCTTAATCTCGCCGCTTGAGCACTTTTATCTTCACTTAAAATTAAATTTTTAGTCTTTTAGGGTTTTCTCTACAGAAAAAAATAAGTAGAAAATTATCTCACCAAACTGACACACTTTCTTTCCAGCTTTCTTCCATTCAGGAGCTGTACCAGCTTCAGCAGCTTTAATGGCTGCCTCTCTGCTGCGGGAAAAAAGGGCTTCTCCTGGATCTACCAGGGACTTTGCAATGTCCCTGGGATCAACAGGATGTGCCCTCCTCAGTCACAGTCTCTACGGGATGGTTTAGGTCCATTGGGACCATCCTGCAACAGAGATATCAGCAGCAATCTTTGAGCTTAAAGATCGTATGCTCTACCGCCGCGACACCAGCTCTGCCCTCCTGGTTTTTTTTTTCCTTGAAGAGGCTGGTTGAGAAGCAGAATTCCTTCAAAGAAAAAATAAAGTCCAGTTGCCTTTTGAAAAAGCACCATCGTGATAAGATGGAAACAGGAAATATGTCACTATTCTCCTTCAAATAACTATGGACTTTGCTTTAAGGAAAGAAGCAATGGACACAATGTAAATGGCTAACACACAGGGTAGAATTGTCAATGGTTGCTAATAATGATATAAGTAAATTCTTCTATTACTAGTCATTGAGTTGCGGGGAACTATTTCATTGCCATGAAATAGCAATAGCACTTAGACTTGTATACCACTTCATAGTGCTTTACAGTCCTCTCTAAGTGGTTGACAGAATCAGCATATTGACCGAAAATTCTGGGTGCTCATTTTACTGACTTCATAAGGATGGAAGGCAGAGTCGACCTTAAGCTGGTCAGGATCAAACTACTGACAGTCAACAGAATTATCCTGCAATACTGCATTCTAACCACTGCACTACTATGGCTCTGCTTGTAAATTCTGCTTGTAGACTTTTAGATATCTGTTGTAACAAAATGGCAGATTAAATTTGTATTTATTTTTATGCAGCCCAGTACTTCCCATAATCTCAAGTATATTTCAGAATAGGATTAGAAGACTTTCAATTTGACTTTAGACAAGAAGATATAGTGTGTGGTCATTTTAGGGAATTCTACTAACTGTTAGAGGGAAAAAATGGTGCTGGTTTACCCTGAAAGTGATAGCACAGAAGTGATAAGTTCTCATTTTATAATGTATTTAAATTTAAAGCTAAGCAGAAATCTACCAGAATGAATGAATTTGCATTATTTAAAGTCAATCCCTGATAAGCAGCAAATTGGATAGAATAATGTCCAAGATTTTGTTCAATTCTAACATTCCAATCCAGGTGAGATTGGAATTTATGAAGTTTATGATCAGAAAAATAGATTGTAGCCGGTCAGAAATCTATCTGGATTGAACTAAGTTGCATGTACACAGACATTTATTTGTAATGAAGTGAAAAATGAAAAGTTATTCACTGAAGTTCTTTGTATTCATTGTGACTTCAAGAGCTTTTTTCAGGTATGAAAAATAACAACTTCCTAAACTAACTTGTCTAGTATAAGATCTTATCTTTCAATGTCTTTTAATAAATTATTTCATTCATTTCCTTGTATGATAAGGACATGCTTTGTTTTGGGATGTTCTTATAAACTCTGAAAGAGCTATGTTTCTTTAAGCAAAAGACTCTACACAAATGATTCTACACTAATGGCTGTCCAATCTCTTCTTAAAAATTTCCAGTGATGGAACATCCACAACTTCTGAAGGTAAACCATCCCACTGATTAGCATTAATCCACTGGTTAATATTATCTTATGTAATTATTATGTTTCCTGTGTGAGTTCTTTTTGAAGAGGAAATAATCTGTTTCCTATGAATTCTTATATAATATAAGAACAGTTAAAAAATCTGAGTGCATTTACAAAATATCATTTTACATTCTGTTAGGTAAATGTTATTATAGATATGTTACACATCCAACTGAACAAACTAGTCTTTTGATTTCAATCAAAAAATTACAATTATAGCCATATAACATCATAGAATAACGGAGTTTGGAGGGACCATCACTAAAGTTATACCGTACCTAAATTGAAATTTAAGAACTATACTTGCCACCCCATATGTAGCCAATGCACATCTCCAACTTGAGACAAGAATGTCTAGAATGTCTAGAATGTTAAGACTTAGACTCTGTGGATGGATTACTAGCTAAAAATTTAATTGTTTCCCATTGGCCTTGTATGTCTTGCATTGGCAGACTTTTCTGGAACAATACTTTTATTTTCATTTTTATTTTATTTTGATTTGTCAATCGCTTACAAGATAATAAGTATAAGTATAAACATGAGTAAGAATATAGGAAATAGGTAGGAATAAATGGGGACAATAGGACAGGGAGGGTAGGCACGATTGTGCATTTATACATGCCCCTTACAGACCTCTTAGGAATGGGATGAGGTCAATAGTGGATAGTTTAAGGTTAAAGGACTAGGGGTTAGAGGATGTAACAACAGAGTCAGGTAGTGCATTTCAGGCATTGACCACTCTATTGCTGAAGTCATACTTTCTGCAATCAAGTTTTGAACAGTTAACATTGAGTTTGTATCTTTGTGTGCTCTTATATTGTTACTGTTGAAACTGAAGTAGTCATTGACTGGTAGAACATTGTAGCTGATAATTTTATGTACTACACTTAAGTCCAACCATAGGTGGTGTAGTTCAAGGCTGTCCAAGCCCAAAATTTCAAGCCTGGTGATATAGGGTATTCTATTGCAAACAAAGGAATGTAATACTCTTCTCGTGAAATACTTCTGGATTTGCTCAATTGTATTAATGTCCAATATACAGTGCAGATTCCAGACAGATGAGCTGTATTTGAGTATTGGTCTAGAAAATGTTTTGTATGCCCTAGTTAGCAATTCTATATTTCTAGAGGAGAAGCTTCATAAGATTAGATTTACAACTCTTAATGCCTTTTTGGCAATGCTGTTACAAAGAGCTCTGGCACTTAGGTCATTTGATATGAGTACTCCAAGGTCCTTGACAGAGTGAGGGTTGTCAACAAGATCATATCTGCCTAGCTTGTATTTGGTGTAGTGATACAGTTGTCAGCTTTGAAATTCAGCTGCCACATTTTTTTAGAGAGTTAGAGGAGTTGAAAAGTTCAAGGTTATTGTGTATGTCGTATTAAGAATTTCCAGTTGTAGTTAATTGGTTCTCATGATTTATGAAGTGTAGAAGTGGGAGGAGAGAAGGGAGGAGAGAAGGTGGATTCTGTGTAACGCATGAAAAACTTTCACTTGGGAAATTGCTTTTGACATGCCAGATTGGTTTCTAATAAATCATTTGGAGAGATAATGTCTCAGAGTGATTGATAACATGGATACTTTCTGGATGCCTTACATTTCTTTCCCAAGACCAACTTTTATTTTTTGAATGGACGTGGCTGATGCCCCAGAGTTCTTTCCCCATAAATGGAGAAAGAGCAACAAGCAGCTGAAGTCGGAGATGTGCAGGGGGGAGTGTGGGGGGGGCCCTCCCTCCAGAGCATTAATTGTACCTGCCAACCCTTGTTTGGAAGAGATTATGGATGCTTCCAGAATGGCAGTAGGAGAAAGAGATTTGGGAGCTATACCAAAGTGTTTCAACTCAAGAAGTTGTTATAACCCAGAGGTAACCCAGCTGTCTGAAAAGAAATTTTCTCTAGCCCCAAGCATATGGCTATTCTGTCAGATTGGAGGGAAGAGAGACAATTGGGGTTGAAATTCTCTCAATAAGACAACCCCCAGATTATTCCTGGAAGTCCATCAAGGACAGATTTACATCAATAGTTCTAGAATTTAAAGGTGACAGGTTTGGTCTCCCAGTCTGTTTGGACGAGTGGAAACTTGAGCCCACCCATATTCACTTACCCAAGTATCGTGAGGAATGCAGAGACTATACAGATGCCAGTTGGAGGAAGCCAGAAAGAAGCATCAACTAACAGAGGTATGTTGCAGCCTCCGAGGCAATCCCCTCATTTTCCAGAAGGAATTTTGCCCCCTGCAGAGAGTATCCCTCTAGGGTGGGGATTTTATTCAGGCCAGGGGTGGATTCCATGCCAATGGCAGCCAGCACCAATACAAGCCTGCTCTGAAGCGGGGTTGCCCAGACAGCAGACAGCAGCCACATCCCCTCCACCTGACCAGAGAACCAGGTCACACCCATCTTCCTCCTGGCAACAACAATTGCAGCCCCAACTGACAGTGAGGCTACAGGGACCCCTATTCCAGAGAGGCATCACCCAGCCAGGATTCAGGGGGCCTACCCAGCCTACATACGCTACCCGGCCTGTTCCTTTCATTCCAGTACAACATGCAGAGGCCTGGCATGTGCCACCTCTGCAACCATGACCAGACCAAACACCCTTTGAGACCATATTCGATGGCCGCCATGAATATTTCAATTACTTCCTCACTCGAATCCGATCCCATATAGAACAATTTGAAGATCAATATGCCACAGAGCGCAATTTGGTTATGGCCATAACAAATGGGATGAATGAAGGGGATGCTTCAGACTGGGTAGCCCAACTACACAACGAACAAGCCCCTGAATTATACGATGTAAATGGATTTATTCAATTATTAAGACTCAGATTTGAAAATCCAGACAAGGTAGCAGAGAATGAAGAGAAGTTAATGGAAATGAGGCAATCAACCCTTGTCAGAATTAATTTGGGACTTTAGAAGGGTTGCAAGCCACCTCATGGATTGGCCTGGAAGAATGACTTTATACTATTTTTAAAAAAAGCCATTGATCCAGAAGTAAAGAAGGTCTGTGAAATTAGGGGAATCCCAGAGACCTTACAGTTGTGGTATGTCACATCCCTCAGCTTAGATCACAGCATCAACCCACACAGGAAACCCCTTCCACTATCCCTGCCTAAGAGAATTGTGGCTAGGAGACTGTCGACCGAATCAACCAAACTTGCTTGTACCCAACCTACCAGGGTGCTGAAATGTTACCAATGTGGCCAAGCCGGCAATAGAGCAGCAGACTGTCTGGCCCCTGCTCCTGTACCACAAGCTCCGCAGTCAAAGTCTAATCAAGCTGTTAGAGGTCAGAAGAATCAAAAAAGACCTCTGGCCAGGGGCAGGTTTGCCAAACACAGCTGGGAAAGCCCCCCTCTCCACAGATAGGAGCAATGGACCACCAGACCTCCACCAGATCCCTGAGAACCCGACCTAAGAAACCGACCCAATGGTGAGTGATTTCATCATACCTTTTATAGTCAAGGTCAAGTTAGTGGTACCAAACACGGGGGAGGCTGGGGAGTTAGAAGCTGTCATTGATACTGGGTGTTCTAGATGCCTTATCAGACTCCCCATCATTGAACAATTGGGCATAAAGACTAACCCGCTAAAACACCCAATCAGATTTGAGCACGTGGATGGAACCTTAATTGGGGGGGGGTAGCCACTCAGATGACTGAATTGATCAAGATGGAATTAGGGCCCCATCGTGAACTCATACACTTCATAGTGGCCCCCGGGATGTCAGAATCAATCATACTGGGACTTGCGTGGCTAGACAAATGGGCCCTAACAATCAAATGAGGATGGATTCAGAAAAATCCTCATTGACCAGGCCCATTGCCCCCTCTTCCACCCACTACAAAGCCACCAGTCAGCTTGAACCCAGAGCCTGACCAACATTCATGGCATCCCACCTTCTCCCAGATAACCCCCAGGTACCTGACCAATACAAAGACTTGGCTGAAGCATTCAGTGAAGAAGAGTGTAATGTCTTACCTCCCCATTGAGCCACTAATTGCACCATAGAATTAGAGCCCAGGGCAAAATTACCAAAACCAAAAGTGTATTCCATGACGCCTGCTGAAATGGCTGAATTAAAG
Source organism: Pseudonaja textilis (assembly GCF_049901715.1). NCBI lineage: Eukaryota > Metazoa > Chordata > Lepidosauria > Squamata > Elapidae > Pseudonaja > Pseudonaja textilis. Next base: position 43,615,989 of record NC_141990.1, read on the forward strand.
AAATACATTGACAGCAATTTGGAACGAGGTTTTATTGAGCCTGCCAAATCAAGACTAGCTGTCCCCATGTTGTTCAAGGAGAAGAAAGATGGCAGGTTGATATTGTGTGTTGACTTTAGAAGAGTGAACACCACATGCGTCAAAAACATGTACCCTCTCCCCCTTACGAAGGACTTATTGAACCACCTGTTGAAGGGCAAGGTATTCACCAAGCTAGATCTCAGGGAAGTTTATTACTGGGTCCGCATCAAAGAAGGGGATGAATGGAAAACTGCTTTTAACTGCCCTCTGGGTAGCTTCCAATTCAAAGTCATGCCTTTTGGACTTCAGGGGGCTTCTGTAGTGTTTATGCAGTTCATCAATGAGGTGCTACACCCACACCTTTACCGGGGGGGTCCTCATGTACCTGGTGACATCCTTATCTTCAGTGAAACCATAGAAGAACATGTTCAATTGCTCCGACAAGTTCTAGAAAAACTTCTACCCACCAAATTATATGTGAAACTCTCAAAATGTGAATTCCACAAAGAGTCGTTGGACTATTTAGGCTATCAAATATCCAACCTGGGGATTGAAATGGACCCTGGAAAGGTGAAAGTGCTGCTGGACTGGCAACCCCCCAGAACCCAAAAACAACTTCAAAGTTTCTTGGGGTTTGCCAACTTCTATAAACAATTCATTCCGTCCTTTGCTGAAGTTGCCCTCCTGTTGATGGAGCTATTAAAAATGGGCCTGTCACCCACCCAACTGAAGTGAAGTCAAGCCCTGGTTTGGACTATGGACTGTCAGAAAGCTTTTGAGACCTTAAAATGCCTCTTCGCAGCTGAGCCCATCCTCCAGCACCCAAGCCCATCCTCCTGCGACCAAGCCTTTTATTGCCCAAATGGATGCAAGTGATGTAGCAGTGGCAGATGTTTTGCTGCAAAAGGACTCTCAAGGCCAATGGATGCCTTGCGCTTATGTGTCCAAAAAGCTGACAGACACAGAGTGAAGGTGGGCAGTCTGGGAGAAAGAAGCATTTGCCGTACGATGGGTTTTGTTGACTTGGAGGCATTTTCTAGAAGGGGTGCCAGAGGCCTTTGAGGTATGGACTGATCATAAGAATCTCGAGGCTCTAAAGACCCCTAGGTGATTATCGCCCAAACAAGTCCACTGGGCCCAATATTTCAAGCGATTCAACTTTAACATTAAATATATCCCTGGAGGGAAAAATGTACTGGTGGATGCTCTATCCAGAAAACCTCAGTTTGACAGCCACTGAGAGGAAATAGTACAAGCCTTAATTTCAGAAGCTCAATTGGCAGGCCAAGCCAACCATAACCCCAAACACCTGGAAGATAAACTGACTACAGAATTGAAAACAGCCCTATTGACTGACCCTTGGTTCCTGGACCATCAAACCGAGTTGACAATGAATGATGGACCAGCTTGGAAAGGGACTAAGCTTTATGTACCCACAACTCTAAGACTACTGGTACTAAAGCGTAGCCATGACTCCTGGCTGGGAGGCCACTTCGGATTCCTAAAAACCCTACATTTACTGAGAAGACAGTTCTGGTGGCCAAAAATGAAACCTGATGTCGAAGACTATGTAAAAAGTTGCTCAATTTGTGCCACAATGAAACAGAGAACTGGAAAAACCCCTGGCCTCCTGCAACAAGTTGCTGAACCAACCCAACTTTGGGATGAGATCGCAATGGACTTTATTGTTGAATTACCTAAGAGTGGAGGGAATATGATCATTTGGACTATAATTGACTTATTCTCTAAACAGGCCCATTTTATAGCCTGCAAAGGACTTCCATCTGTGAAAAAACTTGCAAAGCTGTTCATGAAACATATCTATAGACTACATGGAGTACCTCACAGAGTAATATCAGACAGAGAGGTACAATTTACCACAACATTTTGGAGAGAATTTCTGAAATCCATTGGTTCATCTCAAGAGTTATCCTCAGCTTTCCATCCTGCTTTTAATGGAGCAGTGGAGAGAGCTAACACCATGATTGAACAATACATTAGATGCTATGTAAATTATCAACAAGAAAATTGGGTTGAGTTATTACCTTTTGCAGAGGTTGCTTACAATAATGCAGTACATAGCAGCACAGGATTAACTCCATTCCAAATCAACACTGGAATGGATTTTGTCCTGATGCCAGAGTTACCTAGACAACCTCCCTCATCCATGTCCCTAACAGAATGGATGAACTCATTAAAGAAAGGATGGGAAGATATAAAAAAAGCTTTGACCGAAGCTGCAAAAATTTATAAAAAACAGGCAGATAAACATAGATCCCTTTGACGCTTTTAAAAGTAGGGGAGAAAGTATATTTGTCGACCAAGTATCTTAGGTTGAAACTGCCCAGTAAGAAGCTGGGTCCAAAATTCTTGGGTCCATTCCCAATTTCAAGATAATCAATCCGGTCACTGTCCAATTAAGTCTTCCTCGACTATTGGGGAAAATTCATCCAGTGTTCCATTGTAGTTTACTAAAACCAGCTACTACATCGATGATAAGACCACTGCCAATTGCTCCCCCTAAACCGTTAATGGTACATGGGGAAACACATTATGAGATTCAAAAAATTCTAGATTACACCGTGGCCGATTGCAATATTTGGTCTTATGGAAAGGATACCCCCTCTCAGATGCTAGTTGGGTAAAGAGTTGGGATGTTCATGCTGATCAATTGGTTAACCCATTCCATGAGGATTTTCCCCACAAACTGAAAGGTCCTCGTGGTGGGGGAGAGGGGGTTAAAGACAATGTATTAACCCCTGTATGTATTTTTTTCTTTTCTTTTAGGAGGAGGAGTTTTCAAGGGGGGATGCCTGTCAGCTTTGAAATTCAGCTGCCACATTTTTTTAGAGAGTTAGAGGAGTTGAAAAGTTCAAGGTTATTCTGTATGTCATATTAAGAATTTCCAGTTGCAGTTAATTGGTTCTCGTGATTTATGAAGTGTAGAAGTGGGAGGAGAGAAGGGAGGAGAGAAGGTGGATTCTGTGTAACGCACAAAAAAACTTTCACTTGGGAAATTGCCAGATTTGTTTCTAATAAATCAATTGGAGAGATAACGTCTCAGAGTGATTGATATCATGGATACTTTCTGGATGCCTTACAACAGTTCAGCTTAGCAACTTCAGGACTTCCAGCTGAGTTCCTTCTTTCCTTGAGTTATTAAAAGGCCAGAGTAAAATCAGGAACTAGTAGGACAAACCGGAATAGAAGAACCTGAATTTCAAGAGGATATTGAATGCTATCTAAGACCTCTCACCTTATGTGGGTTAAGGGTTTATTTCAGGCATGGTCTATTGTGTCATCATCAGCATCCTTTGTGGGAAATTATTTCCAGTCCTCTCTTATCCAAACAAGACCTTGTGAAATCAAAATAATGTATTGCTGTATTGTAATTTCTATAGTGATACTGCCCCCCTTTCTGAAAACAATCTAAAACAAAGAAACCATTACATAAAACTCTTACTTTCTCATTCCAATGTAGGCATTACCAGTAACGTGACTGTGTTCTGTTCTGCTACATTTAAAATGCAACATCAATTACATTTTACAATGATTGTATAGATTATTGATTATCATAACAAAGTACTATTCTAAATCCAATTCTAAATTTGGAAAGCAACTGTCAAAATCAGGTCAAGGTGAAATTACAATCAGGGGCAAAAGAAAAGTGGTTCAACAGACTGAAAGGATTTACAATTCATGTTCTATGCTGCCACATTAGACAAACACACTAACCTCAGATGCAAATTCAAGGTATTTATTGCAGTCGTAAAAACTGTAGTAACAAAGACAAATTACAAACTCTTTGCTTAGAGAACAAAAACACAATAGCTGAATTTTTCAGATAAACTAGAAAAACAAAATGTCAGATATGATCCAACAGCAGATAGTTCCACCCTAAAGCAGCATTGGGATACACTCACACATGAGGAAATAGAACACTGATTGCTCAGAGAGCCAGTGAAACCATTCTTTATTTGATATGAACCTTATTACCAATTTGACTAATTGTTTGAGTTTATCTTCCTTTGCTCTTCTTAGCGTCCTTTGCTCTGAATATGGAATATACCAGTCACTCAGGGAAAAATGGCATGATTTTTTATTCTTTTAGTATATTTCCTTTTAAAAAAAACACTCAGGTATTTGCTTTGCTAAATATGATTCTGAACATCAAAACATTCTACAACTAGAAGCTGACAATGGAAATTTTATGATAACAGCATCTTCTCTACATTCGTTGTCAAGTAATGGTACAATATTGAATAACACACACACAAAAAGAATTCTATTAGTTGGTTAGAGTGCTGTGACAAATCCCACTGATAACAGGCTGGCAGAATGGAAAGAGGAATGACTTTTATTAAGGTTGTTGAAATAAAATCAGCAAGAAAATATCCTAATTTGCACAATAGATTATATAAATTCCTCTGGTGGAAAACAGACTCAGGATTCCAAGGATTCTCTCTCATTCCTAAAATCTGCTATACTGTATCCTATTTTGGAGTTTTCCAGAATTTCCACACCAAATGAAGAGCTAGCTGCAAAATCTGAGGCGAAAAGGGCTTTAGAGTCAGATGCTGGTTTCTCCTCTTCAACTCCAAAGAAATCCTTTCTTCAACCTAGGAGGTGATGAACCAAACCATTTGTGAATTCTGCTATGTTTTCCTTTAGAGATTACAGGAATACAACCAAAACCTAATTACATTTGATGTGACAATAAGCACTATCAAATTCAGTGGCATGCAAAAGGAATGCATAGTGGGATTTTCCAATAGTGGGATTTATTCATATTTATGTAGGAGAATGTCTTGCTGACTTTGCTCTGTAAGGATTGCCCCATGGAAATGTGTCTAGGTTCATTGGGGTTTATAAGAGGAACATGTGCAAAAGCAGGAGACTAAATATCTCAAATTACTTGATCTCTCCTCCGGCGGACTAGTTGAAGGGATCAGAATTTATGATGCAGTTTTTTTTAACTTTTGAGTCATAGGATCTTTATTTAATCAACGTTTTGCCCATATGACTGTTTGTGTAACTGACAAACTGACAGTTAAACAAAAGGGAGTAATTTCCTGTTTTTTTTTCCTCAATGCAAATATAACTTACATCATGGAGAGAGAGCTACCGAGATGCCAATTTCTCTATTTGACTAGATCCTTGAGAATACTTCAAGTCTTGAAAAAGGAATTATTTCTTTGCAGCATAAGAATTCTCATAGATTTTTTCCCCCTAATTTAATGTATTATGTCTAAACACTTACATCTGATCTCCCTCGAAAAGGTCCAAGGCAGTTTAAAACAATAGTACGAAATAATATTAGCAGAAGATAAAATGGAATAAAAGAAACCAAGAAAATTCATTCAGTTTAAAAGGACAGTTGCAAATTCAGAAAATGGCAGAATTTCACCAATAATCGGCAAAAAAATTCATAGAAAGAAGATCTTTAGACCAGAGGTCTCCAAACATGGTGGCTGGAGCTTTGCTGGCTGGAGAATTCTGGGAGTTAAAGTCCACAAGTCTTAAAGTTGCCAAGTTTGGGGATCCCTGCCTTTAGATCATTAGAAAGAAGACCATCAAAGCAGGAACATGACAGGCTTCTCTAGAAATAATGGCTTCTCTATTATTACTCATGGAAATAATCTTCTCCTTAGTTGAAAAAGAAATATTCTTGGAAGACATAAAAGACCATTTGTTAATGATAATAATATGCAGGCAAACTCAAAGGGGCATCGTTCAGATACCTTAATCCCAAGCAAAAACAGGAGCTATTTGTACAACAGGAAGAGGAATGGTGACTAGCCAATATGACTCACAGTTCAGACAGACTTGCACTTGGTCCCATACAAGGAACTACACATGCAGATTGAAGACACTTAAATTTGGGTGTGTGTACATTTTGGTTCTCCACGAGACAAACATGTTTAATAATTTCAAACGGTTGCTGCCAGGCTGCATATATAGAATCAGCTTGTGTTCACTTAATAAATATTATTCTAGGAAATATCATAGAAGATTAAATGTTGGTGCTTGTCTCCTCTGCCATGAATTTTACTATGCATACAAATGCTAATAAATAGCACCATAAGCTGTGAAAAGAAAATTCACAGCTCCAAGTTGGAAGGTTTTGTTTAACTGTGGATGTCTTACAGCCATCACCCCACACTAGCAACAGACAATGGTCTCATTTCTAGCTCTGGCTCTAAATCAGTGTTTGTCAATCTCAGCAATCTTGATTTGTATGGATTTGAATTCTGAGAATTGTCCGGCCAGCATAACTGACATTGAGAAACACTGCTTTATGCAGAAGCTGATGCAGAAGGCAGTTTACTCCTTTGGCTTTAAGAAATACATTTAATTCTGAATAGAACACAAAGTAACCTCAAGTTCATTGTCCAGCTCTCACAATGGCACTTCTGATAATAGTAACATTGCTTTCAATACAAAGTACCATATATTGTATGGTTTGTTCTCTAAGTTGTGGACCATTTTGATTAGGAATTTTAGGTTTTGAGTGTACCTGATGTGGGAAAAAGCTGGTGTAGTTATTAAAATAATATCACAAAAAGTACGTGTAGTATAGTCTATAAGGATAGAGAACTCTATTGAGATATTGAGTAGATAATGTCTACCCCAAGCTTTACCCCATGCATCAGCTGTAACATTTCCTGAACCAAGATAGCCAGACATCAGTTACCTATCTTATTAATTTCCCAACTAGATTTTTGCAATTCATTCTGCATGAGGTTATCCTTAAAGCTAGTGCATAAACCATCTGCCATATTGGGTAAGCAAAATGGGATCAAGAGTCAGCATTGTTCTTGGGTGTTGTTGAAGCCTCAAATTAGCATGCAAGTACTAACAAGAATACCTTCCCTAGAACCAACTGACCTATATTTTGGGCTCACCAAAGAAGGCTCTGTTAATTACCTTTCAATATGATCTCAAAATGATTTGAAATATCCATAGATGACCCTCTTGCCTCCCTGTTCAATTACAGTTGACACCAACTGTTACTCATCAAGATCTTTGTTAAGACTACTTATGCATTTCTATTGTTGGTTTAATACAGAACACATTATTTTTTTGCTTCAACTGTTGCTGAATTTTATACATTTTTGTTGTTACTAGCTAACAGACCCTTGCTTTAGGATTATATGTAAAAAACAAAAAGGTAATCAACTAACTAGCAATAGCAATAATCATAGCACATAGACTTATATACCACCCCATAGTGCTTTTACAGGACTCTCTGAGCAGTTTACAAATGTCAACATATTGCCCCCCAACAATCTGGGTCCTCATTTTACCAACCTTGGAAGGATGGAAGGATGAGTCTAGGGTATTGTTGCTTTGGAAATAAATACTTTTTACCACCTAAATTTCTGTTTCAAAGTGTGAGAATTGCCAGAGGCAGAGTGAGTGGAAAAACAAGTCCTAGCTAAGAACCAGCTGGATATGCTGACATTTGTTATTACTTAATTCTTTTGGAGAAAGAAAGAATACAAGAAATGGGGATGGGGGAATAGTGCTTTGCACAGTTTTTAATTAACCTGTTTTCTCTTAGGGGAAAAAATGAATTGCGGTATGGATTATACATGGGTTATTCATTTAAATTAGACTTCTGTAAAGCTGAGATGGAAACAATCTTTTATATTTAGGTTTTAGTATGAGATATAAAGGTGAAGATAGGAATGTAGAGTTGAAACAGGTGGGGAAAAAGTTAATCAGAGCCAGCTCACATTTCTATAAAACCACAATGCTACTGAGACTCAGTCCATATGAGCTGGCTGGAAAACATGCAGTAAATATACCAAACCTGTTTTGCATGATCCCATCTTTCATGTGAAGTAAATAAAAAACCCTGCACTAAATATATCCCTCTAAAATTCTTCTTCCCCAAAACACCATCACGCCAAGGCAAAATGAATGAGAACTGATCAGAGATTTGGGCCATGGATGTGGAGAACTCCTGTGCTCAGAAATGAGGAAAAACAAACAAACAAACAGCCCCCAGTCCATTCAAACTGTCAAGAATTTCATGCTAGTTTATGGAAATTTCTCTTTTCACAACAACTGGCCTTCTAAATGAAGACATCTTCATTCAAATCGTGGTGTATCTCATTCCTTTGGCAACATGCTTGGTTGCCTTTTAAACTCATTACCCAGAGACAGATGGCTGAGTAACAGGGCTTTGCAACAGGGTGGCAAAAACAAAACAAACAGAAAAATACCTTCTTCTGCTTGAAAAGTACTCTGTTAGGAGAATGCCAGTAGCATGTGGTTAGACTCTCAAAAGGAGCAGCTTGGAACAAGATTATAGCAGCCAAGAGTGTTGCCAAATGCTTGCTTAACAACTCATAGTGTAGTGAAGCAATGAGGCAATTTGTTTATTTGTTGGATTTCTATCCCATCTTTCATTCAGGAACTCAAGATGGAGCATTTAATGCTCCCTTTCCATGACTGAAGGTGAACCCAAACCAATGTCTCCCTCATGGCAGTCTTTTGAGCATTATAACATACTGTTTCTCACTGACTTCACACCATTCTGCCTTTCTCGTAAACCACCACAAAAATCCTATAATGTTTTCTAAGACAATATAACATAGTTCTACAGAATGCAAACATCATAACATTGAATGTATTTCGCTACATTAAAATTGTAAGTTAAAGTTCACAGGGAAGAGATAAAATCTCCCAGAAAAAAAATGCAAAATCTATATTTATAATACATTAGGCAGAACACACTCAGAGAGAAAAATGAATTTGGGGCAGGGTAGTAGTTAATGGAAGTTTAACCCTGAATTAAACTGGGAAAAACATGTAACCATTTGATATTATTTTCCATCTTCTTCAAATATTACAAATTATGAGGTTGGGGACAGCAAACAACTTAATGTTGATATTCATTCTGCCAGATCCTCCAGCAAAAGCAAATGTATTTCAACATAAAACAGGAAACATAATACTTAAAATGAAACATAATGAAAATAATTTTAAATATAGGTTGAAGACAAAGAGTAGGTAACACTGAAGTTGTTATCTACATGGGTGACAAAATGTCTGCAAACAACCAACGAAGTTCAGACAGCATTGAGGACTCCATAAATATTTGTATGCATGTGTCTCAAGCTGGATGCGAAACAGCATACAAACAGATCCTGCGTGCATGTAACCCTCCAGTTTGGGTGCCAGCTGTTATTGTGTCAGGACATATGGAGATTTTTAAAATAAAACTTTTAGAGAGCAATAAACTAAATATACAAAAGTTGATGTGAAATGCCTCTTTATCTGGCTATCAAACAGCTGATCAGCATCACATGTTTGTGTTTAGATCAAGCCTTGGTGACCAGATTTGCCCAGAGGCCTGTGCTACAATATTTAGCACAAAACTGCTGCATTGATTTATGAGGTTCTTTGTACAACTCTATTGCAGTTTTCAATAATGAACAAATGAATTTCAGAGTGTCATAAGACGTTGTGGTAAATTGTGTGAGAATAGTATGAGAGGTAAAAGGGCCATATAAAAATAGGGTGAGAATGAGAATTGAAAATTGCCATTTGGGATATCAGGGTGGAAACTGAAGAGACTTTGGTATTTAGTAGAGCTGGGTGCAAATAGTCCTTCAAATTTCTCCATCAACTGTGGCAAATAAATTGGATGGACAAATCCTGTTAATTTTTCCAACAAATTTTGGAGGTCAGATAGTGACAGTAGTGTCATGACTTGAAGAAGGAGTTCCATGATAAAGCATGGGTGGCCAGGTTACAGAATCCTGGAGGCTGCATATTGCTAGGGAAATGACTGTTCAATGAAAGACAGGACATTCAAACATCTTTCATTACGTAAATGCAAGAATAGGATCCCTCTTCAGAATAATCTATTGAAACTCCAGAAAATAGCAGATATCTACAGAATAACTGTCTCCAGAGTGCTTGGTATTTTTTCTGATTCTTCACCTGTAGTACTTAACTCAGTGGTCAGGTATGCTTGAGGCACTTTTGTGAGGCCAAACTCAAGGGTTACCTAACTATACATAATATCCAGGTCCAGCAGCCTGTTGGTGCTGCAGTAGAACATTTAAGTTTTGTAGGATCAAAAATCTAGCCATTATAAAATAAGTATAAATCAAGAAAGTGTGTCAAGTCTGCAATCCTTTTTTTGTAATTAATGTTAATAAGATACATGGGAAACATAGAGCACAGCAATAACATAAGCTGGCAGATTGTCAAGGCATAGCCTTATTTGCAATTATAAATCCATGAGCATGCATGGCTTCAAGGAATTCATAACTGTAATATTGTATCCCAGGAGCATGGGTGTTGCAGCTATATTTGAATCCTTTAATTATTAAACTTAATGGGAAAGTAGTTTGGTATGTTAATCACAAATCATGTTTGGAATCATTTGCATGCATTAGTTCTCCAATGCCTTGATAACATGTGATATACTATATACTAAATAATAACACAAGAGATGAAATATTTCTAAAATAATTGTTCCTATGTTATGAAAAGGATTTATCTGATCTCACTAGAAGCAAAACTACAAGCTTACCTAAAATAGAAAGAAAATCATTTCAGATATTTGTAACTATGTTATAGAACAATGTTTTGTTGCCACCAAGAGAAGATGGTTTACACCACCCTTGTTTTTCACTTTTCTCTCTTTTAAAAACTGTTGGAAAATAACCCATATTTCAAGCTGCTTATCTCATACTGGAGAGAAAAGAGAAAGTATCAGGATACTATCAATTTCCCCCTTGCTTATTTCCTCTGGTAATTCAGAAAGAGATATGAAACCACCCTTTTTCTTACAGGATCTACAAAAACAGCTAAAACTCAGAAGTGGGGAAGAAGGGTGAAACAGGAATTTCCTCCAGAAGAAAATGACCACCTCTGGAAACCTCTGCAAAGCCCAGTTCAGACAGATGTACCTGAAAATTCTTCCCTGAAATGGGAGATAGAGGATCCACTTCCTGCAAATATTAGCATAAACTTCTGAATTCTTAACTTCACTTTATTCTTGTAGTGAAAAGCATGAATAAGAGCTTTTCATGGAATGAAGATCATTATATTGGAACTTATGCTAATGGTTGCTTCAACTCAGATTGTTCTTAAGACTTTGATAGCTTTACAGGTCCTCATAGGAACCACTTGGATGTGATTGGACTTGACTAAAACAAGTGTCAACAATAGAAGGTATGAACATGGATGTGAAGGAGAGTGAAAAAACAATCCCTGTTTGGGGAAAGATAACCCAAGAATTTGTTACCCTAAAATGTGACAGTTCATAGCTGAGCAGCTATTAAATCACATTATTTTTCCTTGTCCTCAGAATGAATTATCTTCACAGTGCTCTTGAGGATTGGTAATAATTTGAAATAATCATGCTGAAGATTGGAAATAAAGGCAGCCTAATAAGGCTTATGTCTGAATAAAGAGTTCTTATGTGCTATTAGAATATGTGTAGATATCAAATATCTTCTTTATTCTATGGATCCCAATCAGGAAGATACCATTTCAAACAGTTGGTTCACTACTAACACATGGAAAGGCAAGATAAAAATGTTTGAAAAACATATTTGGGAAGTATTAAGTCCCTTCTTTCAAATAGTCCTCCAGATGGAGAGCAGAGTTTAAAAACCTCAAATAAGTTTTTCATTCTAAAAAATAACTAATGTGAGATGTTAACTAAATGGCAAGCCTCTGGGAATTTTGCATTATTTACATTATTAGTTAGTTCTAGGAGTTTTCCTCCCAGACTTGCTGGATACTTTGTCTTGCTCTGTTCTCTATCCAAATATATTATTTTCCTTGTCAAGCAAGATTAAGGCTTTGTTTAAACATTGCATCATAATGCTCCATTGTAAAATGTTAAGTAATGGTTCTATAAGATTGTATCTTTGTCCTTTCCTGGATTCAAGAGCACTCTTTCCTTGCCCATTATGTTTTACTTCATATATCTAATGTTTGCTGAAACAAATTCAAATGAAAACAAAATTGTACACACAACAATACCATTTGCATCATATTTGTCTATGATTAGTTGTGGCATGGATGAGAAAGTCTATCACTCTTCTTCCAAGGGCAGAAATCCCAGCACAATTATACAGCTTTTGCTTTGCTTGCTCTGATTACAAGCATTGAGATTCACAGGAATCAGTAACCCAGTGCTTTATTTTACAATGTTTTAAAAATGTTCAGAATATATTTTCAATATAAAATTCCATAGAATGTTTGACAGACAGGCAAACATTGCATATTCATCACATATTCATGTCAGCAGTTAGTTATAGTATCAATCAATACTGGGCAGAGTGGATAGTGGAAAAAGGAGTCTTCTCTCTCAAGTTGTCACAAAGGTGCTTTTTCAAAAGGCAACTGGACTTTCTGGTTTTTCTTTGAAGATGCTTCTCTTCTCATCCAAGAAGCTTCTTCAGCTCTTGAATGAAGCTCTGTGCTGAAGAAGCTTCTTGGATGAGAAGTTTTCTGTATCTTGTACAGAGGTGGATTCATAAACTCTACAGATGCAGAAAGATAACAAGACATCCATAACAAAGAACATTTATTGGTTCATCAGGTATCCTCATAACTCACGTTTGTGATGAAGTTCTTCTTTTATGACCAATTCTTTGTATATCTGCCTTGTAGTAAAAGATGGTTATCTCCTAACCCATCTCATAGCGATAGAAAGAAGGTGCCACGAGTAAGAGAGTTCAGACAAGGAATGAGGAAAACTTCCCCCAACCCCTCAAGGGTCAAACTAGTGACCAATCAGGATTACAGATGTGGTCACATGACATGAACTACATTTCCCAGGATATCTTTAACTACATTTTCCTTGATGTATTACCTTAAGGGGACAGCTCATAATTCCTAGGTAACTATTCAATTCCCATAGCCTGGCTGGGACAGCACACTCCCTGCCTGGAATTCCACTATTAAAGGTAGAGAAAATAATTAACTATAAACTAAGATAAGCAGTAAACATTAATACTAACTGAATAGCATATAACTACACTGCTCAAAAAAATAAAGGGAACACAAAAATAAGACATCCTAGATCTGAATGAATGAAATATTCTTATTAAATACTTTGTTCATTACATAGTTGAATGTGCTGACAACAAAATCACACAAAAATTATCAATGGAAATCAAATTTAGCAACCCATGGAGGTCTGGATTTGGAGTTACACTCAAAATTAAAGTGGAAAAAAACAGTACAGGCTGATCCAACTGTGATGTAATGTCCTTAAAACAAGTCAAAATGAGACTCAGTAGTGTGTGTGACCTCCACGTGCCTATATGACCTCCCTACAATGCCTGGGCATGCTCCTGATGAGGTAGCAGATGGTCTCCTGAGGGATCTCCTCCCACACCTGGACTAAAGCATCCCCCAACTCCTGGACAGTCTGTGGTGCAATGTGGCATTGGTGGATGGAGCGAGACATGATGTCCCAGATGTGCTCAATTGGATTCAGGTCTGGGGAACGGGCGGGCCAGTCCATAGCATCAATGCCTTCGTCTTGCAGGAACTGCTGACACACTCCAGCCACATGAGGTCTAGCATTGTCATGCATTAGGAGGAACCTAGGGCCAACCGCACCAGCATATGGCCTCACAAGGGGTCTGAGGATCTCATCTTGGTACCTAATGGCAATCAGGCTAACTCTGGCGAGCACATGGAGGGCTGTGTGGCCCCCTAAAGAAATGCCACCCTACACCATTATTGTCCCACTGCCAAACCGGTCATGAAGGAGGATGTTGCAGGCAGCAGAACGTTCTCCATGGCATCTCCAGATCCTGTCTCGTCTGTCACATGTGCTCATTGTGAACCTGCTTTCATCTGTGAAGAGCACAGGGCGCCAGTGGTGAATTTGCCAATCTTGGTGTTCTCTGGCAAATGCCAAACGTCCTGCACAGTGTTAGGCTGTAAGCACAACTCCCACCTGTGGACGTTGGGTCCTCATACCACCCTCATGGAGTCTGTTTCTGACCATTTGAGTAGCCACATGCACATTTGTGGCCTGCTGTAGGTCATTTTGCAGGGCTCTGGCAGTGCTCCTCCTGTCCCTCCTTACACAAAGATGGAGGTAGCAGTCCTGATGCTGGGTTGTTGCCCTCCTACAGCCTCCTCCACATCTCCTGGTGTACTGGCCTGTCTCCTGGTAGAGCCTCCATGCTCTGGACACCACACTGACAGACACAGCAAACCTTCTTGCCACAGCTCACATTGATGTGCCATTCTGGATGAGCTGCATTGGATGAGCCACTTGTGTGGGTTGTAGACTCCGTCTCATGCTACCACTAGAGTGAAAGCACCACCAGCATTCAAAAGTGACCAAACCATCAGCCAGAAAGCATAGGAAATGAGAAGTGATCTGTGGTCACCACCTGCAGAACCACTCCTTTATTGGGGATGTCTTGCTAACTGCCTATGCTTTCCACCTGTTGTCTATTCCATTTGTACAACAGCATGTGAAATTGATTGTCAATCAGTGTTGCTACCTAAGTGGACAGTTTGATTTTACAGAAGTGTGATTGACTTGGAGTTACATTGTATTGTTTAAGTGTTCCATTTATTTTTTTGAGCAGTGTATATAACTAAGATAAACAGTTAGCTATATGCCTAAGAAGAAACAGTAAACATTAATAAAGCATCAAACAAAGCAAAGCATGCAAAGCTTGAGGTGCAATCTTCAAGTTCGGCCTCTTGGTGCAAGTCTGCTGGTCACCTCTGGCGGCTTTTTAGGGTGTATAGGTACTCTTGATGGCAGAGGTGAAAGTCTGCTGGTCACCTCTGGTGGCCTTTTAGGGTTGACAAGTACTCTTGGTGGCAAAGGTGAAAGTCTGGAGGTCGCTTCTGGTGGCCTTTTAGGGTTGGAATGGTACTCTTGCTTCCACGGTGTCAAAGGGCATTGGGAAGTTGCTGGAAAGGGTGCTGCGGAGGCATATGCCCCTGTAGAGCATCTTAGTGGACATCTGGTGGTTATTGGTGGTCATTTAAGGTGTCCTAGTGAATGTATACTGATCGGTGGCGGTCTTTTAGGCTGGAACGTCAGTCTTGTTTTTGATGGTGCCAAGGCAATTGCCTGGGTTGGAGCTTGCATCTGAACGTCACTGACAATTCCTACAATCCTCCATCCTAGTGGAGATTTGATGGCTACTGGGCCATCTACAGGGCCGCTGACTGGCTCAGAGAAGAGAAAGACGTGTGGAGCATTATTTCCCAGCAGGAGTAGGATATCAGCCTCTGGATCTAGAGTGGGGAAATGATGTGCCAGGTGCTGTAGGTGAGGCATGCTGCTTATGACCTCAGGTGTTGTAATCTGACTGCAGTCATTCAGTACCCCATCACATTCAAATACGGGTGGTAGTGGGAACCAGGAACTTCCATCCAAAGACTCTATGCAGAGTCCAGTAGCTCTTGTCCCCACCATGCTTCTTGGTCCATGGCATGTTGATACAGTGAAAGGAAGTTTGTTCTGTTGTACCTCAAGGAGGTCGAAGAATGCAGGTTTGGCCAGGGTGCAGGTGCTTTGAATGTCTATGCTCACGTACATTTTCACAGCGGCTTCAGGGTGTCCTTCAGGATATACTTTGGCTAAGCAGATGGGAAGACACGAACAAGGGTGTGGTGAGTCGGTGCACAGTGCTGTGCAGTTGACACTCATGCTTGGTTTTGGTTGCGGTTTGTCAGTCAGTCAAGAAGCCCTGCATACTTCTGTGT
This sequence comes from Pseudonaja textilis, assembly GCF_049901715.1. NCBI lineage: Eukaryota > Metazoa > Chordata > Lepidosauria > Squamata > Elapidae > Pseudonaja > Pseudonaja textilis. The sequence continues at coordinate 43,631,742 of NC_141990.1, forward strand.
TACGTTGCAGCTCCTTATCCGAAGGAGGGTTACAAGGTATCTGCCGTGGTGGCTCGGTGTCTGGTCACTTTCGCAGATGTGACATTGCACTTTGGTTGTGCAGTACTTGGGCAAACGTTTGGATTGCAACACTTGTAGCAGTATTGGGTCTCTTTTCGTTGGGTCAGTGATTTCTCTGCAAACCCATTGCAGCTGTTCAGCGAGTGATGCGTGTGATGCATAGGACAAAACTGGTTTCTCGTTGAAATAGTAGATCTAAATTGGGTTGTATCTGATGAGGTCTCTCCCCAACTGTGTGCAGATGAGGAGTCGATCTCGGTGTTATGTGTTGACCTTTGGTGATCATCTGTAGAGATATGCAGTAGAGGCTGGAGAGGTCCAGAGTTGCGGTAGCGGTCTCTGTTAGGTTGATAAACTCTGTGTGTCTGAGGTGAAGATTTCTGAAGCTGTTGCAGGATCTGTTTGCTGGAAGACAAATTCTTAGAGAAAGGCAAAGGGTGGGTCTCGTTTGCGGTTTGTGGCCAGAAAGGCATCGGACAAAACAATCCATCATTCTAATATTTCTTTTGGGAGTTTGGCGATGATTGCTTCTTGCGGTATGAAGAGATCAAGGCAAGCCAGTCCTGGTAAGTCAGAACATTCTTTGGCTGTTCGCAGCTCCGTAAGGATGTTGGAAAAGTCCTCTAGTTTTCGGGTTTCGTGGATGGCGATACACGGGAAACTGTAAAGTTGTTCTAGGAGCGAGTATTCCATCAATGTGTCTTCACCATATTTCCGGTTCAAAGCATCCCACACTCATTTTAGTGTGGTGTCTTTGTCATTAAGTAAGTCTGTGTAAATTTGTTTCACCATGTAGCTAGACCATGGTCCTAGCCATGCCAACAAAAATTTAAGTTCTTCACCAGGAAGCAGTTGTTCGCTTTGGGCGGTGCTCGTGAAAATAGATTTCCATAGTAGGTATTCTCTGCCTAGCTTGTTGTTGAATTTGTACATACCACTGGCTGATAAGTCTAACCTTCCACACCTTAGTGACAGTTCTCTGTTACTTCTCTGTGAGGGCAAGTCATCTCTTCATATGACGTCATCATAGGCGTGGCATTCTGGCTCAAGGGCATGGGTTGTGGATGGTATGTGGTTCGCCAGAGAGTACTTTATGAGGAGGTCAGTATCCACCCCTACATATGTAGGTAGTACCTTTTGAGGTTGGGTGTAGGTTTCACGCTGTGCGTCAGAGTTGTTTAGCGATTGTGGTGAGAACTCTTCAGCCTGAGGATTTAGTGTGGCAATTGTGATTGGTTGCAGGTCAACTTGTTGAGAAGTTGTTGTGAGCACTGGTGGGCTAATTTGCTCACTTGGCAGGGCATGAGATGTTGGAGTAGGGTTGCTGGTGCTGGGAAGAGAATCTTGGACCTTAGTACATACAACATCAGTTGGGGAAGGTTTGATGTTGGCGGGAAGTGAATCTCGTACTTTAGGTCATACAACATCAGTTGCATAACTGACGTGTAAAGTTGAGATTCATCCCTATGCTTCCCTTGTTGTGGGAGACTGCTAGGTAACTGAGGCAGTTCCATCTGCTCATTTTGTAGTGAAAGCTGCCTGTCCATGTAGGCCTTGACCCATGTATCTGGGCTCTCTTCTCCCAACTCTTCGAGGTTGAATTGGAGGGAGGTGTTGTCAGCCATTTTCCGCCATGCTGCGGCCCATGCCATCTTTGTTGCGGTGTCTCTTTGCGGTTCTGCCAATTCCAATTTGGCCTGCGCTTTGGCTATCTCAGCTTGTTGACTGGCCTGGACTTTGGCCTGTTGAGCTGCTATTTCAGCCTGTTGAGCCACTATTTCAGCCTGTTGAGCCGCTATTGCTGCCTTCTGCCATGTTACCTCCTCTGTGGCACATAGCTCTGCGTCTGCTACAGCAGCTTCTGCTTTAGCTTTTGCAGCCTGTTTGGCATAACTTGGTGCTTTAGAGGCCTTAGATGAGCCTCTACGATGGGAGGCTGTTCTGGAAGGATGGTGAGAGCTGGCAGCAGAGAGTAGGCACGAGACACTGGAACCTGCTTGCAATCTAGCCGGTTTGGGATGGAGGAAGCAGGCTTTCTTTGAGTGGTGGGAAGAAGCTGCTTGTGATTGAAGATCTCTGTCAGATGTGGTCTTCTCCCTTGGTATTTGCTCCTTCTGTAACACAATGAGGAGTGCAGCCTGGAGGAAGTTTCTGCCTTCCCGAAGGCTGTCTTTGCATGAAACATAATGAAATTTTCCCTCCTCAATTGGAATGCAATTGTGCGCCATAAGGTCAGTGTAGACCTAAATGCAAAAGAGCATATTAATTGCAAAATACAAACACACTAGGAACAGTATATATATGAAAAGATTGATTAGGAAACTCATTTATAAAAACAACCCTTTTTTGACTTAATTTTCAAACCAAGGCAGGATCACACTGAAGTTCAGTGAAACCAAAACTAACAAATGTGTGTCTCTCCCCCACCCCACAAAAGATGAAAGTAAACATTCAATTGTATAATTAAATAATTTTAGCCTAGATCTAGTAATTGCTCCCACTGTAGATGTAATATGCATTACTTCCACTGGTGGGATTCAGCCAGTTCACACCACGATGGGATCTGGTTGTTAACTTTCTGAGCAGTTTGGTGAACTGGTTGTTGGAAGAAATCATTAGGGAAGAGAACTGGTTGTTACATTATTTGAATCCCACCACTGATTACTTCTATGGTTGAAAATATGAGAAGCTGGTTAAGTTAGACCTTCCTGATCATTTCACCAAATAGAACCCTGGACGCTTATCCTGCAGTCAGAGTGGAAAACCAAATGATTCAGGGAAGCTCATATGGAGAGGATGAAGGCACCATCCTTTTTTTCTTGTCTATTTTGTATTTAATAATTTAAGGAACTCTGTCTAAAAAAAGATGTTCCATTTAATTATGCCTTATGTATTTTTCTAGTTCTTTAAAAATGTGTACACATGTTACAAATTCCCCAATTCAACCAAATATTGTATAAGACAATATGTCATCAAATCCAGTTTTTATTTGTTAAAAAAGCCCTCCTTTCCTTCTTCCCATCTCTCTCTTTCCATGCTATTCAGCATCATATAAATCTGTTAGCTTGTCTTCTCAATGTAATTCTTTTTTTCTAAAAGCAAACATATCAAATGTGTTTACTGTTCCTCTTTACTCTTCTGTTTTAACCCTTTAATAGCTTTCTTTTTGATTGCCTCCCTCCTAGGACACAACTTCAAAAATCAACTTTAAAAACTGGGTGTTTCGGAGGGGTTTGGTGATGAAGTAGAGTTGGGGTTGTACTTATAATATGATGAGCAGGTATGAGTTAGATGGTTTTGTCCTTGGTTCTTTATGTTTTTGACTATTTTGTACACAATATTTTGCAAATTGCTTAGACACTTCAGACTGAAGCAGATGTAGAAGCTGGAAATTAATAAATATTGCATACCTACATAAATAAATAATACTGTTTTCAGTACCTTTTCTATGTTATCAATGATATTTTTATTTGGAAATGGGCTGAGAAAAATTGTACAGTACACTGTATCACAAACACAACTGCATCTGCAGGGTTGGTCAAAGATTATTTGCCTCAAGGAAAAGAACAGAATAGTGCACACACAATTGGTCTCGCAGTTTAATCCTATGGTAAGATTTATTTTCCAGTGAAGAAATAAAAAGTTCGTGTGGCCAACTTTTCCTATAAAATGGTGCTGAGAATTTTATTTTCAGTCCCTTAAAGCATCCCAATATTTATTTGATAGTCATTGTGTACATGACCTGATATTCTTAATGTTCTCTCAGAAAAGGGCTCATATACAGAAACCATTCTCGTAATGTATGTAAGTTTGAGAGAGTTAATCAATGTATCCCTCTTAAACCACACAGAGGAACTGAAACAACTAAACCCAAGAATAATTGTAAAAAAGAATAAAGCTTTAATCTGAAAAACACTTAGGAAGAAATAAGCAGTCCAATCTTATGCTTCTTTATTCCAAAATGAGAATTACTGTCAGTTATTGCCAATTACAATAGACCCTTCTAGTAAAATATATTTTCTCTCTGTATAGTTCTCAACAAGAAAGTAATTTATTAGTAACAGGAAGTCAAAGAGCAGCATGCATATAAAATGTAAGATTCCAATGTACCCAAAGAATTAAGAAGCTTCTTTTCTTTAGTTGAAATATGTGGTTTTAAACTGCTTAATACAGGCCAGTTGTTGCCTAGTTTAAATAATAAGTAACAGTAACTCAAATACTAATAGAGGATTAGAATGTTCACCCTTGCTTTAGGGAACATTTTCTAGTGCTTTTGGTCACTTTAGAACTTATTTTGAAACTCAACTTGGTCAAAGGAGATTACTTCATTCACAAGGAATCCAAATTGATTTCATGCAAGCTTATATTTTAAAAACCTTACAAAGCTAACCTCTATATTTTGGGCCATTGCAAAAATACATTCATAGCTAAGTGAACAGATATGAATCTGTATCTGAATAATCTGTATCTGAGGAAAATCTATTGTAAGGGATTTGTAGTGTCTGCTCTGAGCTATTACACTGGCTCAGGAATTTTAGAATCATCTAAAATGATTCAGTTTGTGTAATCCTCTAGAATTACAATCTTGGATCACTTTTCCAGCTCTTGCCAGATACTTTATGGCTCTAAAATTCATTGTGGTGCAGGCCATATGCTGTATTTTGCAATGAAAAATTATCTATTTGAATGCATCCTACATTTGAGACACTTTCACTCCAAGACAATTTAAAGATTAATCAAACTAATCATGTGTCTTGTAGTTGTCAATCAACAGAAAGCACAACATGGCAAAGCAGGCACGATGCCTTTCTTATTAGGATAATCTATTTCTGTTTATATTGAAATGACAGTAAACATTTCTACATTTACATCTATAAATAAGAATATCTACATTTTATGTTCATCTGTGCTTAGTGATATTGGAAGGCTAAAATATTGGCACCCACAAATGTTTCCTCTTATATGAATGGTATGTATCACAAGAGATATCAAACTTGTATTTTGGAGAGCAGGGAAGGATTTTTGAACTTTTGCATACTTACAAACAGATTAATTAATAGTAATTCTCTCTAGCACAAGGGTTTCTTTGAGGGCTGGATCAGCATTATAGTTTTCCTCTGTGGATCAGGAGGGCAGCGGCGGGCAGGATGGATGCCTCCTGCAGCACCCTGCCAGCCAAAACAGGGTGTGTGTGTGGGGGGGTGTTCATGCGCAGCCCTTCTGCGCCTCATTTTCACCCTCCATGGTCTCCTTCAGCACTCTGATGGCCATTTTAGAGCCATTTTCAGCCTGTATTTAGGCCTGTTTCAGTCTGGTTTGGGGGCTGTTTTCAGCCCATTCTTGGCCCATTTTAGGCCTATTTGGGGCCCCTTTTTAAGGCCTTTGGGGGGGCATTTTAGGCCATTTTTCAGCTGGGAGAGTGATGCAGGAGGCCATGGAGGCTGAAAATGAGGTGTGGTTCCCCACACGCAGCCCATTTTAACTGCCAGAGGCACCATGGGCCAGTCCTTTGATAGTTCCAGGCCAGCCCTGCAGGCTGGATTTAAACACCCACGGGCCTTGAGTTTGACACCCCTGCTCTAGCCTAATCAATTTCAGCCTTTATTTAAGAGGCTAACAAGAGTTAAATGTTTCATAAACTTACCATCCTTCAACTTGCCTTCAATTGATTAAAAAACTAAAATTTTTGTTATGTAAAAGAAAACAAAATTGTGTACATTTTAAGCATTTCTTACATGAAAAATAAACACATTAATACATCTGTTGGTTTTAGAACTCTGCCCTTTCCAACTTCTCGGCTTTGCATTATTCATTATCATTAGTTTTAATATCTGTTTTCTATTGTTCCAAATTGCCTGACATAAAACAATAAATTTCAGTTACAAGATGGCAGAGCTTGATTGAATATTAAAAAAAAACACGCTTCCTAACAGTAAGAACAATTTAATAGTAAAACCTATTACAAGGGAACATAATACTAGCTGCTTATGTTTAAGTAAAGGCTAGATAGTATCTCTCATGGATGCTGTAATTTGAATTGCTCCCTGAGCATGAGCTAGATAATGCTGAGCAGATATTAGTCCTAAGCCAGATGTGACTCAATAGAAGGTGATTTCTAAATGGCACTGTGTCATCAGAAATACAGCATAATAATGAATATTTATCATTTTTAGTGTTACAAAAATATTATCACATGACTGCCACTTCTAAAAAATTGATTAACTGATTAAGTGCCATCTAGTTGGTGTTATGTGTTTTCAAACATTGAAAATTGTCAATAGTCTGGAATATATTACATAAAGGTAGTCCTCAACTTACAACCATTGTATAATGATCATTCACAGTTTTGATGACTTCAGTATGAATGCTTTACAGCCCATAAGGCACTTATGGACATCATAAAATGTCATGCTGCTGCACCCAGTCTCATGACTCATTGCCAAGTGTCCTGTGATCATGTGATCACTATTTGCTATCTTCTCTGCTGGTTTCCCCAGAAAAATCAATTGGGAAGTGTCAGGGAAGATTACAAATGGAGGGGATGTTGGATTTAAGGTCTGTTCCCCCAGTGCATTGAGAAATTTCCTCCTCTTCTTCATGCAGTGAGAGGAAATGAACGGGCCTCGAACATGATGAAAACACTAGCAAATGCCAGTGTTCTGAGCCTTCTAGAAAGATGGTGTTTTCTTGCATTTTCTTCAGATTTGAAGTCCATTACTTCAGCAGGGTAGGGGATTTTCAGATGAAAATGAAGAATGAAATCCCTTGGAACACTTGAGGAATTGATCTCAAATCTGAAGAAAATGCTAATGAAGATCACTGATTTTATAACTGTTCTCTCAATGTGGCTGGAAAAAGAATCAGGCATCCTGGATATGATGAGAGGCCTTCTCTCTGCACCACCATGCCTGGGACACCCAGGCCATCTCCTTGGTGCTCTGCTTTATGATTACAATATACTACAAATCCATTCCCCCTTGGTCGTCATCACATCACATGGCCCAATCATGATCCGTCCAAAAGTAGATCCTTATTTCATCCTGCACCATACTAAATGACCTTGGACTAACAAAAGAATTTTATTTTGTCTACTTAGAGCTACTTAATTGAAATCACCCCCTCCCACTTTCTCAGGCTAGGTGACAGCCTGGAATATGGCTTCCAAAGTTGAGTGAATCAGTCACATGGCATCTTGTTTAATGTCTGCTTCACTCAATGACCAAATATTCCAGATTCTATTGTAGTCTTCAGTAGATTACTACCTATGTAATAAATACTATTAAAATCATAATGGAACATTTATCAGCAATTGCAGGGAAAGTATCTGAAGTTATATATTTCAGGAACAGGCATATTCAGCTAAAATCAAGTCTAACATCCTGGTTGATAACAACTTCAAATTAAAAAGAACAAAAATCACAACAAGAAAACAACAACAATATGCACTGGTAATTTGTTGCAAACCTAGGTATGTGAGTGGCATCCCTATAAATGCAAATGTTATAGAATGGGCACATGTTATGTCATCCTGGTTTTGTGGACGTCTCTATGCAACCTAGATACCCTGTTATTTGTTTAAATTGAGAGATGACATAAGCAAGATAGTAGAACATTTCCAGGATTGTATAGTTAGTTTCCAAAATGCATTTGGAGTTTCACAAACATTCTGCCTCAAAACCCCACACCAAGGACTATTTGTGTAATGGCAAATCTCTGACCCTGGTCCTCTGAAGTAATTCTCCATAGATATTGACCAGGTCTTAAAAAGTGTTATGTTCAAGCAGATAAAACAAACCCTTCTTTTTGCAAAGTGCCAGGGAGTTACCAGTTCCTATGTGACTGCCACTAGTGTCAATAGAGATTAGGTAAACACCTCTCCTATGTACCACTAAGAGAAAAAGACATCTCTAAATTTAGAGCAATAATATGCTGAACTGGAAGTAGCTTTCATAACACTCACTGCTGACATTACAAAGGGATCACTCACTGCACATTTATTTAAAATGCACCAGTGTATTTTGGAGGTTATTTGGAATCGTTTTGCTATTTTCTAGCTCATTCATAAAATTATGATATAAACAAACCAGTTTCTCCATACTTTATGCGCTTGAACTGTCTTCTGCTTCTAGCATCTTATTAGCTTGTAACTTCTTGTATAAGTAACTTGTAAATGTTACTTAAGAAATATCTTACAGTATATCATTACCTTAATGCCAAAAAGACTGGCAGATCTCTTTTTAAAAAAATATTACCTTGTCTGCATAGAAGGCAACGCTTCATTTTGTAGGATTTTTCTACGGGAGAGGCCTCCACCATATAGAAACTTAACACACAAGAAGATGCAACTCAAAGCATAATTCTATTCAAAGTATTTAATAATCAAATTCAATTTCTGTTTTAAACCTTCACAAACATTCCGCCTCAAAGCCCCACACCAAGGACTATTTGTGTAATGGCAAATCTCTGACCCTGGTCCTCTGAAGTATCTATATAAACACATACAAAGTGCATATATATTTGTGTATGTGTGTATACTATATACACAGTCATATGCATCCAACACACACAAAAACTTGCTATAGTTTTCAACCATTTATAACACTGTAAGCTAATTATTGCTAAGGCAGTGTTTTTTCTTGGTGTTCCATCCAGCTAAAGTTAGGAATGCTTAGAGAAAGGAATACTGACTGTGCTTCCTTCCCACCTGATTCCTTTAAATAAGAATGGGGTGAAGAATGCATTTCACATTTTTTTTCTTATGGAAAATAATGCCCCTTGACCAAGGTCAAAAAATAAAAAAAAATATGGGGGTGACTTCAATATAGACTACTCCATTTATATTCAATTATATTAGCAATAGCACTTAGATTTATATACCACTTCATAGTTTTACAGCACTTTTTGAGTAATTTACAGTGCCAGCATACTGCCCCCAATAACCTGGGTCCTTATTTTATCAATCTGAGAAGGACAGAAGCCTGAGTCAACCTTGAGTTGGTCAGAATCAAACTACTGGCGTTTGGGAAGAGTTAGCCTGCAATATTGCCTTCTAACCACGGTGCCACCATGGCTGCTATTATTAACTATTCAGAAAAACAACAACAGATAACTATAAACTGGAGTGGTGGAGTGTTTCCTGAAGCCCGTAGAAAGCAATCAACTTCATCAGTCTGTCTTTTGAGAAGTAGGTTTTTTCTTTGACTATATCTCTGATTGTGAGAAGACCCACAGTATCATTTCAAAATTCAAAAAATGCCCCCCATACCACCCCAGACTCCTGGTACTGCAAATTGAAAAGGTTTGTCTGATTTTTCATGCATACTGGTATGCTCAGTTTATGTGTGGCTTTCTACAGCACTGTTTGGGGAAACTAAGGTCACATCTGCCTCCACTTAAGCTTGTCTTTCTAGATAAGGTCATGCATATCTTTGGTTTTTTTACAAAGCACAGCAGAGCCTGGAACAGAGAATGAATAACTCTAAGAATAAGCAAAATGGCTAAGTTGATGGAATCAATAAAAAAGTCATTTGGAAAAGCAACCCGAGATTATTTTAAAGTCAAGTCAAAACAAAGAAATGAAGTTCAGCTCCCTTCTAAATCCATATGAGGTCATATCTTATTGGGAATATTAGAGGCACTTTCTTTCTAAATGTTTACAATATAAAGTAAAAGCTTCCTTTTCTCTCCATTTCTTGTTTATGAAACAAAGGACAAATTACTCTAGTCTAATATATATAAGAAACATGCTGGCCAGAAACTAAAGGAATGCAATCTGACACTGAAAACACAGATGTCTCCAAAAGCAGCAGGAGGAACCCTGTTTCTGACCTAAAAATCCCATTAAACTGAAAAAAAATGCAAAGGAAAGTGCCAGAATAAAACTGCAACACTACAATTTATCAATAGATTTGCTGATTCTATTCAGCCTGGCCTTAATAGAAATGATGTGTTTCCTTCCAACTGCCAATGCTAAGTGACTGCAGCTAGAAGGCAGTTGTTGTTTGCAATGCTATGGGGTAACTGGGCTCTTGTCCTTGTCCTGCAAACATCTGGGGTTTGCATAGAAATGTCAGCCCTCTCATATTTCATGGCCTTTGGCCCCAGTGTTTACAAAGTGGCATTTAAAAAAAGGCTGTCATGAATGGATCAGCAGAGAGATGTGTGTCCCTTAAGAACACTTGGTTCCTGGCATTCCCCAACTCCCTATCCCCAGGAAAAAAAGACACAAGCCAAATTAATGGGTAAAGAAACACAGTTTTATTAGCAAAGCAGGATATGCAACACAATGATACTTGAGCATCCCCATGATTTTATGACAGGTTTCTATCCCAGTTTAAAAACAGAAATCCCATCTGGCTATAAATCTCAATCCAGTCACCAACTCATTTTGAACCTTCCCTGCCTGACCACTGTGAAGGAAGCTTCATGACACCATGCAGCAGATCAGTTTCAGGAACTGTGAAATAGAATATTCTTCCTCCACTTCATTCCTTTGATGACTCAGAGTATTTGCGAGCAAAACATGAGTGTAAAAAAAAAAAAAAAACAAGATGGCAGCTGCAAACACATGACAGAAGCCAGACCTTTTGGAATGTGAATTGGATGCAAGAATACTCCTAAAATTCCTATAATGCTTGAATTTCACAGCATCTTGTAACCCATAATACAGGTAGTTCTCAATTTATAACAGTTCACTTAGTGATCATTTGGAGTTACAACTGCACTCAAAAAAGTGACTTATGACCATTATTCACACTTATGACTGTTGCATCATCTCCGTGGTCACATGATTTACATTCAGATACATGACAACTGGTTCATACTTATGACGGTTGCAGTGTGCCAAGGTCATGTGATCACCTTTTGCAACCTTCTGACAAGCAAAGTTAATGGGGAAGCCAGATTCACTTAACAACCGTGTGACTAATTTAATAACTGTACTGATTCACTTAACAAATGTGACAAGAAAATTTGTAAAATGGAGCAAAACTCCACTTAATGAATGTTTCACTTAGCAACATAAATTCTGGACTCAATTGTGGTCATAAGCTGAGGACTACCTGTAATCAATCAATTAACTTTAACTGGCATTTGATTATTAGTTCAAATTATATTGTACAGCTCTGATTTCAATGGCTTAGAGCATGGTTATCCAAAGCTGGTTATCCAATTCTATATTAATAGCAAACACAGAAGTATGGGCCTGAAGCTTTAAAAAAACCAGAGTGCTCCTTCATGTATATAGAATGTGAATTAGACCATCCTCTCATTATCTAACACTCTGAAGAATATCAGGGACTTTTTCCCTGGTGTCCTTGCACCTCAATGTTGCAACTGGATATGCCAAGAAATGTTGGGATGCATGGCAGGTGTTCAGCAACAGAATAGTGGCCTCTCCTCTTCCTTTAATCCATTTTTCAAATCCATTCATGGTCTCTGGGTTTCATAAGACAAAGGAAAGGAGAAAACATGTCAACTTGAGAGGGATTACAGCCTTTACTGAGAGCACATTGACATGGTCCTGTCGCCAGGGTGTTTATATAAAGTGCTTGCCCTCTATAAGCCTCTCATAGAGGCCAGGAGTTTAACTTTGCCACACTCAGTTAGGGTGGTAATAACAAACATACACTCTTTCACACATACAAACCTTAAAAGGTCAAGAGTCAAGGCTGTTTTGAAAGAAAACACACACACAGTAGAATCCATACTCTTTTGAGTTCTTGATGAAGAGAAAAGTTCAGCCTGAATATTAGGAGCTTTGAAGTAAGATTGAAGTATTTTGAGGCTCACTGGCAGTAATATAAGAGGGGAACAACATTCTATTGTCTTTACAACAGGCCGTGCCACATTCTTTCTTGTGTAAGGTGTCATTTCCAAATGAAATGCTATTTTTGTCTTCTGAACTTCAATTTCATTCTTGAGCACAATTACTTAACTCTTTTATATTTATATAAAGTTATGTCAAGAGCAACTGATTATTTTTCTTTGGTTTCTTCTAGAATTAATTTGTATTTGCATGCGAGTTGTATTTGAAAATTCAAAATTAATTAAAAACTTATTACCTAGTGAATAGCACTTTGACTGTTTGTTTGAAAAAGGATTAGGTCAGCCTTCCCGCAAACTAGTGTCTTCCAGATGTCTTAGAGAACAGCTCTCAACATCTTGCAGCAGTTCAACCAGTGAATTTCCTGTGTAGCAATGGTAGCATTTGTAGTCTTACATGTTTGGAGAATACCAGATTAGAATTAGGCCAATTCACAAAAGATTTGTTACAGATATGTTCATCAATCTCTAAACAGATATAAATAGAAGACAATTTATGTAGCAGAGAGTTGAATGTTGGAGTCCTTGATGTTCTCTGAGCTTGGTTTTTTACTTGTAGATGTTTCATTATTTGACTAGATAACTTCATCAATGCACAACCAAGCTCAGAGAGCATCAAGGACTCCACAAAAAGGTATAAATTTTGTCTTCTATTTTTATTAATGTCATTCTAAACAACTAAATGAAACATCTTATGCTAGCAAAAGCAGTTGAATCTGATGCTCGGAGATTATTAAAAATGAAAGCAAAACAAAACTGCTGTCTTATAACAAGGTACTTTCTAATTATCTAAATGCTTTGATTCGATTAAAGTATGTTTATATGATTGTCAAACCATTTCTGAGTAACAATTCCTTATTTGATAGAAATGACTCCTTAACATGTGTTGAAAATCACCTGCTTTAGGAAACACACCATTCTCTTTAGCATCTATGTTAACTATCTCCAGTATCTCAGCTTTCCTCCACCGTCTGTCTTCCACATGTGATGAGAATCTCTTTACCAAGAAATTGAGAAGAATCCCTTTGGGAAATGTTGCTATTTTTTTGGGGTGGGGGGATTTTGGCAGTCTTCTTTGACGCTCAGAAAACAGAGGAAGAAAGTCATTTCTAAAGAGAGAAAGATTGTAAGGCCAAAATTCATATAGGATTTTATTAAAAATAATTTTAAAAAATAGAAAAAAATAGTAGGTAAACTTCCACATATTCATTTCCGCAGCTTCTAAGAGTCATAACAGGAGAGATGAGGCTAAATGGAAACATATAATATTCTATGAATGCTTAAGATTCTTCATTGTTCCAAAGTTCTGCAAAAGCCCCGGAGGGGAACCCCTCCACTCCTTGTGGCGATGAGAAGTTCTTGCCTTAGCTTGCCTCTTCTTAAGCGCCAGACTGGCAGGCACTGGACTTCAGAAAGAACCATCAGAGCTAAGGAGGTCAGGAAGTAGTAATTTCTTCAGCACTTCAGGCTAAAATCAGTTGAGAGGACTCCAAGGATTTATATGTTTTACAAAACAAGCTGTCCACCCATTGACTTTGTCTAGCTTTCAAAATATATTTACTCTTTCACTAATAGCTTGAGAAAGCCATCTCTAATCCAGTGAAAACAGCCATGCTCAAATTACCTGCTCCCTACCCACCTCCTGGTAGGATTTTTTTTACTTAAAAAGAGAGGTTTCTAAGTGGTTGTAAATACTGTTTGACTTTGGATAGATACTCTCTCTATATCTGTATTTATTCCCTTAAGTTCTGGCCAAACTGTGATGACCATCAGCTCTTTGATGATTACTATACAAAAGTCTGATTTACAAGCTTCTTAGGCAACAATCCAACACCTAGAGAAAGAACAGCCACATGGTTTCTTCTTGCATTTCTGTTATCTAATAATAGGTAACAGCCATGCTTGTCTGTATCTCACTATGTCTTGAATTTCACCTCACTTTGCCCAATGCCCATGCTGACTATACATTTCCAACTTAAACCCTGCAAAGCCTGAAGCTAGCAAGTTATCTAATGCAATCTAGTGGCATGTATTATGAAATATTATTCGAAACAATAATGTAAGCTCCCTTCAGATAAAAATTGGGCAAAATCATAACAATATGGGCAAGAGAATACTGCTTTATTCTTTTTAATTAGCAAAGCTCTCAAAATAATGCAGTACTTTTTTAAAAAGTAAGGATGAGGCAGGCTTACTTCAGAGCTAGGGAATAGGGATTTTTAAATTTGCTTTGATCAAAATAAATTAAAAAAAACCATCATTGGAATTCTGTGTTCAAAAGAAGTTCATAACCTTGCCAGTTTCAGAATGCTGCTTCAACAAAGTTAAAGATAGCCCTTTGTGACCACTCAGTCTTTTGCCTTATGTTTATAGCCAGGGGTTTGGAATGCATTTTTGACTACAGAAATGGAAAGTACGATTTTAGAGATTTCCTGTTATTTTGTAGATTTTAAACCACTGGAACATTTTTCCCCTAAATCACAACAGGAAAGTTCCAAGATACCTTTTGCATTTCATACTTCTCAAAGCTACAACTGCTTAATATTATTATAACTTTAGTCTGTACTCTTCAATATACTCTGGGTAAGGTCAGCAGAAAGTGATATTACTAGTGAATTAATAAACCTGAATGAGTAGCTTGAGGCAAGATATGGTTGAAGGAATATCTGTACAATTCATCTAAGAATGTTTTTTAAATGTATTCGGATGTCTGAAGTTCAGAAGTCCTAGAATAAGGGTACTGTTCTTATGTTAGACACAATAAGTGCTAGGGATCCAGGGTTCAATTTTCAGCTGAGTTTCTGCAGCATGAGAAAAGAAGGGCGGTGGCTGAAAATTCAGACAGGATCTCATTTAGAAGCAGACAATCCAGGCTGTCCAGGATGGAGGCTTGCTGAGTTCAGGAAACAGCCATCCATGGGCAATCTATTCAATTATCCATTCAACAGCAAAAACATCGTATAAACAATTCCTAGTTTATGAATGAATGTGAGTTACATTGAAATGAATGACAGAATATCAAGTATATATCAAAGTTGTAAAATGTTCAAGTGTAATGGAAAATTGCCCTGTGCAAATTGGCCCTTGTGTCATTCAAATTGGAGATTTGACAGCCAAAAGGTGAATGGTCTGTCTTAAGTTTGTGATTCAGAATTTGAGAGGAAAATGGTTTGATTTTAAATGATTTGAGATTCTATTAAAAAGAGATCTGTCCATAGACTATAATGGAGAAGGATTTTCCTGTTTTTCTCTGAAAATTGCCATGAATATAGGAAGGATAAGAGGCCCTTTAGAAGATAGTAACCATGATAATCCATCATTATAACCTTTTGAAATATTCTCACAGTATTTTAGCAAGAGATGGCAGGAAGATGAAATGACAGTCCAGCAGCCTTCCAAATTCTCCAGAAAAAAGTTTTGGTTATGTTGAAACAATGTAGAAATGTCTTAATCCATTTTAAGAATAAAATATTTTAGAGCTATTCAAAAAACTAGGATCTTTGCTTTCCACTTTCTTTTCTGAGCATAATAGTTGACACAATGGGCACAATAGTTGACACAACCATTGTGGGTTTTCCCTTAAAGTGGGGTTAAAGTTCACAACTCTGATCACTTGGTTTTGGGGAAGAGGTGGTTACAGAGTAAGTTTCCTGGAAATAGCCCTCATCACTTGCTTCACTGGGTTACCAATGTGGGCAGGATATGCTAATTAGCGGTTAGTTAGCTTCTTCTGGACAAGGTTCAGAAAAATTGCTATTGGCTTGTCCTTATGGATGGTATAAATTTGTTATCTGTAAACCCTGGCTTTTTTGTAGTGTCAAAAAGGTTGGAATAGCTGGTTGGCAAATTCTGCTGCTCCTGGGAAGAACCTGCTCATCACTAGTGGGATTCATAATGTCAGAACTTGCTAGCAAAGTTCAGTTATCAGAAGCAGCAGAAACTAACAGGCGTAGTGAAATATACTAACAAGACAGGCATGCTTGTTAGTATATTTCACTGTGGCATTTGTAGTAGCTTTTCAACTCAGCAACCATTTAGAACAGTACCTATAAATATTTCTCCCACTCCTATTCACTCAATGTTGAGAGACTGGCCATATAATAGAAAGTTTAGAAATAAGCTTTTAACTTCATGCTGGATCACCCTGAAGCTATATTCAGAGTGCTGGAAGCGGAGTTGAAGTCCCAGAAACATTGGCAAGACCAAGACAGAAATACCATACTACATTAGCAGCAGAAAGTACAAAATTTGGGGCTGGTCAGTTACACTGAGTTGAATGAGTAAATTAAACTCAAAATAACATTAGATTTGCCATCCCAGACTCTATGACAATTAGGGAGTTTAATGAAGCGATAGAATCCATTCATCAGTTATTCATGATAAGGTCAACAGTTCATCATCACCACATAATTCCACTCAGTGCTCTTTAAATATGGAAATGAAATCACAAACATGTATATCATCTCTAACAGTGCTTAAGGCAATAAGAAAAGCCACCAAATCAGTGAAGCACCTTGAAAGGCCACTTGATTCATTTTTCTGCTTTGCTTCAGTAGTATGATTTGATCAAAACTTTAACCTCCTCTTTTAAACTGTACTTACTTTAAAAAAATTTAAAATTTTTCATAAGTACCTTAAAAGGCATCTGGTTTGCTTTTAGCTTGCTTTAACCATTATTTCTTCATCCTAGCAGTTCTGTGGAAACTGTCAAACCATATGGCCTGATTACAAAACTACCATCTTAAAATGGAGTGCACTTCCATAAAGGCTTATATTATCACTCCAGAATCTGTATACATTTGGTTTCACCCATTGTTTGCATTTGGCAGGTAAGTCCATTTATTACCAGCTCTGGAGTACTGTGCTAGAAGCTATTTTGAATCATTATACTGTAGTGCTGTGGAATTTGTGGGCAGACTGTTTCCCAATTGGTAGAAAGTTACCTTCTTTCCTAGTTTTCAGATGTCTTGCAGGTCTTCCAAAGGGAAGGATAGCCTGATGGTTTTTCACCTTCATGTCATGAGAACTGCTTAATTTAATCTAATTAATCTAGTCAACTCTAGATTAATGTCAGATGCAAAGGATCAGAACCATACCTTAAATTACAGCTCAAAAGATTTATTGCTCAAGCCTATAAACAAAAAAGTAGTCCTCTAAAGTTCAGTATAAATTGATGTCAGATAAGTGTCAATAGAATTCAAGAAGGCTTGGATTTGGATCATTTGTGGGAACATAAAGACTGTAAACTGATGATGCGCTTAACTCCATTCACTGGTTCTGCTTGCTCTTCCCCTACAGATACTTTGTAAAAAAACATGAGGAACATGCCATCAAAATGGCGAACATTTCAGAAGCCTTGGGGTAGACAATCAAAGATTTTCACAGAATAAGAATAGGATTGGGGTAGACAAAAATAGCAGTTTGACATGATGACTAATAAAACAGCAAATGACAGTATAACTATCTGCTGCTTGCAAAATGACAACTTTGTTAAGAATATAATTCAGCTTTCTGATTCTACTGTGTCAACCAAGCACAATGGGAAATTCAGAATCAGAACATGATTTTTGATGTTTAAGAAGGCTGAACAACAAAAACTCAGTAGCCATCACAGAATATGCAGAAAGCATGGGAAAGTAGGACCCTAAGCTGAATATTTATTTTATGATTCTATAAGGTCATTTTATGAGGTACTTATGAAACATCTTAACAATATGTGGCACATGTAAAGACAGATCATCAACTTTTGTATCAACAGTATCAACTTTTTTTTCTTGTCTCTGATATCAGACAAGGCTTGCTGATCTATGAATCTGGATCAGAGGAAACCATACTGGTTGTTGCATATAATCCTTTGGTTCAGTGGTGGTATTCAGCCGGTTCGCACTGGATCGGGTGAACTGGTAGCAAGGATTTGGTGTGGGTTGCCGAACTGGTAGTAAGTTCTGGCTGGCCACGCCCCCAACCCAGTCACCCTCCCACCCAATGCTCACTCATCCCACCTGCCTGACGTTCGCCTAAGGTATTTCTTTCTTTGTTTTCCGTCCCAACAATCAGCTGTACATATGATCAGCTGTGCCAGGATTCCCCTTGCTGAGGCCCAGGAAGTCAAAAAATGTCTCAGCCCTCCATTTTTTTGCCTTCCTGAGCCTCAGAGGAACCTTATGGATACAAAAACGCCCCCTGCCCCCGGCTCTTCTGAGGCCAGGAAGCTTCCAAAACAGAGTGTGTAGGGGTGCTGCGTGCCCTTCCCATGTTCTGTTTTTTTCTTTCTGAGCCTCAGAGGAGCCTTATGGGAGCAAAAGCGCCCACCCTGGAGGCTTCTCTGAGGCCCAGAAGGTCCAAAAGCAGGCAGGGTAGTGGCTGTAAAAAAGCAAAAAAAAAAAAAAAAGCCAAGCACACCCATGCCACATGGCCATGCCCATTAAGCCACGCCCACAGAACCGGTAGTAAAAAAAAATTAATCCCACCACTGTTTTGGTTGCAACCAAAACTTAAGGTGTATGAATGAATGAATGAATGAATGAATGAATGAATGAATGAATGAATGAATGAATGAAAATCCCATTGATTTTTTTAATGGATGAGTGTAGCCTTCATAAAGTAACAATTGTTTTCTGACCAGTTATATTGTTGTGATGTATGTGTATTCGTGAGAGAATTACTTGTATTATTCTTGTAGTGAAATTCAGATCTAAACCCAAGTTTCCATGGTCAGTTGCTATCTCAACAGCAGAAGTTGGTCAACATTGACTGAGATTATGTTGAATTGATATAAACACATGTCAATTCAACTCTAGTCTACCTGGACAGGGTGTGAATCAGTTGAAACAAAAAAAGCTTTGCTTTTCCTTGCATCCTCTTGAATCATCCAGCTTCTTTTTTTAATGTTAGATTTTATATGGCCCATTGACACTTATATAAAGTGCTATTCTCATCTGGCCCATGAGATATAACTTTAGATATGGGAACCAAAATGGGCTTCAGGCTTAATTCAGAGAAGATAAAGCAGATATCAGTCTGATTAAAATCAATGGAATTTCTGCACACATTCTTTGGATAGCAACCATCATGTCATAACTATGGTGCAACTTTTAAAAACATTGTTCTGGGATGGATTCCTTAATTTTGGTGATATGAAGTTGAACTGAAATTCTTTTTCAGTGTTTTTGTTTGCTTGCCTGCTAAAGTTTGAGCTCCTTTTAAAAGCAATGTTAGAAGCGTTCTTTTTTTGCCTAGTGACTAACTGAGCCACCATTTGCTCTGACTATGCCAAAAGATACCAATTGTCCAAACCTATGCTTGACTGCAGGATAACTATAAAAATGGCAGTCATTTTTTTTTCTGTGATTTTGAGTGTTCTGGGGGACAGGTAACTATGTGTCTACCATCTGAGGCCTTCTAAAACTCAATGGGCAGCTTGCAGATAAAAACTGATCAAACAAAGGCTTTGTTCCAGTTGAATGTCAGCCATCATACATGGCATGCACACAATAAATATTCTTACATTTGTAGCTCATGTTTTAACCCTTCATAATTAGAACAGCATTATCTTGATTTTATTTTTACAATAGTATTATTAAGCTGGATAGGATGAATATTTTAGAGAATAAGAAAGATGATCTTGATGGAAATATTCAAGAATCATTACTTAAGCAAAGTGGGATAGAACATTTTTAAGTCCTGGGAAACAAAAGAATATTCAGAAGCAGCTTGGGCAGATGCTTCCATAATTATTCATAGTTCTATAATACAGAGGGAGAAATATATGTATGTATATTAAAAAAACAAGAGAAGTAGGGTGAAAGGAAATGTAATTCATTAATGCAGTATTTCTCAACCTTGTAACTTGAAGATGTGTGGACTTCAGTTCCCAGAATTCCCCAACCTCCATGCCGGTTAAGGAATTCTGAGCTGAAGCTGCCAAGGTTAAGATATCCATTGGTACATTCTGATGCATATTCTGCAGTGGCACCTCGCAACTTTGGGGTCTTCTCAGCAAGATATGCCTGGCACCATCTTTACCATCTTTCCAGTTTCAGAAAAGATATGGTTATTTTTCTAGGCTTTTAAATAAGGAATTGCTTTTTACACAGCTGTGATATTTTACATTTCTTGATTGTGAACTTAATTCTCTGTTGTATTGTTAAATTTTACATGGACATTTTAGATAATATTTTAATGTATGTGTTACATCTGCTTGTTTGAACTTAGAGCTTTTTCAATTTGATTTTTTGGTGAAACAGCTTAAAGTTCCTAGTGGGAATTGTCATGTAAATGTTCTAAGTCAGGGGTGTCAAACTCATGTCGTCATGGTGGCATCACGTGATGTATTGGGACTTTGTTCCCCTTCTCTAATCTGGCCGTAAGTGTGGCCAGTGCATGATGCATCTGGCCCATGGGCCAGGAATTTGACAACCCTGTTCTAAGTAAATGAAAGGAATTGGTAGTTAGAGTAGAGGGAGGAAGAAGATGATAGCGGCAGCCATCTTGAATTTTAAGAAAACCTGTCACCTCAAAATTCCCAATGCCTCTGAGGCTGTAGCATTTATGTGGAATATGCTAATGGCAACAACCACTGATAGCAAAGTTAAAATGATATTTCTTCTTTGCCCCTTCTTATGTCATAATTTTATCCTTCCAGTAGATACTAATTTCCATCTGTTTGTTCTCTTTCCTGTGTTGTTTGCTGGGACTAAGAAGAACTTTTTTAAGAGCCATACCAGCTGAGTTTAGCAGTAGGTCTCTCCATTAGATTTACCACAATAATGCCTTGGCTCTCTGCCAGCGCAGAGCTTTGAGCAGCTGTGCCCTGCCCTTAATCACCATGCTTTCTTTTCCTTCCTTATATCTTTAACATCTGCATCTGTAGCTTGCTTTGTTTAGCTGTTTATTTAGATACAAAACACACCTCATCCTAAAAATGTGGATTGGGCAATCAAAAGGTGTGCGGGGTGGAGGTGCTATAAATCCAAATAAATAAAAAACAAAGTAATTTTTGCCTAATTCTATAAAGCTGCCTGATTGTTTTACAATTGATGGTCATACCAAATGTGTATGTATGTAACATGCAGATTTTTTTTTTTTAATGTATAGAGTAAACCAAGCTCCTAGACCACATCTGGTCCTTTGGCTCTCCCTGTCTAACCCACATGAGGTAAATTGGAAGTTAGAAAATAAAATGTAAATATGTGTGCTACAGGGGGCGGGAGAAGTGTGCTCCTTTAGTTGGTTAGTGAGAGAAAGAACCCCTCCCTCAACACATGGGCACTGGTAAGCAGATTATGTTCAGTCTATTGGTTCTGCTCTCCACAACAGTCCCAGGTTCTCATGTGCCCCCTTTTGGGAAAATTAATTGCCCATCCTGTCAATGAATACTTCAGCTTCAACTATAACAATACAAGAGCACACAATAGATACAAACTCTAGGTAAACTGGACCAAATTTGATTGCAGTAAATACAACCTCAGCAACAGAGTGGTCAATGTCTGGAATACCCAACAACTTTTACCTATTGACCTTACCCCTTTCCTAAGAGGTCTGTAGGGGGTGTCCCATCGTGCCTACCGTCCCTGTCCTATTGTTTCTTTTTATTTTTCTTATATGTATCCATTTCAGGTATTCATAACTATGTTTATACTTATACCTGTTATCTTATAATCACTTGACAAATAAATAAATAAATAAATCCCTGGTATAGAATATGAGGTGTTAATGATCATTATATCTGCTTCAGATATATAATATGGTCCTAAGGAAAATCCTTCTTCAGGAAAGACCCAGAGTCAGCCCTTCAGGTGGGAGGGGATTACTTCAGGTGGGAGTGCTGGCTTTCCACTCACCCATTCCTTCTGTCGAAGAGCAGATTAATAAAAGTCATAGAACCTGATCTGGATCCCCTCAAAAGCCTCAGTAGTAGCCGCATAGCTCAGCCAACTTCCACATGCAACACTATCTTGCACTTTGCGTCAGGCAAAACTCTCCGACTGGCCATGTCAGACCATGGAAGGAGATCCTGGCATGGAATTCTCCCTCTATGCTTATAAACAGAATTGTGGCATTGGAAGGGACATTTAGGTTGTCAAGTCCATTCCTGCCAAGCAGAACTCCACTTTGCCAGTTCCTTTACTCCACTGCCCTCCCTCACGCCCAGTTGAAAATATTTACATTTCTTTTAATATTATACTTCACTTGCACTTGTGCTGCCTGGTCCTTCAGCAATAGCTACATTTATCTGATGGGAATGCAAAATTTCATTGTCAGGAAAAATATAAGACTGAACTTTTTTCCCTTTCTTCATTTTTCTGCATACAAAGAGTTACCTTTAAAGGGAGGGGCAGCTGTTTCAATTATTTAGCTTTTGCCTCTTATAGCTATATTTAATTTGTGATTCTGCTGAAACTATAAACAACATATGTTGCTTTTTGTGCAACGTATGATGCTACTTCTAGACAAACAGTGGTTTGCAATTCTTTTATCTTCTTTACCCAAACATTTTCCATAATCTGACTCTAAACTAATGATGGAGCACTTATGGTACATGTGTCAAAGATGACACCACACAATGTTTTGGGTCATATGCCACTGTTTGCCAATACTCAACAACTATTCTTAAATGTGCACACTGTTCTCACATGATGCAAGAATAGGTTGTGCTCTCACATGCCCTCCAGGTTTTGTGGAAGTTGCATGGTCTCTACAACCTCCAAAAATTGTGTAAGAACAAGGCATAGTTTTGCACTATTTTTGGAGGTTGAAGAGGCCATGGAAGAACATTATGTGAACCCACTTCAAGAATGAAGGCTCATGCGGCCCAGAGCAGGAATCTGTCAACAGAAAAAGAACATTGCCTAAAGATATGTGGCATGTGGCAGATCCCAGGGGACAGCACAAGGCACCCTTTTTAAGTGGCAGCAGTGGTGTTAGGGCTGAAGTCAAGGTTCGGCATAGGTTCTGCTGTTGAGTGTTGTTGTTCAGGATGGCCTAAATGGTGGGGAAGGGAAGGGGATGATTTTTTTTCCTCTTTAGTTTGTCTCTGGGTGTTGTGGAGGAGAGAGGGGGGGAGGGAGGGAGGGAGGGAGGGAGGGAGGGAGGGAGGGAGAGAATGAGTATCAAGTTAGACATTTTCAAAATTTTTGACACATTGAGCCTAAAAGGGGTCTAAGCATTCTAGGACAGTGGGCTTGCTACCAGGGCAT
Organism: Pseudonaja textilis; assembly: GCF_049901715.1. Taxonomy (NCBI): domain Eukaryota; kingdom Metazoa; phylum Chordata; class Lepidosauria; order Squamata; family Elapidae; genus Pseudonaja; species Pseudonaja textilis. Next base: position 43,654,823 of record NC_141990.1, read on the forward strand.
TCTGGGAGTTGAAATCCACACATCGTAAAGTTGCTACGGTTAAGAAAAACTATTGGAAACACAAAGATGGTTAGTAATGAAGCTGCTAACTTCCACAATATTCAGCAGAGGAAGTGACTTGCACTCTTTCACATATGATCTTAATTTTGAATATTCACATCTATGAGAAAGTTGGAAAAGGGGAGCGGCACTAGGAGGAACATTAACACTTTACAGATGAGAGTACTCTATCTAAATCTGCTATCTGCCATAGTTTCCTGTGCTCCAAGCAATTTTTCAGACTTTTCATGTGCAAACTTTGTTTTCAATTAAACTGTATGACTAATTCCAGTTTTGCTTTTTAAGACTCAAATGATGAATTTCCAAGTTGACAACTGGGGAGTTTTCCCCAAGCTCCAAAAGATACAATTAGCATAATCTGTAAAAATCTGCTTTGCAAAACATTTTTCAATAAAGTTTGGGTTGTTTTGGTTTAGCTGCGGATTGCTGCTATTTAGACAGTAATGAAAGAGTTAAACAAGGGGCTTGATTTAGCCACAGGGAATAGTGCAGAGTGCAATATTGCCATCTACTGCCTCTTTATAGATGAAACCAGATTTCCAACCCCCCTTTTTAAACAATTAACCTCCTGCTTCCCTAATTGGGTCCTTATGAGATTTGAGATTGTAGATTGCAACTCTGTTATTTCCCATGCATCCTGGTCATACAGCAGGAAGTTACGGGGTTCTAACACAACACCTCTGAAGAGGTGGAAAAAGCCAGTCTCACTACAGTTAGACAAGTATGGCTATTGGTAATCCTTATCATTATTGTATATCTTCCATCTTGCAAAGGAAAAGTGATATATTATCATCTCCAGCATTTCTCTGTTCCCAGCAAGCTATCAGTGAATGCTGAACACAGTGAATCAGAACTATTTGCACATTACTCTCCAGAGTACAGTAGAGCTTGTATTGTGGATTGCTAACAGAAAGATGGATGGATGGATTGTGGATAGACAGACATCCTTCTCACTTTATTTTTAAATAAATGGGTGGCTCACTTAAATTTTAAATAAAGTGAGATCATCTCTGCTCAGATATGCAATCAGCTAACAGATTTCTTCTCTTCTGATGCATATGGTGGTCAGAGAATAGACAGGCCCCTTCTTTGGCCATGCTAGCTCTCCTGTGTTGGGAGGGAAAGAGAAAATGGAATTATATTAACCCACAACTTCAACCTACCTTTCAACACAGAAATCTTTTTCAAATGTAATCATTGTTCCCCAAAGTTTGCAGCCAGTTTTCTTTCTGGAACAGCTATATTTTAGGGAAATGCTGGAGATGGAACACAGAGTTAGATCACCTATACTAAATTAAGCTTTAAATTTGGTCTGTGTAAATTCTAGGCCAGCTTTGGCTCTGAATTGGTTTCTTAAAGAAAATGTTCCAAGCAAGAAAGAATCCAGATTAGGATTTGATCAGTGGTAGGATTCAATTTTTTTTACTACTGGTTCTGTGGGTGTGGCTTGGTGGGCATGGCAGGGGAACGGTACTGTAAAATCTCCAGTCAAAGGTAGTATTCTCAGGTTCTCCAAACTACTCAAAATTTCTGCTACCGGTTCTCCAGAACTGGTCAGAACCTGCTGAATACCACCTTGGATTTGATGTTATAAAGCTGGGTGAAGCGTTTTGTGACACATTTTTTTAAATTCAGTTTACCTAAAGTGCTTAAGTATATTGAGGTTGGAGATCTACTGTGCTTTTCCCAGAAAGCCATGTGGAAGTTGTTGCAGATGTAACTTGCTTTCTGTTAAACCCACTGTATAAGATTTAAACCCTATCAACATTTATTTTTTTGAGTAACCCTTACTAAGTCAGGACAGACTTTTTTCATATTTTCATATCTAGTTGTTCATGTAATCATTCTTAGTTGCACGTGAGACCAAACTGCATGTGAAATTAAATCTATGGATTTGTCACTGTGGTAGGGTTTCACTTTTTTCACAGCTTCAGAAAGTAGTAATCAGGATTAAAGCAAAGTGTATAGGGAAGGGGTTCACTGGTATTTTATTTGGGAGGGGTAGTTTCATTGATAGACAGCTCCCTCCATAGAGCATGGTAAAGGCAAGGTATTTTCATGAGAAGCAGAACACATAAGGAAAAGGTTCAATTTCCCATTTCTAGACCCCAATGAAAACAAATTACAAAACAATTGTAATCCTAGTACTATACAATATATACACAACACACTTTCCCCCTTTAAAATATGTCGTTAAAAGGGATAGTGGTTTTTGAGTAACTCTGGTGAATAGAGTCTTATTGGGATTGCTTTTTTGGAGGATTCCTCTGAACACTTAATCAGTGGTCTCTTTAGCATACTACCTCTTCATTGGGATGTTTGGGATCCTATATCAAAGGTTCAACAAACCCAAGGTTCTTCTAAGGTTGTTAGGATTTCTTCTAAGTAGATAGTTAGACTGGGAACACTATTAATATATACATCACTCTCAAGACAGAATAGTGTTTGTGGAATGTTTCCCAACACACCCACTTAGCTTCCACAAGTTGCTGTATTTCCTCCAAACTGTGACCTGTAATCTGGGCCTTACTCAAGAGAATTTATCCACCACACTAAACCCCATGAGAATTTGGGTCTGCATGGAAAACAAGGGGCATAGCTTTCTTCAAAGGAAAAAAATTAATCCAAACTACTTCACCCAAGAGCTTAGTGTTCTTCATCTTCTCATGTTAATCTTGTTACTGATTTTTCTGAAGCCAGCTTGCTTTTTACCAAATCAGTTAAAGTAATACAATCTAAGATGACCCTCTAAGTCCTTCTTGTCTAACCCCAGTTCAACTTGATGACTTTGGGAAAAACAACTTTACACATAAAGCTTCAATCATGTATTAATTACTCTGTATATTTTTTTAGTTTATCCTTTTATATTTTATTGCTTTTAGGTTGGGTACGGTTTACTATGGTTTAGAAAACTTGTTTTGTGCCCTAATGCCCTAATGCTTTGAAAGGAATAGTAGTAATAAAAATAATAACATTTGGTATTGTTCATGCTTGAAAATTAACCATAGTAGAATCTTTTGCAAGATAACTGGAATTTTGCCCAATCATATTAAAATATAATTGAATATAGAGCTGCATGAAAGCAGGCATTTGAAAAACTATTATTTTACATTTATAGTTCTAATAATAATACTTTATTTGCGGTCACATACCAAAACACAAGTACAACAAAAGAACATGGGAAAATTAATCATCAACAACTGGTCACCAAAAACTTGACTAAGGGGAATTACAGCGTTCTCCTCTGGTGGTTACAGCTCTTAAAAAATTTTTGGAAACCTGAGAAGTGATTTATAGTTCTATTTTTTTAAAGGAGGGGGGAGAAATGAATTTATTTATTTATTTATTTGTCAAGCATGTACAATATAACAAGTATAGGTATGAACATAAACATGAACAAAGGAAGTAAACACAGATAAATGGGGATAGTAAGACAGGGATAGTAGGCACACTGGTGCATTTATGTACGCCTTATTCGTTTATGAATTGGTCTTCATAGCATTTGAAGTAATAGGATTTGTTTGTGAAAGATACTAGGGTTTTTGGTTCCAGAAAGATTGTGAACAAGCCCATCCTATCTTTTTCTATAACTTGGAAGGAAGTTCCAATGAATACTGTATACAGTATAATTTGTTTTCCACAAAGGACATCATTATGCTGAAGAGAACAAGGGTTTGTGGTGGCGATGAATAAGATAATTTGTAAAACACATTCAAATCCAGGGTGCAAAAAGAACAATAGAAAAGTAGGTACATTCAACAAAGCAGTATGCATATAGTTGCACATATGTTCAACACATAATTGCAAGCAGTTTTTTATGCCACTCCATCAGCAATTTGCAATCCAGTACATTTTATCCATGTAAAGATCTGTTTTGTATTCATTCTAATAGGACAAAAAACTGCAATGTAAGCAAATAATAAGAATCCACAATGGTTATGAGCCAAACCTGACATGAAATATTTTTAAAAGTTAGAGGTTGTTCTTTGTCTCTTGATCATTACTAAAAATATAGAATCACAGGGCTGGAAGGAACTTCAGAGGTCTTTTAGTCTAATCTCCTGCTCAAGAAAGGAGACCATCTTGGCCAAATGGTTGTCCAGTGTATTTTTGAAAAACCCCAGTGATGGGACAATTCAGAACTCTGGGAGGCCAGCTATTCCATTGATTAATTGTTCTGTCAGGAAATTTCTCCTTACTTTTAGGTTGAACCTCTCTTTAACAAGCTTCCACCTATTACTTCTTGTCCTGCCCTCAGGTACTCTGGAGAATAAGTCAAGGCTCTCTTCTCTGTGACAGCTCCTCAAATACTGGAAGACAGTTATCCCTCCTAATCCTTCTCTTCAATAGGCCAGAGTCATATCTAGCTCCCTCAACTGTTCATCATATCATTTAGCCTCCAGTCCCCTTATCATCTTTGTTGGTCCACTCTGCACTTGGTAGGGTGTCAGCATCTTTTTTGTATTGTGATAACCAGAACTGCATGCAGTATTCCAAATGTGGCCTCACTTAGTATAGTATAAAGTGGTATTGTCACTTCTTGGTGTTCTCCCTCTGGATATTAGATTTTGCATTGGCTTTTTTGGCAGCTGCAGTATATTGCTGGCTCTGATTAAAGTAGCGGTCCACTAGGACACCTAGATCTCTCTCATTTACTGCTGTTGAGCGAGTACCACCTATTCTGTAGCTATACATTTGGTTTTTCCTGACTAAGTGCAGGACCTCACTTTTTTCATGAAAGAACTGCATCTTGTTGGATAAGGATCAATGCTCAAATCTATCAAGATCCTTCTGAATCTTAAGTCTATCTTAGCTATTCCCTCAGCTTGGTATCACCTGCAAA